>NW_017729022.1:4669544-4681413 GCF_001723915.1 Gavialis gangeticus
CCATCCTTGTAACCTATCTAGGTCCAACTGTAGCCTGTCCTCATCCTTTCTGTTGTGAACATGAGACTCTATGTAGGGAGTAACAGGAAGGTGCAAGGCAGCATAGGACCCCTACTGAACAAGCAGAAGCAGTTAGTGACAGACAGGGGGGACAAAGCTAAGCTATTCAATGAGTTTTTTGCCTCAGTGTTCCGGAACAAGGGTCAAGACAAGTCTCCTAACAGGTTCTTAGATGGGTATCAGAGGGACACCGGCCCACCAACTGTTGACACTGACTTGGTATAGTGTCACTTGGATGGACTGGATGTGTTTAAATCAGCAGGCCCCAATGAGCTGCACCCGAGGGTACGAAGGAATTGACCAGTGTTATAGCAAAACCACTGGAATGGCTGTTTGACTGCTCTTGGCACTTGGGTCAGGTCCCAGAGCACTGGAAAAGGGCCAATGTGGTCCCTATTTTCAAGAAGGGGAGGAAGGAGGATCCAAGTAATTATAGGCCAGTTAGTCTCTCCTTGATCCTTGGAAAAGTCTTTGAAAAAGCTATTAAGGATCATATTTGTGGGAGTCCAGTGGGAAAAATAATGCAGCAGGACAACCAGTATGGATTTGTAGCAGGTAGTTCATGCCTGACTAATCTTGTTTCTTTTTATGACCAGGTCACAAAATGCTTAGACACAGGAGTAGAGGTGGATGTCATTTACTTGGATTTTAAGAAGGCCTTCAATATGGTATCTCACCCCATTCTCATAAATAAATCAAGAGGCTGTGACTTAGATGATTACACTGTCTAGGGGGTGGCAAATTAGCTTGGGGGTTGCACCCAGAGAGTAGTGATGGATGGGTCAGTATCAACCTGGATGGATGTGGGTAGTGGGGTCCTGCAGGGCTCGGTACTTGGAACTGTAGACTTCAATGTCTTCATCAGTGGCATTGGGCGTAAAGTGTACTCTGTCCAAGTTTTTGGATGATATTAAGTTGTGGGGTGAAGTGAAAACACCAGAGGGTAGGGAACAATTGCAGGTGGACCTAGACAGGTTGGAAAAGTGGGCAGAACACAATAAGGACAAATGTAGAGTGCTGCACCTAGGGTGTAAAAATATCCAGCACACCTAGAGGCTGGGGAATGACCCCTAAGCAGCACAAAAGCAGAAAGGGATCTCAGAGGCATAGTGGACTCCAATATGAACATGAGCCATCAGTGTGATGAAATCATCAGCAAAGCTAACAGAACTTTATCATGCATCAGCAGATGTAAGATGAATAGAACCAAGGAGGTGATATTCCTCTCTATGTGGCATTGGTCAGACCACAGTTGGAGTATTGCATCCAGTTTTAGGCGCCAAGTAGGATGTGGATAACCTTCAGAGGGTCCAGAGGAGGGCCATTTGTATAGTTAACGGTTTGCAGGGCAGGCCCTATGAGGAGAGACTAAGGGACCTGGATCTCTTCAGCCTCCACAAGAGAAGGCTGAGAGGTGATCTTGTGGCCACCTACAAATTCATTGGTGGGGGGCAACAAGGAATTAGAGATGCTCTGTTCACCAGGGCACCTCTTGGGGTAACAAGGAACAATGGTCACAAACTGACAGAGAGCAGATTTAGGATGGACATCAGAAAGAACTTCTTCATGGTAAGGGTGGCAAGAATTTGGAATGGGCTTCAAAGGGAGGTGGTGCTCTCCCCTACCTTGGGGGTCTTTAAGAGAAGGCTGGATAGGCATGTGGCTGGGGTCATCTGACCCCAGCACTCTTTCCTGCCTGGGGCAGAGGGTTGGACTTGATCTGTTGAGGTCCCTTCTGACCCTATCATCTATGAATCTATGACACCAGGTGTGGCCTCACTAGTGCTGAATGGAGGGAAAGAATCACTTCACTTCATCTGCTGGCAACACTCCTACCAATGCCGCTCAATATGCTATTATTCGTCTTTGCAGCACTGTTCGCTCATATTCAACTTATTTTCCGCTGTAACCCCTCAAGTCCTTTTCTACACAGCCGTTGCTTAGCCAGTCAGTCCCCAGCCTATAGCGGTGCATGGGGTTGTTCTGTCCTAAGTACATGACTTTGCAATTCTCCTTAATGAATCTCCTTAGATTTCTTTTGATCCAATCCTCCAATTTGTTGAGGTCACTCTGAATCCTAGCCCTACCCTTCAGCATGTCTACTACTCCAGCCAGCTTGGTGTCATCCACAATCTTGCTGAGTGCACTCCATCCCATTTTCCAGATTGTTGATGCAGATATTGAACAAAACCAACCCCAGAACCAACCCCTAGGGCACAGCGCTTGATTCTGGCTGCCAACTACACAGCAAGACATTGATTACTACCCTTTGATTCCTACAATTCAGCCAGCTTTCTATGCATCTTACAGTCCATTCCTCCAACATGTACTTACTTAGCTTGCTTGTGCGACATTATCAAAAGCCTTTCTAAAGTCAAGGTATATCGTGCCTGCTATTCTCCACTCAACAGCTGAGCCAGTCATTTTGTCACAGAAGGCAACAGGTTTGGTCAGACATGAATCCATGCTGACTATTCTTAATCACCTTCTTCTGCTACAAGTGTTTAGAAATTGATTCCTTGAGGACATGCTCCATGATTTTTCCAGGGATTGAGGTGAGGTTGACCAGTCTGTAGTTTCCTGGATCTTCCTTCTTCCCTTTCTTAAAGATGGACACTATATTTGCCCTTTTCCAATTGCCTAGGACCTCTCCCAATTGCCATGAGTTTTCAAAGATAATAGCCAGCAGCTATGCAGTCACATCAGCAACATCCTCAATACCTGCAGGTACATTGCGTCCAGCCCCATGGACTTGTACATGTCCAGATTTTCTAAATAGTCCCTAACCTGGTCTTTCACCACTGCCAGCTGGTCACCTTCTCCCCAAACTGTGCTGCCTGGTGCAGTAGTCTGGAAGCTGACCTTGCCTGTGAAGAGTTAAAAAGGCATTGAATACTTCAGCCTTTTCCACATCATCTGTCACTAAGTTGCCTCCCCCTTTGGTAAGGGACCTACACTTCCCCTGATCATCTTCTTGTTGCTAACATACTTGTAAAAACCTTTCTTGTTACCCTTCATGTCTCATGTCTTGATAGCTGCAACTCTAATTGCACTTTGGCCTTCCTGATTTCATCCCTGCATGCCCAAGCAATATTCTTATATACAGCTTTCATTGTTTGTCCAAGTTTCTACTTCTTGTAAGCTTACTTTTTGTATTTTAGCTCACTGAAAATTCCCCATCTTCTGCCATCTGTATGTGAAGTAAATATTAACAGACCTGATTTTCATTTACACTGCAGTCCATATAAAAGCTTTCTGTAAATGAACAGGAGCCTTAAATTAGGAGTAAATTATGACTCTAAACATTTTTTAGGCTCTGTTACATTACAGGTGACATACCAAAGCTTTACAATAAATGAGAATCAGGTGAAATATTTCTGTGGTAAAAATAATTTCTATTGTATTCAAATGAAAGCAATTATTTGTTCTGTGTCCAATTTCACAAATTGACTTCCTGAGAAATTCAGAAATACAATAGGTGGAAATTTGCCAATAGGCAGAAGGCCATCTAAAAGGCTGCATGCTATTTTTGCCAGCATGTACTAGTGCATGCACCAATGCTCTTTTCTTACTTTTGTATCAATGAGGTCTCTTTCTTTGCTCAGATGAAGGCCTCTGAACACAGGTGACAGTGAGGGCCTTGTTACACCTTACACTATGAACCACATGCTGTGATCTGTGTGAGTGCTAGCTCGAGTTCGGGGCAGTAACACTTCAGGCCAGGAGGGGCCTGGAGGACTAAAAGGTAAGAATCCCCCCTCCCATTCTGGGCCTCCTCCCTTCCCCCTGTGGCTCCCCCAGTCCCACCCCAGTGCTCGCTCCTGCCCTTTGAGCTTCTTCCCTACCCTTTCCTGCCCTGCCTACTTGTAGCTTCTCAGTTGTCTGCCCCAGGGCAACAGTCAGGGAAGGGTTAACTTGCCAACCCAGCCACTGGACAGGCTGCTGCTCTTTGGGGTCTGAGCCCACTCAGACAGCAGCAGCAGCATAGCAGCAGCAGCCATACAGGCAGGTTAACCCAGGCCAGGGACAGGCAGAGAAGGCAGCTACAGTAGGCAGGGGGGTGAGGGTGGAGGGTGGGCAGTGGGCCCTATCTGCGCCAGAAGGGGAGGGTGTCAGTGGGGAAGGGAGGGGGTGCTTACACTAAGGTGTAGCTTAGAGTTGGATGTCATGAATCAAAGATAATCTTGTCCTGGAGTGGTGTAACTTTGAGCCACATAAGTGCTTAAAACACATTTCAGGTATTCATGCACAGAAAATCCAGGTGTTAAGAGCTCTAGAAGCCCAAAATTAACATAACAAGACCTTCACTCAAAGCTAGCTTAGGTTCAGCTTCTAAGTATTTTCAACATAATTATTTGGTGTAAATCAATGATGTCAAACTCATCTGGCCCCAGGGGTCGGATAAGTGGCATGGGGCTAGTCCATGAACTGAATCAATGACATGGAGCTGGCCTCACAGGTTGGATCTGACCCATGGACTCGCTCCCACCTGTGGATCCAGCACCCAAGGCAGTCTTGTGCTGGATGTGGCGCACATCCTGGGCACTGAGCATGGGGTTGGTCTGGCACATGCTGTGTGCAGTATGTGGGTCAACTCTGAGACCCAGAGGCAGCACCAGAACCTGGATGGTGAGGCTCTGTGGGCCAAATCCAGCCTGCAGGCCATACCTTTAATGCCTATGATGTATATTGTTTGTTGAGCAATTGGAGACATTTACTTAATTTATTTTTATTTAATCGTTTTTCCTTTTTTCCCTCATTTTATTTTAAATAATTTTATTTAAATGGGTTTCTGGTACATTAATATGTTCTAGATGCATTTAATTATATTCAAAATTCACTATGTTTTCCTCAAATCATCTGTCAGGCGGACTTAGAAAATCTGAAATGGGTTCAGGGTGGGGTGCTTAAACTCAACCATTATTCACTTTATTATTCACTTTATTCACTTCACTTTATTTATCTTTTAAAAATCCTACATCTCAACATTATAGTGAGACCTACAAAGAGGCTACAAATAGTATACCATTAATAAGAAAACTTCCTTCAAAGCAATTACAGCTATGGGGTCAGTCTGCATTTAGCCAAATCCTTGATTATGCACATTATATACTTGCTAGTTTGGAGCAGCTTGAATGAATATATATTGCAGCATTATTTTGATATAATCTAGCTCATAGTCTTGCATTAGGACATCCTTCTCGTCTGTGAAATCCAATTTTTTTAATTACACTCCTGGCCCTCCGGTGCCTTTATATCTTGCAAAAAAAATTATATTTGTGAAATATGAATGTATAACACCACCATTTTAATTTGTCTTCATATTTGCAGAGGCTGCAACAGAATAGAGCATCAGGGCTATGTTATTTATATATCAAACTGGAACTGCACCTTTCTGTTCAGGAGGCTTGCTATAGATTATATACGTAAAAAAAAATCTAAATAAAATTGTATTGTGAACTCTCATTAACCAATTAAAATACTTACAGGAATTAATTCTCAAAGCTTAGAAACCACAGCAGTTTGACATACAGGCTAATGTGCTAGCATGTATATTCATATATTTTAAAAGTGTTTTTTTCAAACCTATTTAAGAAGCATCTGTTGCTATTTAAGTATCTCAAGTATTCACAAATGTGAACTTTGCATGTCTCAGATGTTACCATTGAATTGATACTTTCCACTGACCCTTCCCAACCTCTGGGAGTCTGGTACCACCCTCTTCTGATGTCTGAGCCCTGGGATTGGGTCCCAGTGGCCTGGTACCAACTTCTCCTGCCCCCTGTGCACCGGGATTGGGTCCCAGGGCCAGTACCATCCCATCCCTCCCCACACACATTGTGATTTGGTCTTTGGGGGCTTGTACTGCCCCATCCCACCCCCTCACACTGGGACTGGGCCCTGGGGCCTGGAACTGCCTCCACCCAGCCCTGCACATTGGGTTTGGGTATCAGAACCAGTGCAAAGGGCCTGGTGCTCCCAGTAATTGTGTCAAAAACTTTTGCAAAATATTCCCTTTTTTCCATTGAAAATGTTTGACCAGTTTCAGTGTCACTAGATGTTCTACAGAAGGGTCAGGAGCCTGTGGCCTGTGGGATAGATCCAGCCCACAAACTGGTCCAGTCCAACCCATGAAGGTCATATCTGGCATGGGGGATTAGTGGAAGGCAGTTGTACAGTACTGCCCATCCACTCTGCAGCACTTCCCTTTGCTAAGAAGCCTGCTGCTCTGCTATGTCTGCACTTCCCTCACTGCAAAAGGGTCAGAAATCTTCAGCGTGAGTGCAGGCTGCTGGCCGCTTTCAGAGCACAACCACCAGCTGATGTACAATGTGGCCTGCACATGCACATTGTGTGGCAGGGGAAATACCATGACCTGTAAAGTGGTTTTCTTACTGGCAGGGGAAAACCACTTTCTTGGCAGGGGGTAGTACCTTGGCCGAGGTAAGGCATAGTTAATCTCCCACTTGCACTTCCACTGGGAAGATCCTGGCTATACACCAACTGTATAGAAATGGGAAACTCCTCCCTAGTTTGCTTCTGCAGCCATGTGGCTGAGAAACTCAGGGGTATCTGAACCCCAAGCCTCTGGACTTGGGCCTGCACATAGGATGCCAACCAAAGGATTTGGAAGCATCTGAAGTCCCAAGTGGGGGTGGAGGATGTTTGCCAGTAGCAGGGCCACATTTGGTCCTTGAACAACTCACAGATTTGGAACTGATTTGGCTGATTTGACTAGGAACATGAAAAGTTTTCCTTAAAAAAATGTTTTAAAATGTAGGGCTTCTGACCCCTGCCCTACAATAGTCCACAAGTGTGTGTGGCCATTATGTACTTCTAATTTCTGCAATGTACAGGTGCTGGAATTTTCTCTCCAAAGTCAGAAAATCCTTTTTGTATTCTGTTAATGGATTTTCCCATTAGTTAGGTATAAAAGCTCAACATATATCAACTGGTAGATTTACAAACATAAGCGTGATTTCAAGGTGAAAAAGATGACTTCCTTTAATCATCCCCATAAGGAAACTGTCCAAGTTTGCAATGTGTGGAATGCAAATAGCTCTATAACTAATAGCCTTAAACAACAACTTTTTTTTCCTTCTTAATTAATTTAGGGCTTATTATTCAACTCCATTTAATCAATGTCAAATTTTGTTTAGGCATGACTGACTCACAGCATATTTTGTGACTTCTTATTTTATTGGGACAGCAACTTTGCATAACCAGACAATTGTGCTTCAAAGCATGCTAGAATTATTTAATATATTCCAGTATCAGAAAATGGTGTAGTACTAAAATTCCTGTACTGTACTGAAATTCTTACCTTAGTACAGATTGTGCAACAGTTGTAGGAGAAAACAAAAAATCCACATATTAGTTTTACATATTGTAGCTTTGCAGCCCTTAATTTGATGATATAGGAATAAAAATATATAATTGCATATTGATCAAGCTTTTATTTAGTTTTCTAAACAAATGTATCTATATAAATTGCTTGATTTTAAAAAATACTGGGAACCTAGCAATTCCAGCTTGTTTTGTTGGGTCCTCAGCCTTTTCAGATTCAGGCCACATTTTACAAGGATTTAGAAACCTAATTTTAATTGCTGTGGCAATGTTTTTTTTTAAATCTGATTTAAAAATATTTGAATGGCAATACTCAAATTGATTTCAATTGTAAGCATTAGATTGCAAGGTTTAGACTCAAATAAGTATATCAAGGAAATACATTCTTTGAAGCCTTGATTTTTTTTTATTTTGATTTATTCAGTGTGTTCATTAGCTAACCACCTTCAGTTTTAGTTTTTTAAAAAAAAACACTCTAAATTAGTTCTTGGAATCATATGTCTTGAAGGGACTGCAAGAGTCATGTAGTCCAGTGGTGGGCCAGACCCTGCACTGCGTCACCTACCCATGGGACTCCCTACAGGTCCATGGCCCTGTGTGTTATATCAGATGTACAGGGAAGCGCAGGTCTCAGTTCCAGTGCTTGGGGCCAGACAAGGCCACCATGGGGCCCCAGAACCCAATCCCATCACACGGGTTTGGGCTGTGAGGCAAAGCAGAGGCAGCACGGAGCCCTGCATCCCAATCCCAGCATGCAAGACAAGGTGGAAGTGGTCCAGGCCCCAGGGGCCCAAGCCTGGCATGCAGGGTCTGATCTGGCCAGGCAATGAGCCCCATGCCCCTCATCTGGTTCATGGGCCCAAATGGTTGAGTGCCACTGATCTAGTCCAATCTTTAATAACATTATCAATGTCTTTGCATCCCAAACTGTTACTTTTGCTTAAAGATAGAAAGCAAGTTTCAAAAAAACTTTTAGTTTTAAAAAAACTGGGCAAAACTGAAACTTTATTTGCTTTTTTTTCATTACAACACACCAGAAGATAATATTTTTCAGTCAATACTGAAAAACTGTACTCACAACAAAATGCTTGACTGCCTAAACAATTTTTAAAATATAAAGTATTAAAACGCTTACATTATATTATGACATTATGCGCTATTAACACTGATATGACATGTGCTTACTACATCATAAGATAAAATAAAAATAAATCCTCATAATAGAAGTTCCAGTGTACATTTCTAAATTTGACACATCAAAAATAAAACATTTTACAATTTGAACCGTACGTTTTTAAAATTGCATTTCATGGACAACTAAAATATGTCTTAGTTCTCTTTTTAAGAATGTGGGAAATGTTGACTTTTCAATTTAGCATTTCCAAATTCTCACCCACATTCCTGATCATAGAGATAAAACACAATATGGAAGAAAGGGAAGGATTCAATTTAGTAACTTCTTGGGGCAAAAGAACGAATAGAAATTAGAATACAAGATCTAAGCTGACTAGACAAGGCTAGGCAGGCTATATTGTTTCTGCTTTACAATCAGTGAAGCAACTGCTGCATCTTAATGCTTTCCTGTTGAGGTTCTCATCATCACAGTTTTAGGTCTCCTGCACGTTCACTCCTGGTTTCCACTCTACACAGTTCTTTTTTTGTAAGAGGTTGCAGCTAGCATTTTGAAGAGAGATATTTTTATGCTTCTGTATGCCACTAGAATTAAAGGGGAAGAAAGTGGGGAAAATTCTTTTTCTGAATCTAGGCAAAGTTCTTTGGGTAAATGTGATATCTATTACTAGACCAACTAAATAGCTGAAAAAATTGTTCTTCACAAGCTTTCAGGCACAAACACCATTTTTCTGGCATAGGCAGATTCTGCTGGTGTTTTCTGTTCACCTGGATGGAATAAAAACTAATATGCAAAATGCAGGTCTGTGAAAATGCAAATGCATAGTAGTTAGGATCAGAGGTGATGGGAGACAGGTAGGTGTGAGACAGGTAGGTGTAGGGAGAATAGGGGGGGGATGTTGACCTGGTAATAGAATGTAGCTGGTAAAATGTAGAGAGGTTACCTGGGGTTATCGGATGGCAGGCAGGTTAATGTGCCATGAATCCAATGTCCATGATTTTTTGTATCCAGTAGATTTATGAAGTGAAGTTCATAGGCTCATCTATGAAAGGTGCTTTGTAAATTCCCTTTGAGGATTAGAACTGAGAGATTGGAGAGAGAGCGGTTGTCTTGCGAGAACTGTGCACCCACATGAATTGGGTATTTTTGTCTTTGACAGATTTCCAGTGTGTGTTCATTCTGGTGCGCAGTTGTTGTTTGGTTTCTCCTACATATTTTCCATCATGGTATTTAGTGCACTGGATGAGATATATTACATTTCTGGAGGTGCAGATATAAGATCCAGGAATGGTGATGGTTCTGTTGTGGGATGTAGTTATTGTGGGAGTGGTGGAGATGTGTTGGCAGCTTTTACATTTCTTGTCCCAAAATGTTCTGGATCCATTCAGTGTGCTTTGAGCCATAGGAAGTTTGCTTCTGGTCATGAGGTTGGTGAGGTTTGGTGCTTGTTTAAAGGCTAGGATGGGTGGTTCTGGTAAGATCTTTAAGAATTAAGTTGTCTTCTAGTATGGGTTGCAGCTGTTTGCGGGTGTTCAGTATAGGTTCCAAGGAAGGATGATATGTCATAACTAATGGTATGTGATTTGTGAGGATTTTCTTTTGGTACTGCAGCAATTCTTCACACGGTATCTGAGTGGCTCTTTAAAAAGTGTGATCTATCTCTCTGGAAGAGTGTCCTTGTTTAGTGAAAGCACTTCTGAGATTTGCAAGGTGACAGTTACAGGTGTTAGTGCAAATTCAGTGGTATTGGAGAGCTTGACTGTATATTACAGTATCTTAGTATGTTTAGGGCAATTGCTGGTTCTGTATAAATATGTATGTTAGCTCATGGGTTTCTTGTATATGGTGGTTTGTATTTTACCATTGTGGATATTGTTAGTGTCTAAAAAGGAGATGTTGGTGCTGGAGTACTCAAGAAATAGTCTGATGGAGGGGTGATGATTATTGAATTTGTGACGGAAATTAATCAGAGATTGCAGGTTTTCAGCCCAGATGATGAAGATATCATCTATATACCTTAGGTATAGCATGGGTTTGATGGTGCAGTTCTTGAAGAATTCTTCTTCCAGGTGGCCCATAAAAAGTTTCGCATTTTCTGGGGCCATTTTGGTACCCTGGGGTTACCCAGGGTTTCCTGACTGTACTGATTTATAGAAACATCTCTTCTAAGATGGGGGTATTTAACAATAAAATATCTACCCTGAGCCTTCACTTCTATTTTAGATTTATTCTTGTTATTGAATTAAAATATATGCTTCTATACTTTGCTGAAGTGAGCTCTCAATTAAAACCAAACAGTAAGACCAGTCCACAAGAATATCCCAGTAATGTCCTATATCTATGCAAACACTGTTTAGGGAGCTCTATTATTCATTCCAATACCTTACAATTTCCCCTGCTGTTTCAGAATGCATATATATAAAAAAAAAAACTCCTTTATTGTTTTCTGTTGCTATTTTTAACCTTTCCAGCTCCTTGTGGTATGGTTCCTCAGCTGATGTAAATCACTGTGGCAATTTACACAAGTTTAGTATTTGCACATCTGCCTTTTTTCTAACTTCATTGCACTTGCATTACCTCCCATTTTAATGTCTTCTGCAAGGTTCCTTAAACATATCTACTTCCTCCTGTAGACTAATAATGGAATTATTATGTGAAATGGGACCAAATGGCAGGTCCATGAGTCCCTGTCTAAATAATTCCCCCATTTTGGTATGAAGGAAAAGAAAGGAGGATTTTTTTATTATTATTATTTATCAAAGAGAAAATCCCTAATGCAAGGAAAAAAGCACCTACTGAATAAGAGAAGATTGATGTTGAATCATATTAATAGTTATACAAACTACTCATTTATACATTAGTAGCAGATGGATCTTCAATTTGTGTTATTTATACTCAAGCCAATTGGTATTTTTACAAATCTAAAATATTATAGACTGTTCATAGTATGGGTTTAGAACAACAAAATAGAGATACAAAACACAAAATACTTCACAGCTTCTTTATTTGCCATGTAACCAAGTACTGGAAAAAGATTTGGGGCGGGGAAGTCTGCTAGAGAGCATCTCCAGCTTTTTGGTAAATGTTGGCAGACAGTCCTAACCTGAATACTTACCTCTCAATCATAAAAATGAAGTGAACTCTAAATACATGTTTCATGAACTCATGAATACATGAATATATATTCTGCTGCCGCCCCGCCCCACAGAGGTTACAACCCCCCACAGGACCCACATGCCCACCTCACTTGCTCCCCCAGCCTCCTGGATTGCTTCCCCATCTGGCCCCATCCCTTGCCGGCTCCTGCAGCCCCCTAATGGCTACCCCACC
>NW_017729022.1:4686413-4688680 GCF_001723915.1 Gavialis gangeticus
ACTTGAAAAAAAGCCTCTACTTACTGAGCATGGGCTGTGGGGGCTCAGGGGCCTCCTGGCAGAGCCCCCCTGGGCAGCACAGGACAGTAGGGCCTGAACTGGGACTGCTGTGGCTGTCACCCTGCCCTGCACTATGCCAGGCAGAGAAAGGATTGGGGGGCCAGGGGAGTGGACAGGGCCGGCAGGGGTCCCCCCGCCATGGTCCCCTTTATACTCCTCTAGCCACCTGACTCCTTACTTACCTGCAGTGGGGCCTGGGTCCAGCTCTCTGCTGCGTGCTTCAGCACCAGGGTGAGGGCTAACCACAGAGATGCTCTGGCAGCTGCTTTTTTTCTGTGTGGGTTTTTTTTGACCCCTGGATATCCAGGGATCTAATTTTGCCCCCTCACTGCAAATTTGCAGCACGGGGAACATTTTCTCATTCCTGCATGTGCCTCTTGCACCGTCTCAAAGGGGTTTGAGACACTGCAAGAAGCACATGCAGGCTTGTCTGGATGTGCCCATAAATGAATGACTTAGGTCAGCCTAGATATCCTACATCCTGGTAAGTGTGCTAGCCACTAGGCTATTGGATGACCAGGTACAGGGACCACCTTTTCCTCTGACATAACCGCAGTTTTTCAAATAAAGTGATTAAGTGCCTAGCTCCAGGACAGGGTCCCTGGTTGCATCATGTAAGAGATAAGTACCTCCTTCCAGCATGGACTTACATGGTTTAGGAGGAAATGCCAAAGAAAGGGTCTATCTCAGCATGCTGGCTTCTGTTAATCTGACTTCAAAGATCTAAGCTTCCTCATGCATTATAGAGGAGTGCTTGGGTACCCAACATAGAGCTGTGGCTTTTATTAGGCAACAGGGCAACTAACAGATAAGCAGACTTAGTCACGCTTGTGAATCTAGCCCGTGGTGATCTAGTTTGTGTACTCTAATCTTTGTTTACATGATTTGCAGAAGCAGAAGCAGGTCCATGTATGTGGTAGTCTCCTTCTTATCATGAAGAACAATGCACACTAAAAATACTTATACTATTTTAGTCAATAGCAAATTCTCTCAGGGCAAGCACACTATTTCTGTGTTCAACACCATCACTTCAGTTCCACTGTGCTTTATGAAGCTGGTTCTGTAATGCCTTTGTACAGTATATCATAGGCTTTGCCTTAAATTCATATTGTAACATATATTTGCGTTAGTATTAGTTAAGACAGTTATAGGCACCTGAGGCCTGTGAGACCAGACATTTTTTTAGATTCTTAACAGATTTCAAAAGGCAACCATTTCAGTCAGACAGCCTGTTCATGGAGACTATTTTCTGTGCCGTTGTTCAAGTATTATATTCTCATACAACTACGATGATCATTGTGCCTCTGATCAGCTGTAAAGCAGCAATTTAGCATTACTTTACACATGATGGACTTGTTTTAGTTTGTCTCTAAAGTTTCCAGGATTTTTTGGCTTCTCATCCCTCAAGGAAATCACTTATTCGCTGAACAATTACAATAGTATGATCTTCTTGCATGTTCTCCAGGGGAAAATCATTTAAAAAACTTTGAACCTTTTCACTTCTAGACAGAGCGAAAAATAAAACTCATTAATCATGTCCTACAGAATGTCACTATTATAGATGCTGTGGAGAGTTGCCACAGTGGCAGTAAAATATTCAGATTTTCAGAAAACCAATTATAAGGTACAGTAAATCATTTAAAAGTGTTATTGGTAATATTCAAAGGAGTGAGAAATCCTTCTGGTCCACATAATTACCTGAAACAATCATTTCTTTCAGTGGTCAGTAAGGGGAAAATGATGCCTTTCACTGTGAAAAGAATCATTTGTGTTTACATATCCACATTCCTAAATGAAACAGTCATCCCTTCCTACTCTCAACCTCCTTAGAGTGGATGTGCTCAGAACTGCTGGGAAAAAATGGTCCTCAGTACTTAGACACCCAAAAGTGGAGATTATGAAGAATCAGAAGCCACTTTGAAAATTTGTTGTATAGTTTTTCATGGTCAGTTAATGACTTTAATCTATAAGACTTAGCCTCTTCTAGTAAGGTTTCTAAAGGAGTCATTTAGTTGTTAGTGGGCATGTCTACACATGCAATTAAATCAAAGCCATGAACTCCAAGACCTATCATACCAGATTTTATTGCTCCTGGGCACCATGTTGAGTCAGGTCAGAGCATCCCCAGCTAGCAGAGGTCCAGGAGGTCAGCCTGCCAACCCAGGGCTGCTCTGACCAGGCTCAACATGCTGTGGAGAGGCTGGCTG
>NW_017729022.1:4698843-4701628 GCF_001723915.1 Gavialis gangeticus
GTCCCCCCGCCATGGTCCCCTTTATACTCCTCTAGCCACCTGACTCCTTACTTACCTGCAGTGGGGCCTGGGTCCAGCTCTCTGCTGCGTGCTTCAGCACCAGGGTGAGGGCTAACCACAGAGATGCTCTGGCAGCTGCTTTTTTTCTGTGTGGGTTTTTTTTGACCCCTGGATATCCAGGGATCTAATTTTGCCCCCTCACTGCAAATTTGCAGCACGGGGAACATTTTCTCATTCCTGCATGTGCCTCTTGCACCGTCTCAAAGGGGTTTGAGACACTGCAAGAAGCACATGCAGGCTTGTCTGGATGTGCCCATAAATGAATGACTTAGGTCAGCCTAGATATCCTACATCCTGGTAAGTGTGCTAGCCACTAGGCTATTGGATGACCAGGTACAGGGACCACCTTTTCCTCTGACATAACCGCAGTTTTTCAAATAAAGTGATTAAGTGCCTAGCTCCAGGACAGGGTCCCTGGTTGCATCATGTAAGAGATAAGTACCTCCTTCCAGCATGGACTTACATGGTTTAGGAGGAAATGCCAAAGAAAGGGTCTATCTCAGCATGCTGGCTTCTGTTAATCTGACTTCAAAGATCTAAGCTTCCTCATGCATTATAGAGGAGTGCTTGGGTACCCAACATAGAGCTGTGGCTTTTATTAGGCAACAGGGCAACTAACAGATAAGCAGACTTAGTCACGCTTGTGAATCTAGCCCGTGGTGATCTAGTTTGTGTACTCTAATCTTTGTTTACATGATTTGCAGAAGCAGAAGCAGGTCCATGTATGTGGTAGTCTCCTTCTTATCATGAAGAACAATGCACACTAAAAATACTTATACTATTTTAGTCAATAGCAAATTCTCTCAGGGCAAGCACACTATTTCTGTGTTCAACACCATCACTTCAGTTCCACTGTGCTTTATGAAGCTGGTTCTGTAATGCCTTTGTACAGTATATCATAGGCTTTGCCTTAAATTCATATTGTAACATATATTTGCGTTAGTATTAGTTAAGACAGTTATAGGCACCTGAGGCCTGTGAGACCAGACATTTTTTTAGATTCTTAACAGATTTCAAAAGGCAACCATTTCAGTCAGACAGCCTGTTCATGGAGACTATTTTCTGTGCCGTTGTTCAAGTATTATATTCTCATACAACTACGATGATCATTGTGCCTCTGATCAGCTGTAAAGCAGCAATTTAGCATTACTTTACACATGATGGACTTGTTTTAGTTTGTCTCTAAAGTTTCCAGGATTTTTTGGCTTCTCATCCCTCAAGGAAATCACTTATTCGCTGAACAATTACAATAGTATGATCTTCTTGCATGTTCTCCAGGGGAAAATCATTTAAAAAACTTTGAACCTTTTCACTTCTAGACAGAGCGAAAAATAAAACTCATTAATCATGTCCTACAGAATGTCACTATTATAGATGCTGTGGAGAGTTGCCACAGTGGCAGTAAAATATTCAGATTTTCAGAAAACCAATTATAAGGTACAGTAAATCATTTAAAAGTGTTATTGGTAATATTCAAAGGAGTGAGAAATCCTTCTGGTCCACATAATTACCTGAAACAATCATTTCTTTCAGTGGTCAGTAAGGGGAAAATGATGCCTTTCACTGTGAAAAGAATCATTTGTGTTTACATATCCACATTCCTAAATGAAACAGTCATCCCTTCCTACTCTCAACCTCCTTAGAGTGGATGTGCTCAGAACTGCTGGGAAAAAATGGTCCTCAGTACTTAGACACCCAAAAGTGGAGATTATGAAGAATCAGAAGCCACTTTGAAAATTTGTTGTATAGTTTTTCATGGTCAGTTAATGACTTTAATCTATAAGACTTAGCCTCTTCTAGTAAGGTTTCTAAAGGAGTCATTTAGTTGTTAGTGGGCATGTCTACACATGCAATTAAATCAAAGCCATGAACTCCAAGACCTATCATACCAGATTTTATTGCTCCTGGGCACCATGTTGAGTCAGGTCAGAGCATCCCCAGCTAGCAGAGGTCCAGGAGGTCAGCCTGCCAACCCAGGGCTGCTCTGACCAGGCTCAACATGCTGTGGAGAGGCTGGCTGCAGCACAGGGGTGTTCCAGTGCGGGACTAGCCAGCAGGCAGCCCCTGCACTGAAGCACCTACACTTGCAATTCTGTTAACTAAAAACTCTACTGCAGGATAATACTTGTTTTTACAAGAACTAACTCGCTGCAGAGTTTATTAGTTTACTGCACCCTAATAAGTCTGCACATGTAGACAGTGAGACATTTACTGTGGAGCTAATTAGGCAGCTCTGCAGTAACCATCTCATATAGAAGGGCCTCATATGATATAGAGTAAGTCACCTAAACATGTAGGGCGCATCCAGACGAGGGCACATGTGCCTCTTGCCCTTTGAGGCAGGGCAATAAGCATATGCAGGAACGAAAAAATGTTCCCTGTACTGCAAGTTTGCAGCGCAGGGAAAAAAATAGACCCCTGGATATCCAGGGGTCTAAAAAAATGAAGTTTAAAAAAGCGGGGCAGGTCATGGTTCCGGACCGTGCCCTGAGGCAACCAGAAGCTGGGTCCTCCATGGTGATGCTCTGGCTACCAGAGCGTCTCTATGGTTGGCCCCTCACCCTGGTGCTGAAACATGCGGCGGGCTGGGCCACGTGTTTCAGCACCAGGGCTCTGGTGCTAGTAAGGGGTCGGGGGGGCTGGAGGAGGGGAGAGAGGACCATGGGGGGGACTCCTGATAGTCCCACCCACACAGTGCAGGGCAGGCTGACAGCCCCAGCAGCCC
>NW_017729022.1:4702222-4702452 GCF_001723915.1 Gavialis gangeticus
ATTGGGGGGCTGGGGTGGGGCATGTGGGCCTCGCAGGGGGGGTGGTAGCCACTGCGGGGGCCATTTGGCCCATGTTGAAGGGCCATACCCCTTGCGTGGGGGCCAAATCCCTTGTGTGGGGGCCATACTCCTTGTGTGGGGGCTGAATCTCCTGTTGGGGGGTCGTACCCCTTGTGTCGGGGCCATCGCCCTGTGGGAGGGCAGCAAAATATGTATTCATGAAACATGTA
>NW_017729022.1:4707452-4708262 GCF_001723915.1 Gavialis gangeticus
CCTGAGCTACTTGCCAGGGCGGCTTTTTATACTGCTGAAGCCAGGACAGGGCAACTTTTTATACTGCTGGGGACAGCACAGGCGATGGCCTTGGGCTCTAGCTCCCCCTGGCTGCAGATCCAGGAGGAGCCAGGCAGGGTTATTTTGCCCCAAGTGGCACAATTTGCTCCACAATAAAGTAAATGTCTGAGCACGTGCACTGAAGCAAAAAGCCCCAGCTCAAATTTGCACCACTTCTATTTGAGCTGCTGCAAGTGCACGTGCTTGCATGTTTGGACATGCCCATAGAGAAAGCCCCACAAGATTCTGGGTGAAGTCAGCAAAAACTTACAAGTAGCACAACAGGAACAGGCCAGCTACAAGACCCTTGCAAGGGTAGTAGTAAAAACTGGCTGTGTGTACATGAGACTCTGACTGTACAGTTGTCACGTACCCAAGTTCTAAATGATTGTTCTGTAATTAGCATTACTGTGAAGTAGCATCCCTTCACGGCTTCCTGGTGACACCGACTGCTCAGTAGTTCATTACCGCTGCACAGCAGCGTCACATCATGGTTCATGACACACGATGCTACTGCACTGAAGTAACAAGGTACAGCACAGTAAGCATCTCATGTAGACACAGCTTCTGTTACCTCTTACTATAGATTTCTTAGACATTAGGGCTGGAAAGGACCTCAGAAAATCATCGAGTCCAGCCCCTGCCCAAAGGGCAGGAAGTCAGCTGGGGTCATAGGATCCCAGCAAGATAAGCATCCAATTTGCTCTTGAAGGTGTTCAATGTAGGTGCTTGAACCACCTCCGATGGCAG
>NW_017729022.1:4708923-4714220 GCF_001723915.1 Gavialis gangeticus
TTGAATCCCATCCTGTTCTCATCCGCCCACCCCTGTAACCTGTCTAGGTCTGATTGTAGCCTATTCCTCACTTCCAGCATGCCCACATCCCCCCACACCTTAGTGTCATCAGCAAATTTGAACAGGGTGCTTTTTACCCCCTCGTCCAAGTCACTGATGAAGATATTGAACAGTGCGGGCCCAGGGACCAAGCCCTGCGGAACACCACTGCCCAGATCCCTCCAGGTCGAAAATGACCCATCCATTACCACTCTGAGTGCAGCCCTCCAGCCAGCTGGCGACCCATTTGGCTGTGTAGGTGTCAATACCACAGTCCCCCAGTTTTTTAATGAGAACGGGGTGAGAGACAGTGTTGAAAGCCTTCCGGAAGTTCAGAAAGACTATGTCCACTGATACCCCTGCATCTAAGGATTTGGTGACCTGGTCATAGAAGGCCACCAGGTTGGTCTGACAGGACCTGCCTCTAATGAACCCGTGTTGGTTGCCCCTAAGCAGTCCCCTAAGCATATCTAGCCCAAAACAATCTTGCAGTAGTTTATAACCATTCAACCTCTTCATCCTTTGGGGCACTTTGGTGAATAAACATTCCCCCAGATACTGGTGGTCACCCCTGATAAACTTATAGGTGGCCATCAGATGACCCCTGGGGCTGCAGTTTTCCAAGCTAAAGAGCGCCATAGCTCTCAGGCTGTCGTAAGGTCTGTTTTCCTGACCTCTGATCATGTGTGTGGCTCTTCTGTATATAGGTTCCTGTAAATAAGAGAGTTGCTGCATACCACAAGCCTCATCAAGATACCACAGTCAGGAAGGGAATAGGACTTTTCCTAGACTGATGAGAAGATTTATTTTATATGGCTGCAGGTTGTTTATTTTAGTTATGGGCCTTACCCTTAATCCCTTCTGTATCACTGTAGTTTCATATCACTGTTACTTCATGAAGAGAATTCCCTGCCAACATAAATGATCCCACTAGCTTCTCCTTTTTTTAAATTCACCCTTCAAAGTCATATTTGCCATGATACCAACAAATTACTCCTCTGGCATGAGGTATGCTGCACACCACCTACTGCACACCACCTACTGTTACTTGTATGTAAATAGTAGGCACATCTACACAAGATGCTACTGTGCCGTCGCAACAAACTATAGCTACCATGCAGTAGCATTCCCGGGCACTAACTGTACAGCTATTGTGCAATAGCTCATTGCAGCTGCACAGTAGCATTGGAAAAAAACCATGGGGTGATGGTACTGTGTAGTAATGCCAGTTACTGTGCAGTCATTTGTGCAGGTACTAAATGACTGCACAGTAACAGCTGCAGTCAGCCACTCATGTAGGTGCAGCCAATGTCAATAACACCATCTTTACCATTATTTTGTCCCTGTTCTACCCCTTCACCATTTGTCTACTTATGCTGCTAATACATCTCATCCCAATCCAAGACTAGGAGTCCTCTGGAATGTGGACTGTCTCCCACTCCATTTGTTTGTATATTGTGTCTGGGAACTCTAGGTGCTCTCACAATTCAAATAAGTAATGAAAAACATGCCTTATATCTTCTGCATGAAAATGTACAATACAAGGCATGTGGTAGTATAAACTCTTTCTCCTTGGCTTCTGCTAATGGTTGCTATGGAAACATAAATTAAATAGCTTGATATGTTGGACTACAAATACACCTGTGCATTTGGTTGGGTGCCCCTTTTTAAAACTAACAAGTATCATATTAGGTATGAATCCAAGAAATATTTTCTTGAAACACAGAATAGGAGCCCTCCTTTCACTCTGCAACTTGGATTGCCTTTTCTAGGACAGCACTTGTCGGTAAATTAAAATAAATACTATTTCTCTAAAGATAAGAAATAGTATTTCTCTCCTTTTCCTCATTCTTTTCTGTTTTATGTCCTTTGTTCTACTCCTCATCTCTTTTATATGTCCCTTTCCTTTTCATTCTATGACCCCCTGGAATAGAAACTTATTAGCTTTGCAAAGCTGACCTAGCACCTTAATGATGTGTGAAGAAATAAGCTCAAATATCTCCTTCAGTTTCCATGTTCCATTGCTTGCAGGCCCTTTTAAATATACATTCTTTCCTCTCCCAGTTCTTGCCCACCTTGTCTCTTTAGATGCTACTTCCAAATCTCTCTAAACCCATTCCCTCACCTTGCCTCAGTTTCCTACCTCTCTCTGATTTCATAAGTGGATGCTTCAGGGCACTACTGACTACATTGAACATTCTAACCAACCATAAATTTTTTTTTTGCTCATAGGTATTAACTGATGTTACATTTATGGGGATGACATGTAACTCATATTTGTGTCTATCAAAGATAAGTCCACTGAGGTCAATGAACACACACAAAGGGCATGTCTACACATTGCCATACTGTATGGCAACATTACTAATACAGGTGGTTAGATTTCGCTGCTATGCTGCCGTAGTGGTGCACTATACCAGGGAAGCACACTGCTATGGCGACATACTTGGCGATCATGTGTAGATCTGCATGATCACCATATTGCCGTAGTGTGCCATATGGCAATGTAGCGTATCACATAGGGCAATGTGTAGACACACCCAGAGACACTAACACATTTCCACATTATGGTAAAACTAAGTTAAGATTCAATACCTGTGTGTGCTATTTCCTCTTAAATTATTAGGATGTTTTGCAAAACTCCTCTGGTACAAATTGTCCATACATTAGTCTTTAATTTTATAGACCTTGACAATAATCCTCAAAGGTTTTAAATGCCTAACCCATCATTGACTTTAATAAGAGTTGCATTCTTAGATGCTTTTGAGGAGCTCAATCATAGCCTCGTACTCTGTCCCATTTTTTGTGTCTGTTACAAAATGATAATATGATTATGATGTATTGTAAAAAGAAGATTCACTTGCAACAGAAATGGCAGGTGAGCATTCTGTCTGTGTCAGGTTTTTAGGAGAGATTCTTATGCCCATTGCAGGTAAAACATCTATCCAAACATAGATCTAAATATTCTTCTTCCATGTTCCCGGACCATATAGTTTTCATTGGCTTAAACTCTCCAACATTCAGTTACAGATCTACCAGAAAGATTTTTCATGCCTTGCATTTGAAAGCTTTTCTAACTTTGTCCCAACCACAGTTGGTCCAATAAAAGATATCACCAGGGATCCTAGTTTTCTGTTTAAAAATCACAAATTTTCTGATAAAAACTGCAGATCCTCTGATTAAAAACCCAAAATCTCTGTTTTTCTGTGATTAAAATGAAATGCCACATACACACACACACACACACACACACACACACACATCAGTTGAACACAATGTTTTATTGATTATATTTACAATTTTAAAGCAATTTGGAAGCCTACCAGTACCTCAATCATACAATAAAATAAATTCTAAATACCCATATATGTTGGCATTTGATTTTCATGGATTCATAGATGTTAGGGTCAGAAGAGACCTCAATAGATCATCGAGTCCGACCCCCTGCATAGGCAGGAAAGGCTGCTGGGTTCAGATGACCCCAGCCAGATGCCTATCTAACCTCCTCTTGAAGACCCCCAGGGTAGGGGAGAGTACCACCTCCCTTGGGAGCCCATTCCTGATTTTGGCCACTCTAACTGTGAAGAAGTTCCTCCTATTGTCCAATCTAAATCTGCTCTCTGCTAGCTTATGGCCATTATTTCTTGTGACCCCCAGGGGCACCTTGGTGAGCAGAGCCTCACCAATTCCGTTCTGCCACCCTCATGATGAATTTGTAAGGAGCCACAAGGTCGCCTCTCAACCTTCTCTTGTGGAGGCCAAAGACATCCAGGTGCCCGAGTCTCTCCTCATAGGGCTTGGCCTGCAAGCCCTTAACCATACGAGTGGCTCTTCTCTGGACCCTCTCCAGGTTATCTACATCCCTCTTGAAGTGTGGCACCCAAAACTGCAAGCAGTATTCCAACTGCGGTCTGACCAGCGCCCGATAGAGGGGAAGTATCACCTCCTTGGTTCTGTTTGTCATGCATCTACTGATGCATGATCAAGTGCAGTTAGTTTTGCTGATAAGTTTGTCACACTGACAACTCATGTTCATCTTGGGGTCCACTAGGACTCCAAGATCCCTTTCCGCTTCAATGCTACTGAGCAGGTCATTTCCTAGGCAGTAGGTGTGCTGGACATTTTTCGTCCCTAGGTGCAGCACTTTGCATTTCTCCTTGTCAAATCGCATTCTATTATTTTCTGCCCATTTGTCCAACCTGTCCAGGTCCACCTGTACTTGTTCCCTGCCCTCTGGTGTGTCCACTTCTCTCCACAGTTTTGTATCATTCGCAAACTTGGACACAGTACACTTCACTCCCTCATCCAAGTCACTGATGAAGACATTGAAGAGTATCGGTCCAAGGACTGAGCCCTGCGGGACCCCACTGCCCACATCCTTCCAGGTCGATACCAACCCATCCACCACCACTCTCTGGGTATGACCCTCTAGCCAATTTGCCACCCACTGGACTGTGTAATCATCCAAGTCACAGCCTCTTAATTCGTTCACCAGTATGGGGTGGGATACTGTATCAAAGGCCTTCCTGAAGTCTAAGTAAACGATATCTACCCCTACTCCTGCGTCCATGTGTTTTGTAACCTGGTCATAAAAAGAGACTAAATTAGTCTGGCATGATCTACCTGCTACAAACCTGTGCTGGTTTGCCCTCAGCATAATTTTTCCTGCTAGGTTCTCGCATATATGAGCCTTAATAATCTTTTCAAAGACTTTGCCAAGGATGGAGGTGAGACTGACTGGCCTATAGTTGCCTGGATCCTCCTTCCTCCCCTTCTTGAAAGTAGGGACCACATTGGCCCTTTTCCAGTCCTCTGGGACCTGGCCCATGCGCCACAAGTGCTCAAATATTCTTGCCAGTGGCTGTGCAATGATATCAGCCAGTGCCTTCAGTACCCTCGGATGGAGCTTATCCGGGCCTGCTGACTTAAACGCATCCAGTCCTTCCAAGTGACTCTGCAACATCTCAGGGTCAGCGCTTGGTAGTCTGGCACCCAGCTGTTGTCTCTCTATGATCCCATTGTGAGACTTGTCTTGCCCCTCGTTTAGGAACACTGAGGCAAAGAACTCATTGAGGAGTTGAGCCTTGTCCCCCGTCTGTCACCAATTGCTTTTGCCCATTCAGTATTGGTCCTATACCACCCTGGGCCTTCCTTTTACTCCCTACATAGCTGAAAAATATTTTTTTGTTATCCTTAACTTGGGATGCCATCCTCAGCTCCATGGTAGCTTTGGCCTTTCTAACTGCCTCCCTACAACT
>NW_017729022.1:4724350-4733275 GCF_001723915.1 Gavialis gangeticus
ATGCTGCACCTTATGGTGAATTCTATTATTTTGTCTTTTTATCATGGAAAAATGAGCTTCCCTGCCCCCTTCACTCACAAGGAGTGCGGGTCCAGCTGTGGCTATCCCTCCCCCTGTGCTGTTTTGTGGCACTGAGCAGCCTTGATATGCTGTCACTGAGCAGCCCATGCCATAGCCCCTCCCCGCCCAGACCTTGCTGGTACCTCTCACTCCCAACCCACAGCACCCCCAGCCCTGCTAGTGCCCCTCACTCCTGACCCACTGCCCCTGCTCCCAACCCTCAGCCCCACAGGGTGTAAGGAAGGGTGTGAGGGGAAGAGGGGTGTACACATAGATGATGCATGGGGTGAGGAGGCAGCACAGGTGATGCATGGGGGAAGCACAGGTTACATAATGGGGGGCATGTGCCCCCCCCCCAGATTTCTGCACACACAGCAGGGCATGAGGAACAGGGCAGCAGCCTGACCAGACCAGCTCTAGACAGGAGCCTCCTCTGCAGCCCCATGGCCACCAGTGGGCAATACCCAGAACAGAAGAGAATGCCACACCACCATGATCACCTAGGTGAAGTGCCCCTGCCCACCTGGCAGCAGCAGGGGACACAACTCCACACCACCATGCTGCACCTCAGCAGCCATGGTGGCACAGTGCTCAGTCCTGTGTGGGTCCTGTTCAGTGGCCATGGAGGTGGCTTCTACCTAGAGCTCATCCAGTCAAGCTGTATCCCCATGCCCACCCCCACCTGCCTGCCACATTACCTGTGCTCCCCTATGCCCACCCACCACATTGTCTGCGCCTCTCCCCCCACCTCCAGAGACATACCTGGAGGGAGCTGCAGGAGATGCTCTCAACCACCCTGCTTGGCTGTCATGTGAACATTTTAAAGGAGAAAATCTGCGTTTTTCTTTTCTAAAGAGAAAAGCATGTTTTTCCACATTTTTCTGTGGCAAATGGAAAACCTGGATCCCTGGATATCACCCACAAAAATCCTTGCTGCTTGTAGATCTTTTGACCATAATTTTCTTGGTAGAAAAATAAAAATATTCATGTACTTATTACTGTAAAATAAGTTTAAATTGTTTAATAGACATGTTTAGGTTTGTTCTTTTTTATTCTTATCAGTTCATACAGACCAGAAGTGAAACACCAACTCCACAGAAATAATAAGGAATTTTGCTACTGATTTCAGTGGGACTAGAATTTCTCCCTGCATTGTTGTAAGCAGTAGGGATAGATATGCAATAAAATGCATTTATTTTGTCCTGTAACCATATCACCTGTGCTCTGCCTCCAATCCATCTTTCTTAGGAACTCTTTGAACTTACCAAATTCATCTACAAGAAAAAAATCCTTTTTTCTCAAAACTGGAATTCCGATATCCAAATCATATTGGTGTATCTATTTAATACGAAAAATATAATTTGCTTTTGTTGTAGCCCTTCTTTATTGTCTGCTTATTGTACTTTCTTCATTCTCATCTTGTCTGAATCCTTGTCTTTCGAGATGCCTCCTATATTACAGGAGATTGTAGGAAGGAAGCTGAGTTGCTACACTCTTCGCTTATATCACATACTTATTGACTTTTATGGAAGAAACAATTAAAAATGAGCTTTTTTAAACAATTGAAAGAACACCATACATAACTATAATCCTCAAGAATGCTAGACATCAGATACCCATGTGGTGTTGTAACCTATTGCAAGCTATTTCTCAATGTTTATACTTATATACGAAATATAATATTTTTCTATTTTTTTTAACAATACATCTTATTTCAGTTCATTAAAAATCTGACAATTGTTCCCAGGCACACTCAAGCAGACTTCCTTAATCATGTGTTTAAAGATGTTAATAATATATTCTAAAATTTGAATTTGAAAGTATGCCAATAAAGTTTCTTAAACTCCTTATATGTATTTAGTTAGGGTTTTATCTTTGAATATGGCTGTAAAAATTGGATGTGTGCATCAGAATTCATATATGTTGGCATTAAAGCAAGTTTTTATGGGGGTGACAAGTTTGAAAGTACACTTGGGTGTAATCTTCTTTTAGACAGGTAGGCATGTAAAGAGTAATTGACCTACTTATTACAAGCGGTAATGTCTATAATTTTTACTGAACACATTTAGGAAATCACTTGCACAATCTCAACTGTAAATTCACTTTTCTTTAGTGAGGTACAAGAGCTTAAGCCCCATAAATGCTGACTCTTGCGACTGAACAGCTTGACCCTTAGTGTGTCCCATTCACTGAAATTGACCCTCTCTCTGTCTGCTATGCCTTGATCTTGGATAATGTTGGGAGGCTTCCTGGTCATCACAGCTTGTGCAGTTCACACGAAAGGGTGCTACATGGGGCTCTGCCTCCCCTCACATCCCCTCCACATGCCAATTGAGTATTAGGGTGGTGTCCATGGCAGGGGGCACACTTGGGGCCATGTCTCATGCCAGCCTGCCCACCTATCTCTACGGGGCAGTCCACCCAGTCTCCTCTGCCATGATTTTGCTGTTCCCATAAACTGGTGGAAACTGTGGGAGACTACCCATTACATGCCCTAATGCCAAGGGGTGCTATCTGCAGCTCCAACTTCCCCTACACTGCAGCCCATGCCTCACAGATGGCATCCACATGATGTAATCATAACCTCCACCAGGACTGGTGCTGCAGGGTCTCACAGGAACTCTCACTCCCTCCCTGGGGCAGCAGGTCATTGTGCTTACCCTTTAGGTCTCTTTTTTGTCCCACTCGCAGTCTCCTTGTGGCAGAGGACTTACTGGAGTCAGGACTCACCCCTAACTCCCTGGCTGAGCCCCCTACTTGGCCTCTGGCCCAAATTATGGCCTCAGGCATCCAAGACCATGCCTTGGCCTCTTCCCCACACATGAGGTTCCTACTATGCCTGCTCTAGGGCCTCTACACCATGCCCCAACCTCGGGTATTCTCATCTTCATGATCAACTATTCATGGGGCTGGCCCTTGCACTGCCCTTCAGGCTTACTCCCAGTTCAGCCCTACTCTGTGCAGGGCCACACAACTATGCTCCCCACACTACCTGCTATGGGTCTCCACAATCTCACATCCTTGCTGGGCTCAGGTGGCACTCTGCTTGCCACGCCTGGTGCCACTACCCCACAGCTGCCTCCAAACGCCACCCAAAAATGGGGGCTGGGGTTAAGGTACCCCTCCTCACCTTTCACCAGGGAGGTAACTGGCCTGGCATTTCCTTGGGGCTCCCATGCCACTAGGAGCCCCACCAGGCCACCGTTCCCCAGAAGGATGCAGTTTTAGATTATGCCCAGGACCACAAACCTCCTGCTCTTACCTTCCACATTTTCCTGCTACTACTGCTCAGCCAGCCAATGTTTCTGCCCAGGCTGGCAGCAGCAAACTGCAGCCTTTATATCCCATGCTCTTAAAATGGCTGCTGTCATCAGGCACCTGGTAGCTGCCTGACTCTGCCCTTCAAGTGGCATGCACAAAAGGTGCCCTGCCACAGTGTCTAACCTCCTTGCCACCAAGTGGTGTAACTGTAATGTTAGCTAGCTGGATGTTATCAATATGAGTCCAGAGGGAATAGTGTCAACTAAGTTCCTGACTAATCAGTTGATCACAAATAAATAACAATTAGTGGAACCAAAAAAAGTCTGTCACTCATTAATACTTAAGAGAATCAATCACTCAATTTCACTGAACAATCAAAGTACTCTCAATTCATTCAGGACTAAGTCTGCTCACATAAGGAAGTTCTCGCTTTCCCAAAAATGTACAAATAGCAAACAAGGTTCAATTCTAGGTAGTCAGGCAGCCCTCCACCCCCCACCTCTTCATCTGACTCAGCGTGTTAATCGCCTGCTAGCTTAATCATGGCCTCATCAGGAATGATAAGTCCTCCCTCTCTCTGGCTGGCTCAATGAAAGTGTCCCGGGCTTTCTCTTCCCACCACTTCACCAGGGTCTCAGGTACCTGCTGACAGATGTTCCTCCAAATTCCCAGGCCATGAAGGCACTCCCCTCATCAACTTTCAATGTCTGTGTTACTCTCGCAGCTGAATGGCTCTGTGCACCATCTTCCTGTCTCTCTTGCCTCCTTCATGGGGCACCCAGTTACATGGCTGGCTCCTGTGTGTCCTTCAATATCTAGAGAGCAGGAGCTTACAAATCAAGGCTCCTACTTTTCCTGCCATTCAGCTGCTTCTGCCCTCCCTGCAAGGATGCTGGAGAACTCTCCAGCCCTTACCAGGCTTCTGGGCTTTGCCCAGGTACCAGGAGGGGAAATTCTAGGAGTCTCTGCTCTCGTGTTTCCATTTAGGGAGAACCCCCTGCTTTCACAGAAGCCTTTTCTGCACCACTGTGCTACACTTGAGACCCCCATTGATAAACATATGCTGCCTATTAACTCTCCTTCATTGATCACCTAATTACAGGAATGAGACAATGGAGCCATCTTAGAATAACTCTGTGTGCACACCCTGGCACTAGTGGAGGCAACATGGTCTCATTTCCAGGATTTAGTGCAGATTGGTAATAGTGTGGTGGTGTAGACCTGCCTTGATTTTTCACAGTGGTCTGTCTTGCACTTCAGCATTTGATATTTATTATTATAAGTTACCCCCATAATTCTGAAATTCCAATCATCAATAGGGTGATTTGTATACTTTCATCATAAGCCTTGTGGATCTTGATGACTGAAGGCTTAGAATGACTTAAAGCCTCAAGACAATTATAGTTAAATGGAAAAGATAGGTATTAATACTATAATTGGAAGATGGTTAAAAAAGTGGAATGGGTTATACTGAAAGGAATGTTATCCATCTGGAAAGAGGTTATTAGTGGTGCACCTTGTTTAGAATTTTTATTAGCAACCTTGGTGCAAAGCTAGATGAGTGCTATTGTGACATTTGGGAATGACACAAAATTGAGTTGTCATCAATATGGAGAAGGATAGAAAAATAATTATACAACTTTGTGCAGTAGAGCAATAGAAATATTCTAGTAAAAGTGTAAAGTTGTGCACTTAGGAATTAATTAGTCAAGAACTTTTGTAATAAGATGGTGGCTCATAGTTTGAAGGTAACAAAGGAAGAGAGGGACTACGGAATACTGGTCAGTTGTTAAATGAAAATCACCAGTGTGATGTGGTTGTGAAAAAATGAGTGGAATTGAAGGTTGAATTAGATTGGACATTTTTTACTGTAGAAATATTAGAATTAGCACCAATACACAAGACACCCCATTTAAAATACTATATATGGGCCTGGACTCCTACATTCAAAAAAGATTAAATTAATCTGGAACAGATACATAAAAGATCTAATTGAATGATTAGAGGAATGGAGAATCTATTCTATAAGAGGAAATTAAAAGAGCTCAGCTTGTTTCACTTAGCAGAATAAAAATTGAGTGAGGACATTATTATCCTTCATAAATACTTCCGTGGGGTAAAGACCAATGAATAAGAACTGAAAGGACAATATTGGCACAGGAGTAAATGGCTATAAATTGGTCACAAACAGCTTAGATTAGAGCTTTATGAAAGGTTTCTGCCTTTAGGTTCTGGACATACAGTATGTTGATTTGAGTGCTTAGTATCCCATTTAGGGAGCTGATATGAAACTTGATCTTGAGGTAGAGTAGGTTGCTGCACATGTGTGAGATGTCCAGCAATGCCATGCCTTAGGGCTTCTGCTGGTTAACTCTAGGGTTCAGGATATTCCCCTGCCCTTTGAATGCATTATTTGGTATCTGTTTCTGTTTTTGCACCTTCTACTGAAGCACTAGACATAGGCCACAGCTAAAAGTAAGGGTAGAAACAGATGTTGTCAAACCAAAGTGGATTAGCTGCAGTGGAACATGGCCTACCACAGCTAATCTGCTTTATTAGGTGACACATGTCAGCCCCTTTAAGGACAAAACTTTCTGGGCACAGAGTGCTGGTAAGGAGGGGGTTAAATGCTGAGCCTGGTCAGCTAGTTAGCTGACTGGAAGGGGCAGGCCAGGACTATAAAATTCCTGGGCAGAGTGGCAGTAGGGGCCAGCAGCCAGAGGGGAAGGAGTGTGTCCCAGAGTTTCATGGAGAGGCTTGGTGAGGAGGAGGGGAACTATGGACAACCCTAGAGGGATGGCAGTAAACCCAGAAGAAAGACTGTAGCCAATGGTGGGGAGCCGAAGCACAAACCCTGTGTAAATGTAAACTGGCATTCTGCCTTCTTTAACCACATTTTTGGGTGGCAGGTATTACCCATGGACAGGACTGTTCATATTTTTTTTGAATAACATGAGTGGTTTCAGTGAGGCTATCAGGGAAAGGAGGAGCCCACTACATTTGGAAGCTCACTACAGAGTGGGGACCTCAGGGCCAGTGAGGGCATGGTTTTTGGGGGGGGGCTCCGACTCCAGCACCAGCAAGGGTGTGGCCTTTAGGGGTACATAGGCCCTGGCGCCAGTGTGGGTGCAGGATTTTGGGGTGCACTGACCCCGGTGCCAGAAGGTGTAATCTTAAAAGGCTGAGGTGACCTGGTGCACCTGAGGTGCAACTTTTTTGGACCAAGATGGTGTGAGTTCAGAGCCATTCCCTGGCTTTGAGCTTGCAACCCCCTGGCTGTGGGGCTGGTGGCCAGGCCTCTGGCCAGGGAGGCTGGGCTCCAGATTGGAACAGAAAAGAGGGCCACGAGCCCCAAGACACCGAAAAAAGGCTAGAGCCTCAGAGTCGAACCCTGTTTGGTGGGTTTAGATGGGGAGGCCTAGCTAGAGAAAGATGGGGGTCAAGGCCCATGGAGGCAAAAGGCCCCAACATATGAAATACAATAGGTGGTCTCCCACTTACAAGAATATCAGCATAATAATTTCCATCAAGGCATGGCAGGAGAGTAGACAGTAGGACATAAGAACATTAAAGACGACTCCAGGGGTGCCCCACGTAAGGCGTGCATTAACAGGGAAGATGGGGCTGGGAAGGGCAATGTGTTACAGGACTCAATATAGGACAAGAGGCAATGTGTTCCCCTTGCCTGGAGATTCCCTGGGTCCCTTGCTGCCCTATGTTGGGTCTTGCACTGACCTAGGCCTCACACAGTTAGTACAAGTCTTGGCAAAGGGAAGTATGGGAGTTAAAGAATTCCCGGCTCCCCATGCCTCCATGGAGGAACCCACGATGACCCAGGACTCTGCATGATGCATTTGTCAGCATAGGTCCTAGAAACTGGGCCTATAGTAAGGAAAATCCCTAGCTCCTGAACCCAGACTATTCCCTATGCCAGCACCCAGGCTAACCCATGCTTCAGGTGGAAGAATGGGTCAATGTTGGACCTGGCATGGAGGCATAGAAGTCCAACAATTCCCCAGATCCAACACCACCCCAGGCCTACTTGCCAGTACCCACTGAGGCACAGGTCAGTACAGATTCTGGCATGGGGTGGTATAGAACATCACAGAAACCACAAAATCCACAGTGCCCCATACCTCAATATCAGGACCTTCACTGACTCATGATTCTGGCTGAGGCATGGATCAGTGTAGGTCCCAGCCTGGAGGCATGGAGCACCTGGGATTCCTCAGGTCCCATGCCCCTACACCAGGAGGGCTTTCCCTGCCTCCTGAGACATGCCCCTCAGGCACATCTCTGTTACTGGGGAAAGTCAGGCAAGTGCTGCAGGGGCTTGAAGGGCCCAATTTTCCCCTGGATGCACAGAATCAGGCCCTTCAAGGTCCCAGAGCACCTGCCTGGGGTGGCAGGAAAGTGTGGGCAGTTCTGGGCCGCCTGCACTCTACTGCCACAGACCAAAGAAATGTTGGCTGCAATAATACATTTAGTAGTACCTTGTGTCATGACATTTATTTGCTCAGCATTTGTACCACCATAAAAATTATTATGGTGGCACAAATGCAACATCAGGATATGTCTGGGTTTACCCTAAAAGACCAGCTCAAGTACGCTGGTGTTTTCAGTGCTCCTGAGAAACCTGTTAGGTGCCTCACTGGTGGATTTTGCTCACATGATCTAGATTAATCTGATAAGTCAAGAAAGAATTTTCTCCAAGATTAGATTGTGGCAAGTACTGTGGTGGGGAAGAGGAGAGTGGGCAGCAGGTTGGTTGGGGCTTTCCTTTGTACTTTGCAGATGAGATGGTCCATTTCCTCTTTTCAGTTAGGCACATTATAGGGCTTTATTAGACATTATATGTCTTTGTGTGAGGGAGTAGAATGCACATTCTTTTGGACCTTTTCAAAAAATTTAACCATAAATGCAGAGAACTGGACTCACTTGGCTTCATATTCCTTAGAAAGCTCAGAATCTGAGCAGTGCAACAGAGGTTCAAAGTTAACTTTGCCTATCATCTACACTACGCAGCCAGAAGGAACCACATAGAAGAGTACCAGGTCAAGAAGCACTTTACCTCTCATTGGCCCGTAGACTTCTTGAGTCAGGTAGGGGTCATCCATGCATGATGGGAAGCTTTGCAACCGTTTGGATTTTACTCAGTGATCCTCCCACAAGATGTCTGGGTAGTTGAAGTCACCCATGACAACCATGGTCCTGAAGCATGCAGCCTCAGCCAGTTTCCAGGTGAACTCCTGGTCAAGCTCAGGACTTTGGGTGGGAGGTCTGTAGTAGATGCCCACTGTTGTGTCCCCTGTGCCATGTTCCCCATGGATTTTAACCCAGAGGGTCTCCAGTCATCCACTCTCATCACCAACATCAGCTTGCAGGGACATGTAGCTTTCCTTAACATAGAGAGCTACAGCCCCGCCCTTTTTATCCACTTGATCTCTCCTGTACAGGGTATAGCCATCTATACCCATGATCTAGTCATGGGTGGAGTCCCACCAGGTCCCTGTTATCCCTATGATGTCATAATTATTTGCATTTAAGCAGGAGGACGAGTTCCTCCTGCTTATTCTCCAAGCTCCTGGCATTTGTGTACAGGCA
>NW_017729022.1:4733430-4735705 GCF_001723915.1 Gavialis gangeticus
AATGGGCTGTTTAAAGCCCGGTGGAGCAGGTCAGCCAGTCTGGCTGAGAAGAGCCTCCTCCCAGCAGTTCACTGCCTCTCTCACCAAAGAGCGGGCTGTGGTCACGGAAGCCAAAACCTTCCTGATGACACCTACACTGCACTCTTTGATTCATTACCTGGATCCTCCTCTCCCTCCTCAGCCCATACCCCAAGACTGGGAGGATTGAAGAGAACACCACCTGTGCCCCCAGTTCCTTTAGTTCGCTCCCAAATCCCTGTGCCATCTCATGACCCAGCTGGGAGCACTCCAAGCCATGTCATTGGTGCCCACATGAATAAGGAGCATGGGATAGTGGTCTGTGGGCTGGAGGAGCTTATGGATCTTCTCCACAATGTCTCAGATGCAGGGCCCAGGGAAGCAGCAGACTTTCCAGACTAAGGGGTCGGGGCGGCAGATTACCACCTCCATCCCCCTCAGGATGGAGTCTCCCACAACAAACACTTTACGTTTTGTCTTGGGGAGAGTAGGGGTGGTAGCTGCAGTTAAGCCTGTGTTGCCTGCAGGAGCTAGCAACCCAGCAGACTCTGCTGGGGCTGCAAGAGGTTCATACCTGTTGCTAAGCTCCAGCGGGGCAGGGGCCTTGGTGCGGAGGGCCTTAGGGCCCTTGGCCACCTTGGTCCACCCCCTTGACTGGACATAATGGGAAATCCTGGAGTCCTCCCTTGTCCTGGAGGGAGACCGTGGTCTACCCTCCAGCTTCTGGGGGAGAAGGGCCTGGCAGTAGGAGTGTATCTCCTGCTCACAGTCCCTGATAGCACGCAGTCTCTGGACTGTGGCCTGGAGCTCCTCCAGCTGGCACGCCAGAGACCCCAAAAGTGAACAGACCCCACAAGGGGAGGTAACCATGCTCCCGGGCCCCAGAGCCTGAAAAAGGGACAGGCAGCCCCTGCAGCCAAGAGCCAGTGGCTCCATCTGCATGGAGCCCAGAACAAGGGCTCTGTCTGGGTGGCCATCTCTGAGGAGCCAGGGGGGGACCACAGACTCTGAGCAGACCCAAGGGGTGGGGCATGTGCCCATCCACATCATGCCACTGGTAGGCTGGCTATGGCTGAGACTGTCTACCCTGGGGCACCCTCCTGCGTGAACTCCTGGCTACTGGGGATGACCTAATCGGTAACCTAGTGGTTGATGGGAAGCTGGGTGACAGTGACCACGAGCTGATCACCTTCATCATCCGCTGTAAAGCTGGCAAGTCAGTCAGCAACACTGAAGTCCTTGACTTCAGGAAAGCCAACTTTGGCAAGCTCAGAAGGCTTGTCAGTGAGGCCCTAAGAGAGCATGACCCCAGGGGGAGTGGAGTCCAGGAAGAGTGGTTGCTCTTCAAGGGAGCGATCCTCAATGCACAAGCTAATTTGATTCCATCTCGGAGGAAAGGCAGCAAGAGGGCACAGCAACCCCACTGGCTCTCCAGGATCTAGCACACCTCCTGAGGCTAAAAAGAAAGGCCTACAAAAGGATGGAGGATGGGATTCACCTCCAAGGAGGAACATTCTGCACTGGTCTGGTCCTGCAGGGAGCAAACCAGGAAAGCCAAGGCTGCAACTGAACTCCAACCAGCTTGAAGGACAATAAAAAGTCCTTTTTCAGATATGTGGGGAGCCGGAGGAAAAGCAAGGGCAACACTGAACCCCTGTTGAACCAGATGAAACAACTGACGCCCAGGAAAAAGCCAACCTATTAAATGGGTACTTTGCGTCAGTCTTTCGTCAGTCCCATGGGATGCCTATGCCCACTACGGGACAGGCAGGTCCAGGTGAGGGAGATCCCCTGGCCTCCATCAATGCTGACCTCATAAAGGAATATCTTGAGAGGTTGGATACCTTCAAGTCAGCCAGCCCTGACAATCTACATCCCAAGGTACTCAAGGAGCTGCAAGCATCATAGCCCAGCCTCTGGCACGGATCTCTGAGAACTCCTGGTGCTCTGGTGTAGTGCCCGAAGACTTGAAGAAGGCCAACATGGTGCCTATCTTCAAGAAAGGGAGGAAAGTGGATCGGGCTAACTATAGGCCCATCAGCCTGGCTCCTATCCCAGGGAAGATCTTAGAAAAGTTTATTAAAGAGGCCCTCCTTAATGGACTGGCAGATGCCAACATCCTGAGGGATAGCCAGCATGGGTTTGTTGCGGGTAGGTCTTGCTTGACCGATCTCATTTCCTTCTACGACCAGGTGACCTATCACCTGGACAAGGGAGAAGAGATTGATGTCATATATCTTGACTTCAAAAAAGCCTT
>NW_017729022.1:4736007-4736528 GCF_001723915.1 Gavialis gangeticus
GTCTTTCGTCAGTCCCATGGGATGCCTATGCCCACTACGGGACAGGCAGGTCCAGGTGAGGGAGATCCCCTGGCCTCCATCAATGCTGACCTCATAAAGGAATATCTTGAGAGGTTGGATACCTTCAAGTCAGCCAGCCCTGACAATCTACATCCCAAGGTACTCAAGGAGCTGCAAGCATCATAGCCCAGCCTCTGGCACGGATCTCTGAGAACTCCTGGTGCTCTGGTGTAGTGCCCGAAGACTTGAAGAAGGCCAACATGGTGCCTATCTTCAAGAAAGGGAGGAAAGTGGATCGGGCTAACTATAGGCCCATCAGCCTGGCTCCTATCCCAGGGAAGATCTTAGAAAAGTTTATTAAAGAGGCCCTCCTTAATGGACTGGCAGATGCCAACATCCTGAGGGATAGCCAGCATGGGTTTGTTGCGGGTAGGTCTTGCTTGACCGATCTCATTTCCTTCTACGACCAGGTGACCTATCACCTGGACAAGGGAGAAGAGATTGATGTCATATATCTTGAC
>NW_017729022.1:4736982-4751699 GCF_001723915.1 Gavialis gangeticus
ATGCTTCTCAAGCAAATCCCGGGATGTCATTCTCCCCTTGTACTCAGCCTTGGTGAGGCCACAGCTGGAGTACTGAATCCAGTTTTGGGCTCCACAATTCAAAAAGCATGTGGAGAAGCTTGAGAGAGTTCAGAGCAGAGCTACACGTATGATCAGAGGTCAGGAAAACTGACCTTACAACGACAGGCTGAGAGCCATGGGGCTCTTTAGCCTGCAAAAGCGCAGGCTCAGGGCTGATCTGATGGCCACCTATAAGTTTATCAGTGGTGACCACCGGTATCTGGGGAATGTTTGTTCATCAGAGTGCCCTAAGGGATGACGAGGTTAAATAATCATAAACTCCTGCAAGACTGTTTCAGTCTAGACATAAGGAAGAGTTTCTTTACTGTCCAAGCCCCCAAGGTCTGGAACAGCCTGCCAACGGAGGTAGTTCAAGCACCTACATTGAATACCTTCAAGAGTAAATTGGATGCTTATCTTGTTGGGATCCTATGACCTCAGCTGACTTCCTGCACTTTGGGCAGGGGGCTGAACTCAATGTTCCAAGGTCCCTTCCAGCCCTAATGTCTATGAAATCTATAAGAAGAGTGTCTTGGATGCATCTGTTTAGCAATACTATAACCGCTTTTCAAGAGTAAGCATATAGGTATATAAATATCTCTTGGCAAAAGGAAGAATGAGTAGTAGTCTTCAAAAGAGCTTTATCATAAGAACCAGTATCATAAGAGCCTTGCAGACACTTAAAATATGAGAAAAGGTTGTTTTAAAAATTACAAGAGGAAGCCCTTCAAGAAAGTAGAGTGAAAATAAGCTGCAGATACAGGAAAGCAAACAGCAGGAAATCCTAACTCCTGCTGGAAGCACTGTAAATGAAAATTTCTAAATCCTGGATTCAGTTCAGACACATTTATCAGGATGCTGGTGGAGACTTTGGTGGGAGATTAGGAGATTACACGTGCACTCTAAGTAAAACAAAAGGGAGTTTTGAACAGCAGAAGAAATAAATTGGTTTCAGAGGTTGAAAAATAATTGTGTCACAGGGAGGATACAGGGGACAGGCCCTGGGGGCCAGAATATACCAGGGAAGGTGAGGAGAGAGACATAAAAATGAAGAATCCCTTACCTGCAGCTGATGCCGCAGCGAAACCGGAAGTGGCAGCGGGACCTGGGCAACTTGTTAGCCGCGTCTTTTTAAAAACTGCAGCCAGCTGTGGGGAGGAGTGAGCGGAGCTGGCGTGAGAAGTTAAAAGGCGGTGCAGGTGAAGGAGAAGGGGGAAGATTAGGAGGAGGGTTGACGGGGAAGGTATCCCTGGAACCCCAATTACGGGTAAGAGGAGTCAGGACTGCCATCCACGGGGCAGAAGGCTGCCTTGAAGACCGACAGAGGGAGGACGCCAGCATCAGCACGGAGGGAGAGAAGGCGGGTGTGTCTCATCTAGATGAAGGAGTCAAGGGAAAGGATCCAAGGTTTCAGGGCGAAGAAGCCAACTGCGGGGACTGTCCCAAAGAGGAGAGAGGGAAGGAACTTGAGTCGTCAACCCAGGTGGGATCGGTACAGGTTTGGGAAGGCTCCAGGAGCAAACCCAGACGGGGAAACGGAGAGCCTAAGCAGCGAGAGGGCCTGCAGAAGACAAGCTCCTACTGTATAGAGCTGCCCGGCAGGGGACAGAGTAGGCGGTACTAGAGGGACCATCAAGGGTCCAGCTTACATGCAGGGGATCTGCAGTGTGGAAAGGAGAGTGTGTTAACTGCCAGACATACGAGTACTCAGGACAGAGCCAGCTAGAAATTCTCGAGGCTAGGTTAGCCCATTTTTGTGTGTAGTCAGGAATTTACTGGCAGTGTTTCTCCTTTGGTTTCTTTCCGTTTCCCACTTCTGGAGGGGTAGGAAGGCCAGTCGCATTGGGCCCTAGAGTTGGCTCAATCAGGGGTTGGGTTAGACCTTGTACATCTCCACCAGAGTGCCCAGAACACCAATAGGCGAGGGTTGGGCCGAGAGACATCAGCAACTCATCGAGGCTGGGTATCAGGGCGAGGTGTAGGGGAAGTTGGAGCCTCGCGGAAGACTGCCGTCTAGAGATTCCAGACACCAGATAAGCCCCAGTAGCTGGACCCCACCACTGAAGGAACCAGCAAAGTTGTAGCAGGCGAGATTGGGGTGGAGGCTATCCCAGGGCAGGACGTCTGTGCAGTACAATCACACAGACGGAGCAATGAGCAGTCCTACACACCCAAAGCCGGGCGGCATGGGACTGGATGATCGAAGCCTGACGGGTGCAAATTGCCACAGTGGAATCTGCTTCAGTGGTCCCAGCAGTATCATTTCAGTAGTCACACAGACGCACTAATATACCTATTAATATTGGGAACAGAAAGCTAAAATTAATTGAACTTTGCACCATTTTGCTCCAAAACAAGCATTGTTTTCACTTCCTCAGTGCTCTGGACTTCTTGCTGATGACAGTTTACTTGTGCATTTTACTACAGTCATAGTGTTAATCCCCCACCTCCCCCCTCTCCCCCAAGATATTACATATGACATCTTGTTGCTACTTACATGCTTAGATTTCATGCAAGGTGCAAATAATTAATCACAGAAAAGCCTGCATCTTATGATTTCTACTTAATTTAAAAACAAACAACCATCTGTAAGAATATTTAAGCAAGCTCTTTGCCAGTAACCAGAATAATAATTAAAAAAAAACATGAAAACAAGATCATTTCACAGGGAAGTAGCAAGGTAATTATTACAGTGCATTTCATTATGTTTTTTCATTATGAATAATAGTTCCCCTTTAACTGGTGTACTCAACTGGCGGTTTTTAATCATTCCATTTTATCAAATTAGATTCAGGTAAATTAAATTGTGCAAATGATAAGTAATGAATCGGGTAACAACTAATGATGACAGATAATACAGTTGTCTATTTTGCTCATTGTATGATAACGTACTATGGCTTTATCAGAAATGAAATACAGATTACTACATGGATTTCTCAGTGAGATTGTAGTATTATATACTAGGAAGCAGCAGATTTAAATCTGAACCACAATCTAAGTCATCCACATCCAGGCCCCTGAGACTCAGGAGCTTTGTATCGGAATGATCAGATTTTAAAGATAAAGATAAGCCTTGCAATGGGTAGGGAGCGAGTACCAAAAGCCATTTGGTCAGTATTTGACAGCTCTGGTGAGGTACATGAAACATTCTCTTACTCTTCAGTTCACTTGTTCTGGAAAGCTGGTAAACACGAGGATCAGGCTGCATTTTCATTTCTTTTAATATTTTTTTAAAACTATATAACCTTTAAAAGCCCTCTCCAACTAGTTCAATAGCTAGATAGCCACAGTAGCAGGATTTTAGTAAGGGATTTGGGAAACTCTTCTTCCTTTGATATTCAGAAGTGTTGCATCTCATAAATGTACCACTCCTGGGTTGAATGATCAGGCATTTAATAATAAAACTCTCCTTCCAGGGGCATTTCTGTGATTATAACTCCACACTTGAAAGTTACAGCAAATGAATATACAAGGAAAGCAAAAACATCAAGAGCAAACTTACTTTAAAGTTGAGCAAGCTTCTGTATATTTCTGAAAGTATTTTTTCCACCTATCATTATTATGTTTTGTCTGTATTTCAAAAAAAGGTGTATTAAACAGTCTGTCCCTAGTCTACTGTATGATCAGGAACTACAAATGAGAGTTGTAAGATGGTGGCACAATGCATAAAAAGATAATCTGCAAAATAACATTTCATAGAAAATGAAATGCAAAAAGAAACACAGGAAAAAAATATGCCACTGGGAAGTAAAACTTGTAGTGTCATGCTGGAAAAAAAACCTGTTAATTTTCCATTTTAAGAGAATGTATTTGAGGTAGTGGCCCTAGTTAGACTTACAAGCACATTCACTTCTTGTACAGATAGATAGCTTCATAGTAGTTTGGGGTCAGAAGGGACCTGAACAGTTCATCTAGTCTGACCCCCTGCCACTGATAGAAGCACAAGCTGGGATCATATGACCCCAGACAGGTGTTCGTCCAACCTCTTTTTGAATTTACCCAAGGTAGGAGCAAGGACCACTTCCCTAGGAAGTTGGTTCCAGATCCTGGCCACCCTAACAGTGAAATAGTGCCTCCTAATCTCTTACCTGAACCTATTCTCCAGCAGCTTCTAGCCATTGCTCCTCATCACCCCAGGTGTTGCTGGGGGGAATAGGGCCCTTCCTATTTGTTACTTATCTCCCCTAATGAGTTTGTAGGCAGCCACCAAATTCCCCCTCAGCCTCCGCTTGCTGAGGCTGAACAGGTTCAGGTCTCTCAGCCTCTCCTCATAGGGCCTGCCCTCTGAACCCTCTCAAGGCAGGCCACATCCTTCTTAAAGTGCAGTGCCTAGAACTGGACGCAGTACTCCAACTGCAGCCTGACCAATGTCAAGTCGAGGGGGAGTATCACCTCTCTGGATGCACAACAAGATGCGATTGGCTTTGCTGGCTGCGGTCTGGCATTGGAGGCTCATGTTCATCTTCGAGTCAATAATGACTCCAAGATCCCTTTCTGCCTCTGTGCTCACAAGCGGGGAGCTTCCCAGCTTGTATGTATGCTACGGATTCCTTCTCCCCAGGTGCAGCACCCTGCATTTATTTACATTGAACCCCATCCTGTTACCATCTGCCCACTTCTGTAGTCTGTCTAAATCTAATTGCAGCATCTCTCTCCCTTCAAGCGTGCCTACCTCTCCCCACATCTTGGTGTCACCAGCAAACTTGGACAAACTTGTTTTCCACCCCCTCGTCCAAGTTGCTGATGAAGATGTTGAACAGTGTAGGCCCCAGGACCGAGCTCTGGAGGACCCCACTATTCACATCCTGCCAGGTCGAGTACGACCACCACTGTCTGGGTGCACCCCATCAGCCAATTTTTTGACCCATCCAACTGTGTAGGCATCGATGCCACAGTCACTCAGTTTATTAATGAGAACGGGGTGAGAGACAGTGTCAAAGGCCTTCCTAAAGTCCAGAAAGACTACGTCCACAGCGACACCATCATCCAGAGATTTAGTTACCTGGTCATAAAAGGCCATCAGGTTGGTCTGGCAGGACCTGCCTTTGATGAACCCATGTTAATTTCCCCTGGGCATGATCTCCCCTGCTGGCCTCTCACAGATGTGATCCTTGATAATTATTTTCAAGGATTTTCCCCAAGACTGATGTGAGCCTTATGGGCCTGTAGTTTGTCTTCGGAAATTACAGAAAATCAACTATAGGTTCTGCAAACAAACTACCTGAAATTATTGTACTTGCAGCTGGTCAAAAATGGCCAACTTTTTCCAGGAAAAAATCCAAATTTTTTTTTTAATTAAAAAAAAATCATCAGATGTAGTTATAAAAATCTAAACAAAGTATATATAACCATGATGAAGGTTATAAATTAATCTTTACATGAAGGAAAATATATTTTGGACCCAAGTAAAGAACAAGTCAAAGCTTTCACTGTATATCTTACAAGTTATAGATATGTTGGTAATCTTCATTCTTTTACCCGTTTGAAAGACTAAACTTTCCTGTTTGCCCTTCTTCGCAAACTTAACCTCACAACTTAGCAGAGAATTTTTTTATGTTTTCATAGCAGTCCTTCTAGTGGCAGGCATATTCATTTAAAGTACTTAAATATCAGTTTGAGAACACCTTGTCAGAATAGGCTAAAAAGTTCCTCCACCTTAGTACTCCCGACACACCCCAATAATGACAAGAAAAATTGATCTTCTAGTGAAATTCTAAGAGGCTTTATTACATAAACTAGAGAAGTATTTAATGGCTTTCAGGATGGTAAGAAGAAATTCCTTCAGCATAATGTCTTAGCCCATTTTTTAATCATTTTATCTCTCTGGATTCTCAGTCCCAGTGAATGGCAGGAATCTGTGGCTGCCATGATAAGGCTTTAATAACATTACTCTTCAGACGATGAGGAAGTGGAATACAGTTCCCTGGCCAAAGTGACTTTCTCTAATTCTTGATTCCCACTTGCTGCTGGTCTGGCACAGACTGCAGTCCTTTCTTTGCAATTATATCCACAGAGCGAAGGCATGAATTTCAAGGTCAATTCCTATAAGTAACAACACAAGTCCACAGACAATACAACTTCTGCTCTTACCGTCTGTTACGACTTCAGGTTTATAAATGTTAATTTAATTGTTAACACTTTTTTCCTGGCCACTTTAAAGGCTTCTTCAAAGATTACATATTGTGTTCTGAATCAAATGTGCTAAAATATAAGGAGGGCCTTTAAAATTAGTAATTTTTTTTAACAGATTAAGCTGTCCATGTAGCATGGTATTCAAAATTGCCCCAACTGGAAGGCAGCAGATTTCCTATGCAACAGCTCCACTTCCTGATGAATACAAAGAGTAGTCAAAGGAAAAATCTGACATTAATTTCAAAGGCCTTGAGATGAGGCCAGCAGTCTCGGGACAAGGTACAATATGTAAACCAAGACAAGGTAGCATATGTAATGGAACTATCTGTGACAGGGCAGTCTCCAGGGCTAGTCACAATGTCAGCCCACCCACCTGTCTAGGGCAGTCCACCCACCTGACTCTCACCTGCCACACCTTTGTGGTATTTTAACAGTTATTTGTAGGTGGGGGGCTGCCCAAGGCTCCTATACCATGGCTCCAACCTCCCTTTTACCATGTCCCATGCCTCACAGATGGTATCCAAATTGACTGCCAACTCTCCCAGCCCCCACTGCTGGGCCACTTGGCCACTGGCCCAAACTTGGCCTCAGGCATCCTCAGACATACCTTGGCCCAGCCTCTGGCCCAACTTGGCCTCAGGTGTCCTTACTCTCACACACACACTCTGGGCTCCTTGCCTCTCCTTAGGCTCCTAGCCCCTCATACTCTGCCCCCTCACTGGGGTCACTGCTCCACCCCCTCACTGGGGCTTCTGGGCCTTGTGCCCCTTGGGCCTCAGGTGTCCATTGACATACCTGGACTTGGCTTCTCTCTTATTCAGGTCTCTCCAGTAGCTTTGGGCCCTCCCAGCCCCTATGTTGTCACCCAAGCTTGGTGCTTTTCTTTCAGGGTGTGCTCCTGTAACAGGGAACCCTAGCCCTGTTACCAAGAAACAGGGTGGTCCCTTTTAAATCCAGAACCTTCCGGGCATGGCTGGCAGTCAAGTAGGGGTTAAGGATCGAGCTTTGCCTGCTGGTCAGGTGACAGGAAGAGGAAGGCCAGAACCATATAAACTGCAAGTGGAGAAGGCCAGGGAGGGACAAGAAAGGGGGAATCCCAATGACTATGGTGCTGCTGCAGCAGCCTCTTTGGGAAGAGTATGCCACGCTGTGAGGCAGAAGCATGATCACATAAAGTAAGTGGGCACTTTGCCTCTCTTATTTCTTTATTATTATTTTCATTATACAGCCACAGGAGCCTATGGTTTACATTTGATGTTAAAGTAGCTGGTGGTTTGTGGCTGAGGCTGTAGGGGTAGAAGAGGCCTCATTAGCACCGAGGGGCACTGTGATAGAGGGCTCAAAAAGCCCTGCTGCACTAGGGGTGCTGCACTAGGGTACATGAGCCCAAAGTTGCTTGAAGCCAGGTCCTAGCAGGTGGACTTAGGTGAAAGGCCCTAACTACAGAAAGAGGGGCAAAGCCAAAGGGGACTGAGGCCCCAACAGTCTGGCCCAACAGGGGCACACAGTTTAGAAGGGCCAGTAGGCCTGATGTCGTGGACAGCATGGAACAGAAGGCCTTGAGCCCAAGTGAGTTAGAGATATAGAGCCTCAGAGTCAAGACCCAATTAGTGGGTTTTGACTGACAGGCCTAGCTAGAGGGAGAAAGGGTAAGCCCCAGTGGCTGAGACCCCCAACATAAAGAGAAATTTATAAAACCATCTGAGAGGCATGAGGCACATTAGGGGATGTAGGAGCATGCATTTTTTTTTTTCCCTTAAGGCAACACCACATTATCCTATGGGTGGTGAGCCTGGAGCCTGTCTGAGAACCTGTCGGTCAGCCTCTCTCTTTCTTTAGAACCAAGTAACAGCAAGTCATAGCAGGTGAGTAAAGGGGGGGGAAGCTGATCCCCAGAAAAAAATCCAGCAAGACTTGATGGGGGCCCACTTACTGGCATATTAAAAAAAAAAAAATGTAGCCTAAGTCAGTCCCCTGTCACAGCTCCCCTAGCCTTTCACCTCCACAGGGTCACCCACAAGGCAGTGGGGGCTGAGGCTTTCCAGCACCCCATACTCGCGTTTCACAAGGGAGGCATTGGTGTAGTATTTCCTGGAGACTGCTCCTCCATAGGCAGCCCCAGCACACCATCCAACCCCAACAGGGTGTAGTTTCAGGTCATTCCCCAGGACTACTACAGGCCTACATGCCCTGGTTTTACTTCCACTCATTGGGCTCCTGGATGTTCTTCTTCTTGGGCTGCTCATTCCTGGGCACTCTTGCCATTTTCATCTCATACCCTTCCTCTCAGTCACAGGCCTGATCTCTCTCAGGCCCCCTTGCAGGATACCTCCCAGCAGCCTGCTTGCTGGCTGACCTATCCTTGCTCAGCATTGGTTCCCCTCCCTGTCTATGGGGCCTTTGGCCTCTTTTAGGACCTGGCCCCACCTCAAGGCCAGTCAGGGTGCCAGTAGCTATCTGCAGCCCTGGCCTGCCCTTTGTGGTGGGCTTACTTGCCCTTTGGCCCAATGGCCCTGGCCCCCTTGCATTGACCAGTCAGGATTCAAAGGGTCAGTCTGGCAACAGCTGACCTTCCTACTCAGTAGAGGTCCCCCCTGGGACCCACCATAAAGCAGTCATCTCAAGCCAGGCTTGCCTAGAGGCCCAGACATCTTATACCTGGCAGCCTAATACTCCACTGGGTTCATCTTAGCCCCTAGCCTTACCACCTGTTCCAATCAGGGCTTGCCTAGACCCTCAGCAGGCCCACAAGCTCTAAACCCCTTCCTAAGCTAGCCTGTACCTTCTCTAGGCCTAGGTGTACTTGGCCTCTCCTCAGCCCCAGGTCCACAGCCACTTCCTCAGGGCTTGGGATCCCATCAGATCCTTAGGAACCTCCTCCTTATCCATAGTCCCTACCCTGACCTCCAGATTGTTCCTGGGAGCATCAGGTCTCCAGCTGGGTGATGTTACCTCAGTGGCATCCCTGCAGCAATTGCCACCTCTGCTCCTTAGGGCCTTATACTGAGGCTGTTCATCCCTGCTCCAATCAGGCAGCCTCCTGGCTGTCATGTGACTACCTGATTGCCTCTGCTGTTACCTTCAGGCTGCCTCACAGCCTTCTCAAGCCCTTAAGCAGGCAAGAACCCAAAGGTGCTCTGCCACACTATCCTTCCCCTCTCTTCCCTTAGTCCCTACTACTTCCTCCATTCTCAGTCATCGTGGATTATCACCATTCTACATCCATGGACTAGTTCTCCTCTGTAATAGATAATTCATAATCATATCACGATTGTATTTTACTGCTGGTAGGAGAAAATCAAATAATGGGTCACTCAGTGAATTCTCCAAAATTATAGGCAGGCATTTAAAAACTAAGCAATGAACAGAAGCTGAAGTTATATCAAGAGTTAAGTCTCCAATTATCTTATTTAGAAGGTCAGCAAAAATTACTGCAGGTATCACCTCCTGGTATTTGAATGTTATTTTACTTGCACGAAAAACCCCTTTAGAAGGAACCAATGGGTGAGGATCTTCTAACAGACTAAAAGTTCTTCATTGTTGCTGCATATCATTATCAATCTCCTCATTGTTGAAGTGGGGATCATGAATAAGAAATGCTTCAATGAACAACTGTACTGCATTTGATTGAACTTCCAAGTTTCTGACCATCTTTGGATGCTCTCCAAAGTATAGATTGATATAATCTATACAGCATTTCTTCAGCTCCCTCAGGTTGAAATGATAAAACATGTCTGAATAAATTATATTCCATTAAACATAAAAGCTGTGTTTTCTTTTTACTGTTCTTTTACTTGTGTATCTTGCTATCCTATCTCTTACTGCATTTTTTGTTTCTCCTATTTTTTGCTTTCACTATACTCTCTTCTCTCTCTCTCTCTCATTGTTTCTTCTACTTATTTCCTCATCTCTGCTCTGACATTCTTAAACCTCTATCCTCCAGTATCTCTCTTCCATTGCTCCTTTCATCCTCCATCTCTCCTTCCCTTCCATACATTGTCTCCCCATGTTCAAGAATCCAAGGCTTGCACCAGATGTACTGGAGCACATTGAAGGCATCCTCACTTTTAATAGAGATATGGGCATACATGAAAAAAATCTAAAATACCATTTTCTCACATGTAACATGCACTTTTTGCCCAGAATCAGCTCTCCAAAATGGGTTTGCATGTCTTACTAAGTGAAGCCGTTTTCTTTACTGGAAAAAAGCAAGCCTGGAAACACTGTACATGCCATGCAGCTGTCCAGATGGCTGCCAAAATGACAGTCCTATGTTAATCTTCTCACAGCTGAGCACTGTAGCTTATGCCTGAAGCAGCAAGTGAGCTGTTGGTAATATCTTGATGAGGCTTCTGATGTGGAAACAACACGTTATTTACAGGAACCTTATATAAAGAACAATGTATAGTAAAAAACTAACAGTTTTTCTACTGTTGTTGCAAGGGTCTGGGGACTGACCTTGTGTGACAGAGTAAGCCCTTCTGGAAACATAAAAGGTCCAGAGAGTGATGTATCCAAGGAAACATACTGCATGAGGCACCTAGCACCAGGAACTTCCTGAGTTGCCAAACTTGCTGGTCATTCTGGGCCTGTCTAAATGTGGAATCAATGCACACAAATAAACTCCAGAATTTATTGCTCCAGAGTTTTTTTGCTCCCAGGTGCACCTTTTGAACATGCACCTAGAAGCAAAAAAAACTGGAGCATATTGCTCTGGAATTTATTCATGCACAGCACATAGAACCCAGTGGGAGCAGCCTGGGTGGGCAGGAGACCCAAGGGGTCAGCCTGCCAGCCCAGGGTTGCTCTGACTGGGCTCCATGTGCACCAGCAGGGCTGGATGAGGTGTGAGGGTGCTTCTGCATGGGAACTGCACCCTCGTGCCCTAGCAAGGCCTCCTGCTGCACATGGAGCCCAGCTAGAGCAGCCCTCAGCTGATCTCCTGAGCCCTCTGCCAGCGCAGGGCTGCTCCAACCAGGCTCCATGTGCAACAGGAGACTGGCTGAGGCATGAGGGTGCCTCAGTGTGGGGCTAGCTGGCAGACAGTCCCAATGCTGAAGCACTCTCGTGCCTCAGCTTGTCCCCACTGCTGCTCGTGCTCAGTCAGAGCAGCCCTACGGTGGCAGGAGACCCAGGGCACAAGGGTGCAGCCCCTGCACTGAAGCATACTTATGCCTCAGCCAGCCCCCACTGCACATGAAGCCCAGCCAGAGCAGCCCTGGGCTGCTCTGCAGCAGCATGCAGGACAGCCGTACAGCCAGACAGCCCAGGGCTGCTCCAACCCTGTTCAACATTCTGCAGAGGGGCTGGCTGGGGCACAAGGCTGCTCTAGTGTGGGGCAAGGCAGCAGGAAACCCCCTCACTGAAGCACCCTCATGTCCCACCCATCCCCATCACTGTCTACATGCAGACTCTGGTGCATGAAATAATGCTGCCTCAGGATACAACAGGTTTCCCTTGCTTTACGCTGTACAGTACTTGTGTTCCTGGAAAACTACGCATAACTTCATTCACTGGTGATGCGTAAGGGGTGCACATGCACCCCCTGAGCATGGCAATGCACCCCCTATGAAAAGGCCTGAGGGCCATCACCACTCCCCTCCCCCCCACCGACACCACCAGCAGCATCTGCAGGCAGTCAGCAATTGCCACTGGCCACCGCCAATGCTGCCGGTGACATCTGTGGATGGTCACTGACCCCTGGTTAGTGCTCACCACCCCCCGCCCCACCGCTGACAGCACCAGCAGTGTCTGCAGGAGCTCCCCACTTATCGCTGCCGTGTTCCTGCCACCGCTGCCTTGCTCCTGCCATGCCGCTCCTGCCGTGCCCCTCCAGCCACCGGGGGCATGAGTCGTTCATGACTCGAATCTACAAAAAAGGGAACCCACTTCACAATGTAACAAATAGGGATATATTCCAAGACCTCCCCTGTACTGACCCCCAGGCCCATTTCTACCACTTTTACAAGACAGTACACACAAGCACATGGCACTATCATAATGGAGATGGCAATTACAGAAACACATGTTGCAGACAACAAGCGAAGAGCACAGATCCATACAGAAGACTATATTTTGGTGTGCACCACTCCCATAATGCACTGCACAAAGCAGCTGACTGCAGGCTTCCAGCCCACCAACTGCATAAGAGTGAATTCACTTTGCATACAATACATTTTGGGTATTAAAAGGGTCATTGCATAAGAGCAAATTCCCATGTACAGAACCCGCATAAAGCGAGGGAAACCTGTACTTGTGCTTAGCCAGACTATGCTGAGGCAGCATTTATTAATCTACTGTGACCTAATAGGGTTGCACATTTACACAGTGATGTTTTAATGTAGAGTTAATTAGATAGCTCCACCTTAAATGTGTTGTGTAGATGTGCCTTCTGTGTTCCAAGGAGGACTTACACTATGTTATACAGTTGCATATGTCACTGGAGGGATCTTTTTTTTCTACATTCTGCCTTTCAAAAAACAAGGTGCATGTTTTATTTGGAAGCATATTGTGAGAAAATATGGTATTTCCAGAATACTTGTCTCAACAGTTGTCCATTTTATACTGGGGCCCACTTTGTGTCCATCTCTGAATTAGCCTACAGTTTGCTTTAGCTGCCACCTTCCTTCCCAAAAGGCCCTAGTGTGGACCAAGTGCCACAAAGTAGATGTACAGTAAAATGTTCTGGGTAAGAAGATAAAAAAAATTCCAAACACTATGATGTATATAAAAATGATCAAATTTGCACTGGACTACATACTGAACTTACTCTGTGTAAATTAGTGCTTTCCTCCATGAATGAGAAAGGGTGCTAAACCAACATGGAACAGGTCTAGGTGCATTGTAATCAAGCAGATTATTCCTTTAATTGTTCGTCCTCATATGGTCTGTAGTATGATCATATTGCCTTCTGCAGTTAAATCAAGAACTTTTCCAAAGACAAATTTTGCTTCTGCGCACATCTACAAACTACAGCATTTCACTTTCTGAACACTGCTGGGTCCTGGTGGCTGTGGCCCTCTTATCCGTAAGTTGTGCAAATTAGTTAACAGTTTTATGGCAGCTGTCATAATCAGCAAATCAGCTTTGTAAGACTACCTTCAGTAGCATTACTGTAACACAACTTTACATAATTTCCAAAGCAAATTACCTGGAAAAAAATAACACCTACTGCATTATTTCATCTGGGTAACACAATTGTAAGAGCTCTTGCATAATAAATAGGTTTTCACAACATTGGAAAGAAGTTCTGATCTCTGGGACAAAGTTTAGAAAACTTTCTAAAAAAATAAAGGCTTGCTACAAACAGCTCTCTAACAGGTTTGTAAACTGAGCCTTTTCTCAGGGCAGTTAATTGTTAGCGGTTCTCAAAAATCAACCAGTCAAAAGGCACAACACATTTCTCTTCCCAATGGCAGCCCAGTAAGAAGGGGATGTGACTCATTATAGCCAAGTAGAGACAGTCAAAAAGCCTGAGGTTCAATCGATTCAATCTTCACAGGTTGGTCTAAGCTGTTTACATTGAACCAATAAGAAAGTGAACAGTCATTCACTCTGGATTCCAGAAATGCAGCCACATGCCTGCTGCAACCCAGACCAAAAGCTGGGGAGGTGCTAGAGCACACCTCCCTGCTCACCTGGAACAGACAGCTTGGGCCAAGTCTAGCCCACCCACCCTGCAAGGGATGGTTTGTGGGGGAGGTGCAAAGCATCCTAGGATGCTGGGGGACTGTGAGTTAACTTGATCTGGGACAGAAATTCAATAACTTGATTTAACCTAAATCAGTTAAGCCTGACACTACATCCATTCAGGTTTATCTTAAACCATTTCAGCCATTTTGAAAGCAGTTTATGTGCACTGAACTTTTGTTGTGTTACAGATATGAACCAGTTTCTGAACACGTATACAGCCCTCCTGAAGTCCAGGGCTGCAGGTTCTCGACCACCTGGGCGATAGCAATCATCGCCTACTAGAATTCACCATCCAGCACAAGGTGTCAAAGGCCTGCAGCAAGGCAGTAGCCCTGCACTTCAGGAGGGCTGATTTCAACGAATTAAGATTAGTCAGGGAGGCACTGAGGTCCTGGAGGGGAAGGGAGTTGGGAGTCCAAGAGGAGTGGTTGTTCCTTAAGAAGACGATCCTCTGAGCCCAAAGGGTGACAATCCCAATGCCAAGTCAAAGGGGGCAAGGGTGCTCAAAAGTCCCCATGGCTCACCAAAAGCATTCAGGATCATCTGAAAGGGAGGCATACGCCCAATGGAAGGGAGGGGTCATCACCAAGGAGAATTACACCTCCATTGGTCGAGACTGTAGGGGGACTGTTAGAAAGGCTAAGGCAGAGACGGAACTGGGACTAGCAACCCAGATCAAAGACAACAAGAAGTCCTTTTTTAAATACATAGGGAGTAAAAAGAAGGCACTGGGTAATGTGGGGCCCCTGCAGGACATGCTTGACAATCTGGTGGTTGCACTAGATGATAAAGATGACCACTTTAACAAATTCTTTGCCTCCATATTTCTGAGC
>NW_017729022.1:4753281-4757345 GCF_001723915.1 Gavialis gangeticus
AGGGCAGGGGGTCAGACTTGATGATCTGCTCAGGTCCCTGACAAACCTACCAACTATGAAACTGTATCAGTTTGTGCAATTTCTGTCCCTAGCCTATCAGTCCTCACAGGTGAATGCAAAGAATCTCAGAACTACTTTTTCCATTTTATATTCTGTTTTAGTAGAATAAACCATATTCAGTTTACAAAGCTTTTCACCTGAGAAACCTTGATTAAAATTGCTTCTGAAGTCAAATACTGAGCAAAATCAATTATGAAATAAATTTTACATCCACATCATTTTAGGTAGTGTTCATGAAATACTACATCAGTTAGTGATTGATTAATTCTTCCTGTCACATTGAATTAAAAATGAAATCCATCTTACCCAGTCCACCTTTTGAGAGAAGACAAAACTTGCTATCACTCCTTATAGAGACCAATGGTAACACCTGGTGAGTGTGTGTTGCCAGTGTTCCCTCTGCCCAGCCTTTAGCGTGTTAGCTCGAGATATGTTAGTTTCTGCTTTGTAGCTCTAAAGGTTGCCAGTTCAACCCTGGTATGTCAGCCAAGATGGTAGCCACTCTGCTGGCTCTGCATTCTTCAACGAGGTAAAATTTCAGGTAGGCATAAAATGAATGGACTGTGTGACAAAATCCTATTGTGTGCTTAGCAAATCACATGACCAATATTAAGCAAAAAAGAAAATTAAAGCAACTTGGAAGAAAGATGTGTAGGTACTTATTTACATACCTCCGTCTCTGGTCCTTAGAATAGTAATACTTCCAAGGCAGACTGTCAAAGCATTTCACATACATGAACAAATAAATCCTCTCACCCCTGTAAGGTAAATATGAGTCCCATAATCAACCAAAGAAACTGAGAAACAAAATGCTTAAGCTTGCCCAGTCAGAAAATAGTTTTCCCTAACTGACAAGCCCGCACCTTACTTCAGCCTTATGCTGCCTTTCACAACAGTTTTCCAAAATCTATACTCCTGCCATTTGCCATAATGAGGAAAAGTAATGACAACCTAAGAATAAACTGACCATTCATCAAGGAAAAAAAAATCAAACTCAGATAAACAGAAGAGTAGAATTTGCAAGGCTGGCCATTCAGTGGCCCCTATAGACTATTTGATGTCCTAGTTTACAGTTGCCTTGGGGCTTGGGTCCATCTGGCCAATAGGTGAATCTATTGCTGCCATCTGTGGCAATTTTTTTCAAAAGGCTTTCAATTTTTTGTAGATTCAAGCTTATGCTAACTGATCTTTTGTTACAGTCTGGCAAACCTTTCTTCCTTTCTCAGGAGAATAAATGGACACAAAAAAGGTGCAAAGGCACCTCTGCCTACAGTAAATTTATTTTTGAAGTGCCAAGTTAAAAGCAGAACCATACTGGCACTTGCTGTGTTTATTTAATTATTTTCTTGGCTTGACCTTGTCATCATCTTGCTCTGTGTAGTGAACCATCTTGCTATTTCTCTTGTGTATTTTTCTGCTAAGAATCTCTCCCAGCCATCAATGAAGAGTGACTTAAAATGCAAAAATCTAAAATAAAAGAGAAGAAAAGCTGCCACTTGAATCCCCAGGCTCCTTAGTTGATATTCTCCATCCTCCTCCAAGCCAGCCATCAATGCCACAAACAGTGAAAGTGAGAAGTACAATGTTGCTGATGCCAGCACCTCTGCTTCAGTTGTTGTAATATCCAGTGCCCTCAGGGCTAAAGAATTTCTCCAAGCAGCAAACTGTTAATGCCCCTGCTAAACATCCACCTCCAAAAGCCATTGCCAAAAAATAGGAGTGTTCCTCTTACAGCCTAGTAAAATAAAGTAAAAGATATAGCATATATAGGTTAACAGCAAAAATCCAAAAGCTAATTACTGACATCCTTTAACTTAGTCACTGCCCGATGTATATAGAGCAAAAAAAGGTCAAATGTCCACCCAAACCCATTTGGGCAGCATGGTTAAAACCCCTCAGTTTTCTGTATCAGACAGCACCTGAGGGAATGACATAGTATTGTGTCTGGCTGCCTCTGAATCTCCAGGCCAAGTGACCAGGTCCCCACTAATGTCTGGGTTGTCTGGGAGCAGCCTTTAACAGAGGCCCAGAACCAGGTCCAAACTCCTGCCTCCGGAAATAGCAAGATACTTGAACCAGTTCATATAGAGCCCACATCAAGAAGGGTGCCACCTGAAATACCTTGGGCTGAATAGTATGTTCACATGTTCCTCTGTGAAGATGTAATGCCAAAGTACTGCTCTAGGGTTATAAATGGTAACTAACAAATTTTCAAAAGGTTGAGAAATGTATTTTAGATACACAATTCCTAACAGAAAAACTTATCTGAAAATTACCCCAGAATAAGATTTCTAACGAGATGTCCATGTTCCTAGTTGTGATGGATTACTTTATGAATACTGCTTCCGGCTGTGTCTTACATGAGCATTAAGTGCACAAAGAAGCAAGAATTATGCAGGCAAAAAAAAATGAGGAAACATTAACCAAACTTTTCTGAAACTCAAACAACTTTGACTTGCACTTGAACTGAAATCCAGGTCAGTTCTTAGTTTATCTAATCAAGTTTCCCTCTTTCTGGTTAAAAACTCTTCTAAATATTCTACTAAATAGCTCGAGTATGTGGAAACTAGGTAAGTTTAACTTTTTTAAAATGAAAGTAAAAATCCTTTAGCCTGACTATAACAGTGCCAAATAGTAAGCTTGTGCCAAGCACATGCTTTCCAAGCAAATAATCACAGACCAGGGCTGTCCAACTTCTGGGCCACTGAAGGCCACATACCACAAGGGCTGCAGACCCAGAGGCCACATGCTGTGTGGGCCATACACTGTCAGACAGCCAATTCTGGACCCTGCTCTACTGTTTGCACAGCCCAGGCACCCTGGAGCCCCTCCCATGCATGCAGTCTGGGCCGCTGAGCCCCATCCCACTGCATTGCCTCACCTCCAGAAACAGGAGAAGGAAGCAGAAGCTGAATGAGAGAAGGAAGGAAGCTTGAAGGCCTGTGCCACTGCCACAACAGGAGCAAGGCACAGGCCTTGGCAGGGATGAGGCGGCAGGAATTCATGGGCTGCATGTTAACTACTTGCAGGTTCCATGTGGCCTGAGTGGCCATGTTGCCATTTAGACAGCCCTGTGTACTAAACTACTTCAGATCCAAAATGCCTTGCATTGTAAAACTATTGCCTGACAAGGTCTAATCAGAGCCATTCTGTACTAAACTTTTACATTTTCAATACCAATTAACCATCTACATCCAATAAGTATAATGGAATATTGGTATCAAGGCAGATGAGACATGCTACAATGCTTAGAAGGTCTGGGGTCATTTTGAAGATTGTGTAACCTTACAGAATTATCTTTCATAGGAGAAGCCTTAAGATGGAAAAATGAGAGAATAAGTTTCCCATACAGTCCCTTTCATTGTACAACTTCTGGTCAGAGGGTTGGTTATTTCTCTTTTTTACTTGCCAGGAAATCTTTGAGACACAAACTGGTTAGTGTTGCATGAAGTTGAGGATATCCTGTTATTAAATAATCCTCATAAAGTTTATAAAGAAATATGCAGGGTTATGTTCAGATCTCACTAGATTTTTTAAATACAAAACCTGATGTAGATACTCTTCTTTAGCTTTTAAAAGTTCTTCATTTCAGTTTAGCATAAACCTGCAAGCCTATTTGAAAATGTTGTACCAGTTTAACAGCATTTTTTAAACCACTTTAGGTAAACCATTTCAGACCTATGTGGACACTGTAATACAGGTTTAAACAAGTCTTTTTCAGGTTAACTTATGAACAGTGGGCGTGTCTACACATGCAATTAATGCGCATAAATTCCAGAACTTACTGCTCCCGAGCTTTTTTGCTCCTACATGCACCATTTGAACATGCGCCCAGGAGCAAAAAAACTGTGGAGCAATTAGTTCTGGAGTTTATTTGTGCACAGCACATGGAGCCCAAAGGAAGCTGGAGGTTCTCCCACGGCTCCTCCAGCTGTGCCTGCCTTTCCCAGGGTGGGAGAGCCATGGGAGAAGCCCCCATGACCACCCTACCCAGCCCCATCCCC
>NW_017729022.1:4757356-4758469 GCF_001723915.1 Gavialis gangeticus
AGGAGTGGTGACTGGGGCCTTGGGTGCTCGTGGCAGAGGCCCCCCACACAGCACGGGTCAGTGAGGGGCAGCAGGGATCATGACCCCCACACTTGGTACCTGCATGGCAGTTGCCGCATGGCACAGGTGCAGCACAGTTCAGCAGGGTGCTGCACACTGCCTGAGAGCTGGGGTCACTGGGGCTGAGCAGTGCTGGGCTCCGGCTGACTGCTGGATCTTCTCCAGCTCCTAGACAGTGCACAACACTCTGCCGAGCCACGCTGCACCCACGCCATGAGGCAGCTGCCACACAGGTGCCAAGCAGAGGGAGCAATCCCCACTGCCCCCCACTTCCCCCATGCTGCATGGGTGGGGGGTCTGTCATGAGCACCCAGAGGCTCCAATCACCACTCCTGCAGCCAGTGAGTAAAAGGCTTTAAGTGCCAGGAGGCTCGGCCAGGTGGGGGATGGGGCCAGGCAGAGCAGCCATGGGGGCTTCTCCTGTGGCTGCCCTGGCTGTGCTTGCCTCTGCCCCAGCAGGGGGAGCTGTGGGGGCTATGCCCTGCTGCCACTTGCCCAGCCAGCATGGCAGGTGCAATGCAGGTGTGGCTTGCTCTGGGCGGCAGCAGGGCATAGCCCCCACTCCCAGCACTGCTGCACCTGCATAAGTGCTGGGAGCAGGGGCTCTGCCCTGCTGCCACTTGCCAGCCAACATGGTGGGGTATAGGATGCAGGCATGGTGCTGATGCAGTCGCAGCAGTGCTGGGAGTGGGGGCTAGGCATTGTGCCCCCCACGTACCACCTGGGCAAGTGGCAGCAGGGCATAGCCCCCACAGCTCCCCCTGCCAGGGCAGAGGCAAACACAGCCAGGGGAGCCACGGGAGAAGCCCCCAAGGCTGTCCTGCCTGGCCCCATCCCCAGCCCGGCCCAGCCTCCTGGCACTTAAAGCCTTGGCTGCAGCAGTGGTGATTGGGGCATCTGGGTGCTTGGCACCCACATGGCAGCTTCCCCATGGCAGGGGTGCAGCATGGCTCTGCAGGGTGCTGCGTGCTGTCTGGGAGCTGGGGCGGCTCCAACAGTCAGCCAGAGCCTGGCACTGCTCAGCTCCCAGCCCCAGCTGGGCAACTGGCAGCA
>NW_017729022.1:4758660-4761995 GCF_001723915.1 Gavialis gangeticus
CCCTCCCCCATGCCCCTTCACTTCCCACTCCCCCAACCCCAACAGACTCACCAGCTGGAAGCAACTGTTAGCTCAGGGGTGGGCAATTATTTCCAGCGGAGGGCCGCTTACTGAGTTTTGGCAAGCCATCGAGGGCAGCATGACAGGCAGCCTGGGGCTGATAAATATAAATTTTCTTAATTGGGGGCGGGCCCCCGCGGGGTGGATAGAATGGCCTGGTGGGCTGCATTTTGCTCACCCCTGTGTTAGCTGCATGTTTAGTCTATGGCCAAATCTCCGAATCAGCCAAATCTTTTCCAAATCTTTTTCCAAATTGATTTGGATGCTTTGAATAGATTTGGAGCTTTTACTTGGTCTCCTGATTCAATTTAGATTCAGAGAATCAAGCCAAATCTCCTCCAAATTGAATCAGTTACCGAAACTTTGTACAGCCCTAGTAATTTACTGTTCCGTCAGATAGTACTTGTGACTGATGAGACTATCCAAAAGTGCAGTAAATTAATCTAAACAGCAGTCTAATTGCCATGCCCATCTAAACAGTGATGTTTTACTGCGCAGTAAATTAGTCTACTGCACAGTAAAGCACACATGTAGATGAACCCACTGAGAATCATTTAAAATTGAACAGCAGTAAGCCACCCTCAAGCCAAGGGTGACCACACAGAGGTGCATAAGTCTGATTACTGGTATATTTATTTTGAAAGTCATTTAAAAATTCATTTGAATCAACTTTTTCATGTGGACAAAACCTTGTAAAAAGGTATAGTTCAGGACTTGTCTATTCAAGAAAGCTGTTGACCTAATTTGTGATTGCAAACAAAGTTAGTTAAACTGATGCATATACAGTCTTATTTCATTTTAACAAGATGATTCATTTAGCTTAATACAACTAGAGCCAGTTTAAGGTATTTTAAAATAAATGGTTTTTTTTTTTTTTAATTAAACCAGTACAGTACAGATTTCTATATGTAGCCAGTCCCACAGAACAAAAGTTGATGAGCATAATATAAAATCCTAGCTAGAATAATATAGATTCCACATTTTTCTTTCTCCTCTTCTTTGGGAAAACAGAAATCAAGCTTCGGTTACTGTATTTAAGATCATACTTAGAAAGTGTTTGGGGAAAGGCCTTGTTAAAATATTATACACCTATTTAAAAAGCCATGTTTGATCTTGAATGCTGCAAAATATCAGACTATAGGGAGGATTCATAAATGAAATATATATATTAAAATTAATGGAGAGTGTGATTATATAATGCAATATGAAATTTAAAAAAGAAATCGTTTGAGGAAAAAATATTAAATTAAATTGAGATGAATTATATTATGAGGGTTAATTTAAACTTGTCACCCAAGCAAATAAAGGAAATTAATTTTTGTCTTGAACTGAATATAGTCTTCAGAGTGTGAAAAAGTTTTATTTTACATATTGAAATAAAGGCTTTCTACAACATTATAGAGTTAATCTGGACTCAACTGGAAAGAGTTTTAGGGGAAAATTTTCCCAAAACTATCAGTATGACCTGTGAATATAAATATTATCCACTACTACTACACAAAATTAATGGAGACCTTTTTTCCTCCATAGACCACCTGTTCCAAGAAGGTGTTTTTATTTGTTTGTTTTCAGAAATAAGTGTCCTCGGGGTAGGCTGTCCCATAACAACCGACTTTATGATTTTTTATATCATCCTCTGTAGCAGCTGGTATAGATGATTGTCAGACAGAACGGGAGACTGTAGATAGTAGGCTATAGAAGGCTCAATAATTCACTCCAATATGAAAAGTCCTTTGTTCACATGTAGAGAGTTTATTATTGTCCAAGATTCACCAAAATAATTTGTATATATTATATTCCTAGAAAGGAATCACCATCCTTGCTTAGTCCATACTATCTGAGTCGTACCTATGACAAAAGTTTGGTTTAGAATGCTCTAGCCCTAACATTGTCCATTTTCCCATTCTTACTGCAACACATGTCCCTTCTTGGGCACACCATTAACCCACCTCTGCCCCAGCCCCGGTAAAATCAGTGGGCAAGGCAAGAGCCCCCAAGGGGACACTTGCCTGCCTGTACACAAATGCCAGGAGCTTGGGAAATAAGCAGGAGGAACTCGTCCTCCTGCTTAATGCAAATAATTACATCATATGGATAACGGAGACCTGGTGTGACTCCACCTATGACTGGACCCCGGGTATAGATGGCTATACCCTGTACAGGAGGAATTGAGTAGATAAAAGGGGCGGGGGCATAGCTCTCTATGTTAAGAAATGCTACGCGTCCCTGCAAACTGATGTTAGTGACCAGGGTGGATGACTGGAGACCCTCTGGGTTAAAATCCATGGGGAACATGGCACAGCGGACACAATGGTGAGAGTCTACTACAGACCTCCCACCCAAGTTCAAGAGCTTGACCAGGAGTTCACCCAGGAACTAGCTGAGGCCGCATGCTCCAGTACCATGGTTGTCATGGGTGAGTTCAATTACCTGGACATCTTATGAGAGGATCATTCAGCAAAATCTGAGCAGTTGAAAAACTTCTTATCGTGCATGGATTACCTCTATCTGACTCAAGAAGTCTACAGGCCAGCGAGAGGTAAAGCACTCCTCAACCTGGTACTGGCTACTGGGGATGACCTAATCAGAGACCTAGTGATTGATGGGAAGCTGGGTGACAGCGAACATGAGCTGATCACCTTCACCACCCACCGTAAAGCTGGCAAGTCAGTCAGCAACACTGAAGTCCTCAACTTCAGGAAAGCCGACTTTGACAAACTCAGAAGGCTTGTCAGTGAGGCCGTAAGAGACCACAACCCCATGGGGAGGGGAGTTCAGGATGGGTGGTTGCTCCTCAAGGGAGCGATCCTTAATGCACAAGCTAATTCTATTCCATCTCAGAGGAAAGGCAGCAAGAGGGCAAAGCAGCCCCCCTGGCTCTCCAGGGATCTAGCACACCTGAGGCTAAAAAGAAAGGCCTACAAAGGATGCAGGATGGGATTCACCTCCAAGGAGGAATATTCTGCACTAGTCCGGTCCTGCAGGGAACAAACCAGGAAAGCCAAGGCTGTAACCGAAATCCAACTAGCTTCAATCATCAAGGACAATAAAAAATCCTTTTTCAGATATGTGGGGAGCTGGAGGAAAAGCAAGGGCAACATTGGACCCCTGCTGAACCAGACGAGACAACTGACACCCAGGAAAAAGCCAACCTATTAAATGGGTACTTTGCATCGGTCTTTCATCAGTCCCATGGGACGCCCATGCCCGCTATGGGACAGGGAGGTCCAGGTGAGGGATATCCCCTGCCCTCCATCAATGCTGACCTCGTGAAG
>NW_017729022.1:4762084-4793402 GCF_001723915.1 Gavialis gangeticus
GGGTAGGTCTTTCTTGACCAACCTCATTTCCTTCTACAACCAGGTGACCTATCACCTGGACAAGGGAGAAGAGATTGATGTCATATATCTTGACTTCAAAAAAGCCTTCGATTTGGTATCCCATGATTACCTCTTGGCAAAACTGGCCAATTGTGGCCTTAGGTCCACCATGATGACACCAAACTTTGTGGGGCAGAGCATCCACACCAGAAGACAGCCGGGTAATCCAGGCTGACCTGGACAGGCTCAGCAAATGGGCTGATTAGAACCTGTTGGTGTTTAACACTGAAAAATGCAAGGTTCTCCACCTTGGGAGGAAAAACCTGCAGCACCCATATAGGCTTGACAGTGCTACACTGGGTAGCACTACGGAAGAAAGAGACGTGGGGATCATCATTGACCACAAGATGAACAGGAGCCTACAATGCAATGCTGCAGCTAGTAAAGTGACCAAAATGCTGGCTTGCATCCATAGATGCTTCTCAAGCAAATCCTGGGACATCATTCTCCCCTTGTACTCGGCCTTGGTGAGGCCGCAGCTGGAGTACTGCATCCAGTTTTGGGCTCCACAATTCAAAAAGGATGTGGAGAAGCTTGAGAGAGTCCAGAGAAGAGCCACGCACATGATCAGAGGTCAGGAGAACAGACCTTATGACAACAGGCTGAGAGCCATGGGGCTCTTTAGCCTGGAAAAGCACAGGCTCAGGGGTGATCTGATGGCCACCTATAAGTTTATCAGGAGTGACCACCAGTTTCTGGGGGAGTGTTTGTTCACCAGAGCACCCCAATGGATGACAAGGTCGAATGGCTATAAACTACTGCAAGACCATTTCAGACTGGACATAAGGAAAAATTTCTTTACTGTCCGAGCCTCCAAGGTCTGGAATAGCCTGCCATTGGAGGTGGTTCAAGCACCTACATTGAACACCTTCAAAAATAGATTGGATGTTTATCTTGCTGGGGTCCTATGACCCCAGCTGACTTCCTGCCCTTCGGGTGAGGGGCTGGACTCGATGATCTTCTGAGGTCCCTTCCAGCCCTAATGTCTATGAAATCTATGAAAATCTATTAAATCTTCTGTGTTACCTCTTTGCAGTTCCCTCCAATTTTTCTTATAAAATGGAGGATGACTGAAGCCTCAAAAGGTCATGAACTAATGGACATGATTATAAGTTTGAACCAAAACTTTGTGAAACAAGGCTCCAAACACCTGAATCCATGTGTGGCTGAAGCCTATCCATAGCTTTTAAAGCTCCTTGATATCCATGAATGAAAGTCAAGTGGTATGTAGTACTTTTCTATATATCAGGGTAGCATTTATTTATTTTTTTTAAAGACTAATTGCAATACAGCAGCCTATGAGGAAAAAAAGGAATCAATAATCAGATACATATTTGCGGCACAAATAAGAGTTTCAGTGTTATTCAAGATAGTGATCTACTTTTCTGGACTGACTGGCTGAAGTGCTCATGTTAAAGCTAAGTAAATCCTCCAAAATAAATTATTTCCTACACATATTTGCAGCACAGAAGCCTTAGAGAAAGTGAAGCATACATGCTACTCTGATAAATTGGTCAATAAGTGCAACAATGACAGATCTGATGGAACCTATTGTAATTAGCTTCATCTATATTTTCTTATCACAGTCATTTTCTATTTCAGGAAAATAATTCCATATGCCTGCAGCATAGCTGAAAGCTAGAGTAGTAAAATCTGTTTCCTCACAGTGTACAACGAGAACAACCCACCAATCATCAGGCAGAATAGACATGTAGAAATGAAGCTCAAAATATTTGGTTGGACAAGGTCAGATTTTGAGTCCCCATAAACCACTTTAAATTGGACTTCTGCATACATTAAAAATCTATGTTGTGTTTCATGATTTTAGCCCTCAAACTACCTCCATTCAGTTCTTTCTATCTGGTCAGTAACTGGAGAAGATCAAATAGCACAATGGCTCCAATGACTACTGTGTATCTTACATGAAAAACATGTTAAATTATATGCATGATATTCTTTTCCATACTATGCCACAGTTCACTGGTAGAAACCATAGATGGGAGTTCAAATGAGGAAGATTTTCTTCATGGAGATGCACCATGAAGGAAGTGTTACTGCTTTTTAACGAGTTTATGTTAGACTCTTTCAACGATTACAGCCTGTCTATTAAAGCAGAGAATTTATTGACAGAGCAAGCATGAGAGCTAGATAATTAAAATCCCAGTTACCAAAATAATTACCCTAAATGATCAACAATGCGTTACATAGCTAGTCTGTCCTCAGGTGACTAGAGATTGTGGGGTGCTTTTTCTGCAGCATCAGCTGCTCCTCAGAAGTCTGTGTGTCCAAATGCATTCCCCCCTGCCCAACCTGCATTTTCAATTTTCTAATGCTGTGACCCCTGACAGATGTCTTATGTGAATAGCATGCTAATTGTGCAATGAATTGGAACATGCCATGTGTTCAACCAATTTATCATGCAATAAAAATGGCAAATTAGCCACAAAGGTGTTCCACATTTCATGTATTAGTATGGAACATCTTTGTGACTGGTTTGTATCATGATGTAATTTGAATGTGTGGCATTTGAAAGGATGCCAGCTGATCCCAATTCAGGATCCACTCCCCAGTGCTGGGCTGTTTACAAACCTATTTAAATTTCCTGGCTTACGGGGAGTGTGGCACTGTAGATCCAGTCTCAAATGGTAGGTTTCCCCAGCACCAGCAAGTTTAAAGTTGTGCCATGCAGCCCACTGTCAGGGATCAGTCCCCAGTGCCAGGCTGCCCAGTATGGCTTCAGTGATGCTAGTAATTGTGATGCTGGGCTTAAATGTGCACTGGAATGATTAAAGTAGTACTGTGCTGCTCAGCATTGGGATATCCAATGCCAGGCTGCCCAGCACAGCTTTAAGGTCCCAGCATGCAATGGGATCTGAGGAACTGAAGAATTTCCCAGATCCTAAGAATCATGCATTCTGACATGCCAGATCCTAAACATGTAGCATGATAGGACACATTATTTGGAGGATTTGAGATAAAATTCTTCAAACCCCATTACTCATTTAAATTTAATGTCTGCCAGTGGCCTATTACACATACACAAACCCAACTGCCACTCTTGCTATGTCTCACCACAAGAAAGCCCTACTTGTACAAAATAAGCTAACAAGACCCTTTTGAGTAAGTGCGAACCCAATTTTAACCTTTGTTATGTCACACAACAAAAACACGATTTTTACAAAACCAAATAAAAGGAACTACAGATATCTTAAATTCTAAAATTAATTCTTTTGAAAGCTCAGATACAAAACATTGCATTTTAAAAGTAGTACTGGCCAGGCTAAGTCCCTGGCCTACCAAAAGGGTGTAACGGAATATGATCAGGATCTATTCTCAAATCTTATAGACTCCCATGGATTTAAATGCATCACAGGGAATAAGAATAATAATTGCTGCAAAGTTTGGTATCCGTGCACCACTCTATACATATCTGGTCCTAAGTCCTAACTCCTAACAGCATGCTGGCTTACCTATAGCCAGACAACCAGGCATTCTCCCTTAAGGCAGAATCCCAGCTCTGTACTTCTTTCCATGTGAACTGCTTTCCTGTGAACTATATTTATCAGAGTTAAATTGCAACCATGTTTTAGGAAGGAAGCTTCTCTTTTTACATGAACCTATAAAGCATTTTTAAGTAATAAGTAATAGTATGAGGAAAAGCCTTTCTTTCTGTCTTTCAACTTTTCTCAGTCTACTTCATTATAAAATGCATATTGCCAGTATTAAAGCATTGCTGTTATTTAAAATCCCAGATTTACTTTCATTAGGCCATACTGTAAATTTTATGCAATATTTCAACTGCATTATACAGTCAGCATTGTATATAGAAGTATCTAATACTATTACATTACGACTTTTTATATCCCATTAGTCATATTTCAAATAGAATTAGCATTTAGGAATGTTGCCACCTCCTATATTTTTGTGAACAGGAAATTTATATGAAATATTTCCATGAATATGGGTGATGACTCACTTTTAAATATTGTTTTACCCTCTAACATGATTTCATAAGTAATCAGCTGGCACAAATGTTCACTGACTGTCACTATTTAGTTTATGCTGGATTGATTTTTTTGTGATGCTGAACCACCCCAGCACTCAATGAAGTCAAGCAGAGCATTAAATATTCAGTATCTTTGAAAACTCAGAATATGTCCAATGTACAATAGACTCCTTTTCTACATGGCACTTCCTTGTAATTCATGATGGCTATACTATCACCTCTGAATAGTAGTAGTCGATTTTCTAGTGATTCATTCTTTGATCACTGGATTTCAATAAGTCAGGCGCCAAGTTCTGACCATTTCCGAAGTGACAGCACTGAGGTTGTATATAGGCAGAGTACCTGGTAATGTTTGGTGTCTCTACAAACAAGTTACAGAATTAATGTTATGGAGAATAAATACATTGACATTAAAATGCTGAATTGAAATTAAAAAAACATGAAAATAGTTGTTTAGTAATATACAATAATGTCTGATTAAATGAGCAATTTTCATACTTATTTGGCCTGGGATTCCATTCTAACAACAAAAATTGCAACATGACCACAACCCCACACAGTTATTTAAAATAAATACAAAGTTGGCAATTTCTCATGACTTCTCTGGTAGGGTCTCCATAAACCCACTCGTGGGTCCTTAGTGTGAACGACACTGAACACATACAGATGTTCTATGGAAAAATGTTACTTTTAATATTACAAGGAGTTTGTTGTCCTATTTGTTTCTGGGTAAACTATAGTAATTGCCCAATCTAACTTTCACTTTTTCTCAGATTTATGGCAATTACCATAACTTCTAAAATGATTACTATGAGATGCATGTTTCATCTTCTGAATATGTCTCTGAAGAAGTAAACTTTACATTTGTGTTTGGTTTTATTTTTTACAGGACAATTGAGATACTGTGACTGAGTCTAGTCATTCTCAGATTTCTAATACAGCTTCTCACATGGGAGGATCTAGGATTTTGAAAGAGGGGTGCAGAAGGTATAGCACATCATCACATATAACACAAGGCACATTTTTCTCCAGTTAAAGAGAAACTAGATGCTTCACTAATATTCTGCAAGGGCTAGCACTATACTATTCTGTTTAAGGTCAAAACAAAAGCAAATATAACTATTGGGATGTGCACAAATTTGCTAGATTATATCAAGTTTAAAAAAAATACAACAAATGTAGAAAAAACAAAAAGTCAAAATAGTCAAAGGATTGTGTCATTAGTCCTGTAGTCATTACAGTTAAATATACATTTCTTATTCAGATTCATCAGACAAAATCTAGCTTTCTTGAACATCTTGACAATGTATTTGATACTTCACTGTCAGTCACTTCTACTTCTGAGTTAATATTACCGCATCTGACTTAAGGTTTTTAGATAGAACTGAAAGCAGTCTGCAGGGCTGAAAAAGAAGAGACACATTACTAGAAATGGCTAGCAGACATCAAAACCACAGAAGAAAGAACAGTGGACATTTGTATATGTTGGTGCCCGGCACTGTGGTGCATGAACTTCTATAAGTGGTGAAATGTCTAAGTGCAGCAGCACTGAGAAAATGGCGGCATCACACTTTTGAACTAAAACACCTTTGAGGTGTTTTAATTCAAAAGTGCACCTTCAAGGTGTTTTAATTAAAAAGCACACCGCTGCCATTTTCTGCAGAGTGACACGCATTTTGTGGCTTACACAACTGCACGTGACCCAATGCAGTGTGCATCAGCTCGTGTGGAGCAAACTTGATTAATCGAGTCTGCTCTGACCTGCCCGATCTCTGGCACATCATGGTATCAAAAGGTATGTGTATAATGTCCAGTTTGACTAGTGAAACATCAAGACCTTTAAAGAGGATAAGGGTCATTAACACCTATGAAGGAGAGAGATTTGCAGGAATCAGGGAGACGATAATGAGCCATGAAGTCAATTGACTGTCTCAGCACTGCCTGAATGGAGATGCTGCCACCTATCCCAGGCAGTTGGTTTTAGAGTTTGGGTGGAACAGGAATCAAAGGGGCATCACTGCACCATTGCATTGCCTCCCCCCTGCCCCCCCCCTGGCATTGCCTATGGCTTCTCATATCAATTGTTATTTACTTTTCTTGTGATTTCTTCCACATTTCCATGACAAGCATAGTAATGCCACTCTCTGAGATAACCATAGACATAGGGGAGATCTTTGAAAGGGTGTAGATATAAAAGTCTGTTTCCTCAACTAGTATAATATTGATTTAAATGGAGGTATGCTGATTTACATTAGATGAGAATTTGGTTCAGAAATTTCTTCATTTCTCATCATGATACCTAAATGATAGTATCAATTCTATAATTATTTTACTTGGTATTCTACCATTCACTTTTCATTTGGGATAAAAATATATTTGTTTGCTAAATTATGAGCTGACCCATTGAGATACAGTGTACTAAGGCTATGCGAAATTTTGCTGGCTGTTTCATTTTGACACTGTTTCAACCAATTTCAAGGTCAAAACGGCAAAATCAGAATGAAACAAAGGCCATCAAAATAGCCTTGAAACAAAACAAGGGTAGTCGAAATATTTCAACCGTAGGCTGGGGATCGGGCTGGGCTGACTTCCCATCCCCAGCACAAGATCTGGTGGGGACGGGGAGTCAGCCCAGCTTGGTTGATTCTCCATCCCCCACACTAGATCCCCATCACTGGCGCTAGATCATGCCAGGGGTGATGAGGCAACCCAGCTGGGCTGCTTCCCCAGTGCTAGATCATCAAGTGTTCCATCTTGTGGCATTCCATCCTGCACATATGTACCTTAGAACATCAGCTCAGTATTCTAATATTATAAAAGCCTAAGTCTGTCTGTCTGTCTGTAACGCTTTATTCACCCTCTGATTGGCCAACAAACAGCCAATCAGAGTATGAACAAGCATTCAAATAGAAGCTGGTGGTGGTTAAGTGCCACCATGATGGCAGGGACACAGGGGATGGCACAGCTGGCCTCGCCCCCCCCCACCATGCTCCCTGGAGGCAGGGGCAATGGAGAGGATAGAACAGGCCCTCCCCCCCCACCCTTACTCCTTGCATGTGACAGCAGCGTGGGGGGTAGTGGGGTCAGGATGCCACTGGGGGGAGGCCCACCAGCTCTGACCTCAGCCTGCCCCTCCCCCCTTCTGTCATCACCACCTGCAGATCATGGCATGGCAGGGGTGGGAGGAATAGCAGGTGTGCCATGGTAGTGGGGGGGAAGGAAGGAGTGGGCCTGGGCCCAATGTAGGGGAGGACCGGGTCTGAGGGTGGGGAGAAGTCGGGCCGCCGCAGCAGGGGGAGCAGCAGATCCAGGCTGACCCAGCGAGGGTGGGGGGACAGGAGAAGCAGACTGTGAGCTAATGTGGGGAAGAGAGGGGGATGGGGGAGGAGTGGGACCAGGCCTGAGGTGGGGAGAAGAACAAAGCCCAAGCTGGAGGAGAAGCCAGTCCACCGCAGCAGCAGGGGTGGGAGCAGTGGGTCCAGCCCAATGTGGCCCAACACAGTAGCAGCAATGGCAGGGGGAGGGGAGAAGCAGGCCTCCTCCCCCCCTCAGGCCTGGTCCTACTCTTCCCCCAACCTCCGCCTCTCTCCCACAAACCCCACTTCTTCTGTCCCTGCCCCCATCCACTGCCGCCAGGTCGGCCTGGGTCCACTGCTCCCCACAGTGGCCCAGCTACTCCCTACCCTCAGTCCCAGTCCTCCCCCGCATCAGGCCCAGGCCCATTCCTCCCCTACCCCTGCCGCTGCGGCGGGGAGGTGGGGAACAGACCCAGACCCCAAGCAGCAGGAGGGAAGGGGGGATCAGGCCTGGATCGGGGGGGGACACGGAGCTCCATCCATGCCCACTCCCTCCATCATTCTTGATAGGTAATTGGCTAGTACACTTAATAAATCTATATGAACATTAATAGAAACTTACTAACCTAGAAACTGTACTTGTAGCTGTGTACTGAACATGAAGGGAACTGAAAGAGCTATTTATGCAGAGATAGTCAATTATATTTACTTTCTCAATATAATGCTGGTAAATATGCATATAGGCAGCAAAGGTCAATCTTTAGTCAGTGGAATAGCCTGAAAGAAATGTTGAGTTTTGTTTTGTTTCCATTGGAGGCTGGAAGGTAGAAAAAAAGTTATGACAGCAGGAAGAGAGGCTGTCAAAGAAGCACCAATGTGTAATGAGGGGAGACATTTTAGAAAATAGAATATGGCTCCATTTCTGCTTGTCAGACTTCATTGAGGTTGAATAGCTCTGGATTCACTACTCAAAAAGGACAATGTACTTTGATGACTAGTAGCAACCAGATTTCTTAGAACTACAAATCAGCCTTTGAAAGTAATGCATATCCAGGCACTTATAGAGTGTGCAGTGTCTAGTTGCATAAGCCTGCTTTCTCACAGTGATTAATGTGACTGTCAAGCATCTACTCTTACTGGCACTTTAGCCCATTTATAGTGGCAAATGTGGTTTATTACTGAACCCCATTTTTTCCCATTTTTACAGCAGGTGCCTTGGGAGTTAGAATTCCTAGTGCTTCCTTCTGCTGCCTGAAAAGTTAATTTGTCCCTTGGAGCAAATTTCTATTACCAAACTTACAGAAAATGCTGAAAAATATGCTGAACATTTCTTAAAGCTATATAGCTCTAGATGACTTATTATATAGTATATGTATCATAAGGGTGGAGTTTCTTCAACATTCAGTATATCACAATTTAGTTTGGGATTGTGCCTTCCTAACATGGAACACATGACCATGCCCTGCTACCTTTCTGTGAAATGTCTGTCTCTAGTAGGGCTAGAGCTAGAGAATTTAAGCAAAACCTCTATCTGCAGAGATTTAAGAAATTTTCTACTAGAAGGAAGGTGTTGATAATTATACCAGTCCCAACATGCCTTTTGCAAAGTTTAATATACAAGCTTTAAAAAAACAAAAAAGATAATAGCCTGTCCATAGCATCAAGAATCTCCATGAAGACAATAGCAAAACTCCTGCTGACTTTAATGGACCTGGATCAAGCACTAAGGTCACATTGTACCTGCCCCCCCTCCCCCCCATGTAAATAGGCAGGGACAAAGAATACAAGGAAATTTTCCTCATCTAGGCCAGGGGTTGGCAACCTTTTTGCCACCATGGGCTGCTGCTTAAAAAACTCAGCCCCCACAGTAGACCACAGCCATGCATGCCTCAGCAATCAGCAGATGCTGCAAGGGGAATAGGTATAAAAAGGCAGTAGCTAGGACCATAAGGATGCCACCTCTGCTGCAACAGAGTGAATAAACTAAACACAGCTGGGACCCCAGGGACACCTCCTCTGCTGCTGTGGCTGGAACATGCTGCCAGTTTCCTGAGTTATTGTGACCTAGATCCAGTCTCTTCACCAGCCAAATCTAGCCCATGGACTTAGGTTGCCAACCCCTGATCTAGCCAATGACTACACAGCAATCTTGGGTATGTGTAGATATACCCACGATAGAGTCAGTTCAGCTAACTTAGGCACCAATAACAATGAATCTGTGACAGCATAGGCTTCAGCATGATCTTCACAAACCTTTAGGCACTTTGCATCTGAAGCCAGTGTCTCTTGAGCAAGCTTGATTCTCCTGCTATTGTCACCTGTTTGAGCTTAATTAAACCTAGCTTGCATGTGTCTATATGTACTGACATCATCCAATCACTTACATCGCAGGCACAGCCCAAAATTCCAACAAATCTCTTACTCTTATCCTTACCATCATAAAATTTGGTCTTTAAAAGTAACACTTTCCAAAATGAAAAGCCATATTGTTGCCATCAGTCTAGGATTATGGCATATTTCCCACCTACCCACCTTAACAAGGTTGTAACTGTAAATTGCTGAGACTGGGTTAGGACTTGTTGGGGAGGGTTTTATGGTTGAAATAGAAATACATGCACATGAGCAACTTCAACCATTTTTACTAAGGGTTTTGTTTGGGGCGTTCAAGTATCAATTTTAGCTGTATAGTAAATGTTATAGTATAAACAAAGAAAACAAGGTGGACAGTTAGCAGCAGAAAAATTGCTAAAGGGACTGAGCTTTCAAAAGTGAACTTGGTAGAAAGCCTTCTATACTTTTTCAAGCCCTACACCTGTTATAGAACAACATTCCTAACCCCTGGTCAGCTAATACAGTAGTGGCCCTACTGTGTTGTCTGTCAGTGAAATAGGACTCACCAGAAGGAAATTTAGGAAGAATAAGAAATTCAGGATAGCTGCAACAGAAAAGCAAGATAAGCAAGAACTGGTTTGGAATGAGAGATTGGAAATATGCCAACAACCTACATTAGTCAAGGGCAAAGGTGCATGTTTTTATGGCTCCTTGCCATACAGGTTTTTTGCAATCTACAGGGTCTATTGAAAAAAAACAGGTATACACCATCAACAAGAAGGTTCCTGAGGAACAACACTAATAAAGGAATTCTGCACTGCTTTGGTTTTAAGCTTTCCCCTATGCAGAATCAACTAACCTGACACTGGTTGTGTCTACACGTGTGCTTTAATGCACAGTAGACTGTTTTACTGTGCATTAAAGCATCATGTAAAAAACCATAAGTTATGCTAATACACAGTAAAATAGTCTACTGCTCATTAACTAAGAAAGTGTGCAAATGTGCTACTGTGCAGTAGCACAGCCTAATGTGCATTAATTTAGTACCTCACACTGGAAGGTGCCTATACATGAGTGTGAGGCTGTTCTGATGCCCTGTAATTACAGTGTGTCAGAGCATGGTAATTACTGTGTTCCAGACAGCCTCCACATCTCATGTATCAGTGTCCCTGCATTTCAAACTGGCACTGGAGGTGCTTTATCTAAAGCTCATTGAATGAACTTGAAATAAGTCCTATTTAAATAAAACACTCCTGCTGCCATTTTGAAGTTCAGAGATGCTGATACACGAGATGCTCTGGGTGCTTTAAAGAGCAGCTCTCAGAGCACCCTCCCCCCACCTCTGGAGCACATGTATAGATACAGGCAGTCCTCAGACTTACAACACAATTGGTTCCTGAAAACCGTGTCTTAAGTTGAAACGTTGTAACTCGGAACCAATTTTCCCATAGGAAAAAATGTTATAAATGGGGGACTGGTTCCTGAACCAAGGCCTGATGCTCTATTCTCACCAAAAATAACCCAGAATGTTGTACTCAATCAATTACAGCTGAGTAATATAGCTACATTACTGTATTTATATTATAAATAGCAATCATATTGATTTGGAAGGACTTCTTTGCTGAGACTTTGCTGCATGTTTTGAAAGGCTCTTGTTTGGACTCTTTGAAGGGTTCTTGGCTGGAGTCTTCTCAGGAGTCTTGGCTGCAGGTTTTTCTGGAGTCTTGTCTGCTTTCTTAAAGAAAGTGTCCAAGGAAGTTTGGACAGAGGTTCTCCAGGGAGATGTGTGATGCAGCGAACTTGTTTGCTGGCATGGCTTGGCATCAGATCAAGTGTTGTAAAGTCAGAGCTGACATCAGAAAGTTGATACAGGGTGTTAATTTATAAACCTAAGTGCGAACTATTGTAACTCGAAACATTAAATGTAGTACAGGCAGTCCTTGACTTCCAATGTGCATTAGAAAAAGCACATTAACGCACATATGGGTATGACTACACTAGTCACATTTGTTACTACAGTCAAGCGTACGCATACCCAAACTAGCTTCAAACTGGCCAGTACAGATACTGGTAGTCATTTAGCTAGGTGCTCTGGCAAGCTAATTTGCCTTGCTTCCCTGCACCAAGCTCTGGGATATTGCAAATAAACTATTAGCAGGCAGCGATGATTCTTCAGAGTTAAGTATGATCACTCCCCTGAGTCAAGTAAATGGTTGTATTTATTTGAAGGCTAAGAAGGCTGAGTCTAGAGCTGCAGACTCTCTGGCAAACACCACAGATAGGGGTTGAAAAGAGGGTTGTGTGTGGATACCTTTTAGAGTGTTACGTATAAATTGTTATATTCCCCCGGGAATTGCAAGACTGCAAAAACCTAAGGCAACACACAAACAATACAGAAAGGAGGACCTCACTATGAAGCAGGCAAGCAGAGACCAAATTGCTCAAAGAAACAATGGTCAGCTGCAAATGCTGTAAGGGTTACCAAAAACCCATGAAATGCCTTGCATTTGGTATGTGCTGCAACAAATACAAAAAATTATTTTGTAAGAGTTTGCAGAAAGGAGAAGGATGTGCCACACAAGTACCCTAATAGCAGGTGCATGCTCTACGCAACAAGGAAAAGGAAGAATTCCTCATTGCAAGAAGTTCATTCTTCTAAGGATTGTAAAATCACCCTGGACACCAATGAACTAATGGTAACTTTTAAATTAGATACAGGGGCACAAGTCAATGTAATACCAAAATGCATTATTCAAAAAATGAAAACTAAACCCATGTACTATGAAAATAAGCAAGTGAGACTTACAGCTTATAATAGGAACATGATTGCAACCAAGGGTTTGTGCACTGTATGTTAGACACAAAGGTAATATAGTAAAAATTCAGTTTGTAACAGTCCCAGGAAAGCTAGTGCCAATTATTGGGTTGAAAATGTGTAAAACTGTAGGTATGATTAAGGTAATGGATGCTACTGAGGGACTAGAAAGTAAGATCATAGAAGAAGAGTTTTATGATGTATTTCAAGGCATATGGGAATTGTCAACTGAGTACAAGACAGAATTAAGAGAACCAAATATTCCCACCATACATGCTCCATGAAATGTTCTCCTTGTACTAAGAGAGAAACTGAAAAAGGAATTAGGTAGATCATTTAACATGGACATAATAGAAAAAGTAGATCAACCAACTGCTTGATTTCATTCACTGATGATAACAGAAAAAAAAAGGGTTCTTAAGATTGTGTTTGGATCCTAAGCAAATGAACAGGTACATCAAGGGGAAGCATTTTCCCATTCCTACCAGGAAAGACATTTTTGGCAACAGGGCAAAAGTTAAATATTTCTGTAATTTAAACGTCTCTTCTAGGTTTTGGCAAGTTCCCCTAGAAAAGAATAGCATTAGATTATGCACCTTCAATACGCCCTTCAGAAGGTACTACTTTCATAGGCTTCCTTTTGGACTGTGTTCTGCATCTGAAGTATTTCACAGAAAGGTGCAACAAATTTTTGAAGGTCTTGATGAAACTATGGCTTATTGATGATGTATTAATTTGGGGAAATACTATGGAAGAACATGATTTGAGACTAAGAAAGGCATTAGAAAGAGCTTACAGAGCAGGTTTGAAATGGAACAAACAAAAATGAAATTTCAAGGACAAAAAAATAACATATTTGGGAGAAAAGCTGTCTGAGAAAGGGGTACAAATCAATCCTGCAAGGGTTAAAGCCATTACTAGCATGCCACCCCCTACAGATAGGGAATGAGTGCAAAGTTTACTGGGAATGATCAATTTTGTAGGAAAATATCTATCTGACTTAGCAGAGCAGACCAAACGCCTTAGATCACTCCGACAAAAGAATGTTCAGTGGATATGGGAACATGAATTTAAAAACTTGAAGGAAAAAATAATGAAAACTCAGTATTAAAATACTATGACCCTAAAAGACCCATTAAGTTGTCAACAGATGCTTCTAAAGAAGGCATTGGAGCAGCTTTGCTTCAAAAACACGGGGATAGCTAGAGACCAGTAGCATGTCCATAGGTGATGCATAGAGGAGGCACGGGGGGGTGGCATGTGCCCCCCTAAAATTGGCCACCACCAATGCCCACGTCACCGCCTGTGGGCAGTCACCACTTGCCATGCCCCCTCTTGCTGCCAACACTGCCACAGCTACCTGCAGGTGGTCCCCACTCATCCCGCCCTCCCTGCTGACGTCACCTCAGCCACCTGCAGACAGTCCCAGCTCAGGCCACCCTCACTGCCAACATCATCACGGTCACCTGTGGGCGGTCCCTGCTTGGCCCACCCTCGCTGCCAACACTGCCATGGCTGCGTGTGGATGATCCCCACTTGCCGCCAACACCCCCCTGCTGCTAACGCTGCCTCTGCCGCTGCCTGCAGGCAGTTGCTGTGCTCTCCCAGCCTCAGGAGGCACACATCATTCATAAGCATGTGAATCTAGGGCACTTTCTAAGTCAGAGTGTCTTTATGCACAAATAGAGAAAGAAACTTTAGCTCTGGTATACAGCTGTAAGAAATTTCATATATTCGTATCTGGGAAGCCTATGATAGCTGAAACTGATCATAAAACTTTGGTAACTATAGCAAAGAAAGGGTTATCAGACATGCCACCCAGATTACAGAGACTTTTCTTTCAACTGCAAATGTATGGTCTAGACCAGGGATTGGCAGCCCCTGCCACACATGCCAGTTAGCGGCAGGTGGAAACATTTTTCCTGGCACGCCAGGAGGTGAGCGAAGAAATTGTTTAAAAAACATTTTTTTTAAGTTTCTACTCTGGGCTCTCCAGAGGAACCACAGGTCCCAGCACTGCAGCAGGAACCAGGGGTGGAGTCAGGAGAACACAGGCAGGCATGCTGTCTGTGTTCTTCTGACCCCACCCACTGTCCCCATGCTGCGCTTTCCAGGCCAGCCCCACCCCTGAAGGGAGGTGTGGGTGGGCACAGCCGGGGCACGGGCAGGTGCTCTGCAGGGCTACTGCACTGGAGGCTCCCAGCAGATGGGCAAGCCCTGGGCCTGGGGCTTGGGCACACAGATGCCCTGTCCCACCCAGGTGGAGAGATCACTGGGGCTCCAAGCACTGCAGCAACACCAGGGCACTGGCAGAGAAGAAACAGGTGCAGGAGGCGGCGCTCCAGGCAGGCCGACCCACCCAGCCCCTTGGGAAGGTAGGGGCCAGGCAGGAAGTGGGGACTGCCCCAGGACTCTCCAGGCTTAGGCTGAGATGGGTGGGTGGGAACATTGCACAGGCTGGGGCCCACCCAGCCTGTGCAATTCCATGGAGATGTCGCATAGCCACCCTGCCTTCAAGGGGACACTTTCTGGGCAGAGCAGGATGCTGGGATCAGGGGGCTTCCAGCTCTGGGGTTGGCCTCCTTGCATGCAGGGTACAGTGCAAGCAGGCCAGAACCACCCCCCGGTACAAAACCCTGGCCACAGGAGCTCCCAGGAACAGCCGTTGCGGCTGCCCCAGACTTCCCTACCTGCAGCTCACTCAAGGTGCCAGGGCTGGGACAGGCACTGTGCAGAGTCACTATGCTGCAGGCTCCTGGCTCACTCAGCCCCAAGCACCACCTGCACTGGCTGTTACCAGGGCCTGGGGGGCTTCCACCGCAGTGTGAGGGACTCTATCCCACAGCATCCACGAGATCCACACAGAAGCTGAACTGGGAGCCCCCTGAGCCCGGAGTCCTTTTGCAGGCAGGGCAGCTGCACCCCATCCCCACAGAGCTGCACAGGTTAGGCTGAGCCAAGCCCCACCTCGGGTGCCACTGGGCACCCCGACCCACCCGCAATGGAGCCCTAGGGCAGCCCCCACTCTGCACCGGGCCCCCGCTTCTCTCCTGCTGCTGCCTTCCCAAGGGCTCAGCCAGGCTAGCCTGCCCACAGTGCCTCCCCCCACGCCTGCTTCTCCCTGCACTCAGCTCCGGTGCTCAGTGAGTGGGACAGGGTGTCTGTCTGCCCAAGGGCTGGCTGAGCCCTCCCTCCCAGCCCTGGGCCTAGGCTCTCTCTGCTCCAGGACTATCAGGGAGGCCCAAGTGTCCCAGCCTTGGTGGCTTCTGCTGAGGTGTCACTGCCTCCCTCTGCCGGACCAGCAGGCCCAAGCCACAGCTGGTAACAATGGCAGACTGGTGGTGAGGGACACAACCTTTTTCTTTTTGCTTTTTTTTCTGTCTCTCTCCTATTTTTCTCTCTTTTCTTTTTCTTCTATTCTATCTCCTCTTTTTCCTCTCCTTTTTTCTCTCTCTTCTCTTTTTCTCATGTCTATTATCTCTCCCCTCTTGTCTCCTCTTCTCTTTTCCTTTTTTCTTTCTTTACCTCTTTCTCTTTTGTCATGCTCTTTTTTCTTTCTCTTTTCCTCTCTCTCATCACAACATGCTTAACAAAGAAGAATACACAAGAACAGAGGTAGTACATGAAGTTTTGTTCATTTTCACCAGGTTTAGAATTTTTAGAAACCCTGGGATTTTCCATAAAAAAGCAACATTTATGATTATTTACTATATCAATATGCAGTGCATCCTGCCATGTACTTCCTATGCCAGTTTTGTTTTTCCAGCATGCCAGCACTCCAGTGCCTTACAAGCTAGACATTGAGGTTTTTTCAGTACTCCAGTCAAAAATATTACCTGCCCCTGATATAGACATACAGTACACACCAGGAAAACATCTACTTATTGCAGATACATTGTGCATATGACAACAGAAGATGACAGAATTCCAGACACAGACATCGGACATGTTAATCTAATGAAAAGAGTGATTCCTGTCATATAAAGTGTGGGCACAAATTGCAAAAGCTATTGCTCAGGGCACCACATTGCAAAAAGCAATGACAGCTATTTGTGCTGGTTGGCCTGGAAAACATATACGTAGCCCCTATTCTCAATTCAAGGAAGAGCTGTCCGCACTGGATGGCATTCCATTCAAAGGTTCATGACTGGTTGTTGCAGCAGTGCTAAAGAAAGACACATTAAACAGAGCACGTGGGGCATCTAGGCATTGAAAAATGCAAAAGGAAACCAAGGGGTGCTGTGTATTGGCCCAACATAAATAATGACATAGAAGATGCTACAAAGGCTTGTACAATGTGCCTAAAGTATAGATCCGTGCAAAGACAAAAAAACCATGATGGTCATGGTGGAGCCTGTAGCCCCGTAGCGGGCATTGACTTATTCATACATGCAGGAAAAAAATACTTATTTGTGCTGGATTACTACTCTATCCTGAAACTGCATTGCTCAAAAGCACAACAGTCAATCATGTCATAACTCACATCAAATCAATTTTTGCTAGACATGGGATTTCACAAATTGTGAGAATAGACAAGGGACCTCCATTCAACTGTCTTGAGTTTAAAGAGTTTGCAAACAAATATGGATTCCATTTCAACACTTCAAGTCCTAAATACCCATAATCCAATGGTCTGGTGGAAAATGAAGTACAAATAGTGAAGAAATCGTTTTAAAAAGCTGCAGATTCACACACTGAATTTAAGAGCGACACACCTGTCACTCTTAAATTACAGGGCAACACCTATGAAACATTTTTTAGCAGAATACTGTTTAACAGAAAACTCAAAACCAGGCGGCCAAATTGTGTAGATGATGCTCATCAAAATGAAAAGCAAGACATGAAAACGTTGAAAAAATTTGACAAACTCAAACAAAAATAGTACTATGACAGGAGTTCCAGGGAGTTACCACAACTGCACAACAAAGATATCATGCTTATTTCAGATAGACGAACGTGAACACAAAGAGCACTAATTTCCCCATCAAGTAGCTCCCAGATCTCATAAAGTAGTCACACCAGAAGCACAGGTGTTCAGAAGGAACAGATGATACTTGCAGCTCAAAGGGGAGAAAAGAAGCAGCATCATGAGATTCACCTAAGGAAGCAGAGCTAACGTGAAAGCAACAAGAAATGGCAGAGGAGACTGAAAATGACACAGAAGTAGAGACATCTGAACAAGGAAATCAAACAAGAACTGAACCAATAAGGACTGAAATGCAGAGAAACTGGGATGATCACTTAGAGCTAAAAAGTCAACATGAAAACTAATAGAGACCTGTTAAAACGTGATTTACCTAGGAGTTGAACTATACTGCCAATGTTGTTATTATATGGGAATATATTACTTGTAAAGGAGGAAGATGTGTGGATACCTTTAAGAATCTTATGTATAAATTGTTACATTTGCCTGGAGGTTACAGGAGGGAACAGCAGAACTGTAGGCAAGGTACTGCTTCATCATTCTATAGAATCTATAGCTTAACTCCTTGGTCTTCTGAAAACAACACAGGTTGGACCACAGATTTCTCAGTCTTGTTTTCTTTCCTTCCTTTCCTGTCATCATACATTCCAGGATGCAAATGACATTTTTCTGTTTCAACCACAATTTGAGTGGTCAACCTGGAAGCAGCTATCTAGTTGGGTAAGATAAGGTGGGATACTTTATGTTTGGGGCAAGTTTTCTAGCCTCCTCTCCATACAGGCTGAGCATGGGGGATATCAAAAAGGACTGCTTGGTCATGATCACAGCTGCCAAACCACCCTCCTGTCCCATTCCAAGAGCGAAGCAACAAACACACAACTGCCACCTGCATGTGGATCTATGACTAGGGACTCCTGGCAATGACTTTGTCTTTCCCCGTTGCCACTTTTCCATCACCACAGGCCTTTGTAGAGATTATGGGTATTGGTGGTTGGATCCAGTGGAAGAAACCTGCACATGACTTATGTTACATGAGGAGGCTGTTGCACGTCAGCAACCACACAGATCTTGGCAAAGGAGAAACCTGTGTCCAGTGGCAAGGAAATCCAAGATAACTGGGATGCTTCCACTGCAGCCTTCATCTGCCTTCAGAGCCAATGAGAAGTACACCTTCTGCATCCGCCTGCTCCACCATTGAGGTCTTTATGTTGGACTGCTCCTCATCTGACACTTCACCTTTGACCTTACTGCCATGGGTGACCCTACCAGTAGTACAAGACTCCCTGTTGTGTTGCCCTTAAGATCATCAATACACACAAGCCTCTTCACCCTGTCAAGGTATCAGTCCATGGAGAGGAGCTTTTAGCAGTAAAACAGATGTGACTGCTGTGTAGATGTATCTACTGTGCTTGGATGAGGACATGCAGATACATGCATGCCATGAAAGAGGGCTAAAATGAATTTTGAACACAACTCTTAAATGTCACTGACTGCCTGTCCAGCTGCTTGGAGGTGCTAGAAATAAGCCTGGTGACTACAGAGAAGAATTGCTGCAGCAGTGTCAGAAATAGACATAAGCTACCGTTAGCCATTTATATACCTAAGTGAAGCATTTTGTATTAAATTAAGGTTTTAAAATGCTGTGTTAAAAACATTTGATCCCATTTTCATGAGGCAAAATTGTGGACCAGTTTTCATTTTATCCCAACTTATTCTAAATACTACAGGTCAGATACACAGGGTGCATCTACATTTTCTGTTGGCATGGGGCAATACATTCTGGCACATATTATACCAGAGTTTATTGCTCCTGGGCACAGTGTTTGAACATGCACCTGGGACTGCAGCATATTGAGCCGAGTTGGAGAGCCCTGGCTGGCAGGCAGCTCGGGGGATAGCTTGCCAGCCCAGGGCAGCTCTGACCTGGCTTAGCATACCGTGGAGGCAGAGACATGAGCTTGGAGTGCCTGACCATGGGCATAGGGAGCAAGAAGTCTCCCCTGTGCCTTCAGCAGTGCCTCCTGAAGGGGATAAATAGACAATCTTTGAACAAGAGGATTTTGCTTTGCATGTGTGAAGAGAACAATAAGAGGATTCACTTTACTAAAAGGAAGAAGACTATCAGTTGAGACCAAAGGCCTGTTTAAGTCTGAGGAACAGGGATAAAGGACTAATTGAAGCCAAGGAAGGGCTAAAAGGACTACTGAAGCATGGAGTGCAGTTGAATCCCTGTCACCACAAGTGTAATTTCCTTTCTAATCTTCCCTGTCATAGACAGAACATTTTCTTCTTTCTATTTCCTTCTCTCACCCTACTAATCTCATTCCTTGTAATCTTCTGATCTCACATATACTCCCTCTCATCTCCTTCATAACTTTTCCCATTTTCCTCTGGATCTTTCTCCTTATGGGAAAAACTCAACTGTGTTTATATCATATTAATAAAATACCCACCCATGTCTTCACTTTCTCCACCTACTGTCCCATCTCCCTTTTATTGTGAAGCTAATTGAATGGGCTGTTTACAATCTCTGTCCAGAGCTCCACTTGCATCGTGGACCTTTCCAGTCCAGTTCCTTCTCCTTGCAATTCAATGAAATTACTCATATCAGTCTCTAATGACCTCTTCTCAGCCAAAGCTGAGAAGCAGTACTCTATCCTCATCCTGCTTGAACTTTCAACCATCTTCCACACTCCTTACCACACTCTTCTTAAAATGGTGTCCTTTTTCACATCTTATGCTTTGTAAAGTACAACACTGTTTTCATTGCTTAGCTTTGACTGGGGAAATAGGCTGTACTAAACCTACTCCTTAAATGATCTCCCACTCTTACTTTACATAGAGAAAAAAGTAATTAATTATGGCACATTTTCACCCATACAGGCAGGCTGTTTTCTGAGATAGAGTTTAATTTTCTTTGGCAAAGCAGACAGAAGGATGTGCCCTAATTTGGTCTTGTGATCTAATGAGACATGGAGAAGATCTCCGTGAGGGATCATATTTTATATTAGTCTTTCCTCCATCCCTCTCTCATCTACTATTCACCCTTTCCATACTTGTGCAGCTGTCACTTAGCATTTTTTTTTCCCTGTAGAATGACAGCAGGGCCTTCCTACTTGCTCTGGCTAGACAGATTCCTACCCCAGAGAATGAGCACGACAGCTTTGTGACATACACCACACAGCCTACATCAGCATGGCATGTGTCCTTGACATCAGATCTTCCGCATTAATGTAGCGTAGGTGACAAGTCCATTAGCTAGGCGGATTTCTGTAGCAACTATGTATATCAAATAACTTCCAAAACATCATCTCTTTGTAGCAACTATGTATATCAAATAACTTCCAAAACATCATCTCTTTGTAAGAGAAGATTATAATCACTAGCAAATACAGTTAGTCTTTTGCATTAATATAATCACCCCTGAAGAGTGAGAGTCTAATTCTGATTACCATATAAATGAATATCTAATAAATAAAACAAAGACAGGTTTATCTGGTCAGACGTTTCCATGACAGAAGTGTACCTCCACACTAAAAAAATGCACTGAAAGTCCTTGGGGCAGCAATTGTTGCCTAATCTCATTCCAAGGCATTTCATCAAGAGCCCACTAATTACAAGAGCCATGGTTGGAGACTAGGGTGGGGGAAATATATTTTGTGGCACATGGTAAGCCTGCATAAGGTGTCCCTCTTAGAAATGTCCCTTGGGGAGCATTACATGGCCTGAAGTTTTGAAAAAGTGTAGCTGGTGTTCTTGTGCTCACACTTAATGATGCATGTGGGAGTAAGAATCAGGCTTTTTACTGTCACTCCCAGTCATACCTGCTGTGGGTCATTGTAACTGCACCAGCTGGATCTCCTGTTATGTGTTCCCAAGTAAATTTAGGGAAATTATGCTTACCATCTACAAGGGTGTGTTCTGACACAAGATGCTTCTTTTGCTCCATGACAATTGCCTGTGTGCACATGGTGACTGCATTGTAAGTGGTAGCTAAATCTTGGTAACTTAGCCCTCGGTGAAAGAGTTGAGGAATACGTTACCAAGGTTGAGCTACCATTTATTGTGGGGTAAGATCTGACCCACAAGTAATTACCACGAAGTAGCAGATGCAGAGTACAGCCTCAACCCCTTTTACCCACACTCTATCACACCCGCTCAGGTTGGCAATAACTTATTAGTCTAAAAAATGTAAGTATCCTAGAGAGAGAGAGAGGTAAAAAAGCACAGATCAGGTCAGTCTGTTTTATGCAGTTATTCTGGAGAGGAGAGAATGATGGCATGGCTTGTAAATTTTGTATTGCAATTAAAAACCAAGGACTAGATCAGGGTTATCCAACTGGTGGCTCACAGCCTGCATGCAGCCCTCCCTCCTCCAGCTTTGTTGCCTGCCCCTGCCCCTGGCGGCAGGGTGGGCCATAGGTATAAGGAAGCCCATTCCCAGGGGGTTCAGAGAGACCCATGGACCTCGCATGGTGTGAAAGTGCCAGCACAGTGCAGCACGGGGGGACCACACTACAGCAACATACAAGTCACATGACACAGTGTATGCAGTGCAGGGGTCTTGGAACAGTGCAGTGTTGGGGGGGGTCCTGACACTAGGTTACACCTAGAGAGACTGCCAGTGTCACTAGAGTTATAGTAGATTTAAACAAGACTAATAAAGAGATGTCAAGTGTTTATAATATTCTTAAACTGGCTGCACACACTATGATCTGACCAAAAACACATAGGTTATGAAACTGTCACCAGTAGTATATAGAAGAGCTGTCATGTTTCACGTTCAACACATTCACTCAATACAAAAAATACCCACAGAAATGGATGCCCTTCCTGGACTTAGTATAGTCTTCAGAGAAGGGGTGAAACAGGATACTCACTCCAGGGGTGGCCCTCCTGCCCCTGGAGCACCCTCTTAGCCCTTAGCCCCACCACTTCACAGGCAAACCTCCCTTCCCTCACCTGCCATGCCTTAATGTCATTCATTTATTAAAGAAAAGGAGGGTGCCCCAGGGCTTCCCAAGTCTGGGCCTCTAGATCATAGGTGCCTGTGAGCTTCGCCTTAAAAGCTAACAGCATGGCTCCGAACCTCGCCTACACCATGCTCCATGCCTTGCATGTGTTTTGAATCACTAGTGAGGTGAGACACTTGCCCCCGAGTCACCAGGCCACCTCAGGCCTTCATTCCCTTGCTGGGGCTTCAGACTTCCTGGATTCCACCTCTCTACTGTGGTGACACCAAGAGGTCATGGTGTCAAAAAAATCCACAGCAGAAAAAAGCAGGGCAGCAGATGTGGTGGCAGCATGTGCCACTTGAAACTGGAGCCTGTTGCTGAATCACTGCTGCTGGAGCCTAGGGAGTTTCCCAGGACCCCAGGTAAAGCTGCTTGAGTCAGCCCAGGTCCTGGCCCCAGACTCCCCTACCCCACCTAGGATAATTTGCAGCATGTCAGAGTGCGAGTGCATAGGCATTCCCTGGGGACAAGTAGCAGCAGCACATATTGTGCCACTGCTATTTGTACCCAGGGAAATGCAAGTGCACACTTGTCTGAACACGCCCTCCAGGTTCAACATAAAATAAAGGCCACCTGCATGCAGAAACAAGGCTCTCTGCCCCAGGTAATATTCCCATTCCCAGGCCTGCAAATTTGTTTACCCCAGACTCACTGTTATCTCAGGATCCCCACTGCAGCCCTGCTGCCCAGAACTCTTCTCCTTGTGGCTTTCAGGGCTAGACTGCCTGATCAGCTCAGGCCCTTGGCTTATATGGCTCAAGCCTGGCCGACTTCTAATGAGCCCACCTCACCACCTGCAGGCTGCTTCTCAGGCAGCCTCTCCTCTTAAAGTGTCAAAGCATCCTGTCACAAGGAGAATTAAAAACTTTGCTAGTATGTGATTTTGCCAGCATTTCTGGCACATCCACTAGAGCAGGAAATAGAGACAGTTATTTTCCATTATTATATAGCAGCTAACCCAGTTGAGTATAGGCCCATGATATGGGCTCATAAGTGCCATGATAAAGCAAATAGTGGTGCCAACAAATAGCTCTTTTCATGATATTTCAGTCATTCCGTCTCCAATCTCCTTACTAGCATAAGCTACAGAGATACCTGAATGAAGAATTTTGTATTAAATTAACACAATATTTTAAAACCTCAAAACATTTGATCCCATGTTTGATCCCAAACATTTGATTTTCATGAGGCAAAGTTTTGAACCAGTTGTTATTTTATTCCAGCCAATTCTAAATACTACAGCTCAGATACACAGGGTGCATCTACATGTGCTATTAGCATGCAGAAATAAATTCTGGCACATATTGCACCGGAGTTTATCACTCCTGGCTGCGTTCTTTGAAAGAGCACCTGGGACCACAGTACGTTGAGCCGGGTTTGAGAGCCTCAGCTGGCAGAGGGCTCGGGGGGGGGTCATCCTGCCAGCCCAGGGCAGCTCTGACCCAGCTCAACATACAGTGGAGGGACTAGCCAGGGCATGAGGGTGCTCCAGTGTGGGACTAGCTAGCAGGCAGCCCTCACATTGAAGCATCCTCATGCCCCAGCCAGCCACTTCAGCGTCTACACGTGTGTTGCTGCACACTAAAGAACTCTGCAGATAGTACTTGTATTTAACAGCACTAACCTGCAGCAGAGTTAATTCATTTCCTGCAGCCTAATAGGGCTGCACATGTAGATGTCTAGACTTTACTGCAGATCTAATTAGGCAGCTCCACAGTAAACATCTCATGTAGATATGCCATAGTCTGTTTTAAAGCAGGGTAAGATTTGCTTAAAGTCTTTGATACTGAAAGTGCTACTTCTTGACAGCTAACAGCAATAGTCTTAAAAATGTTAGTTTCACATATATTTCATGATTTGCACACACATTTTGAACTTGAAGATTGCTCTCTTAAGTAACAGGTTCATGGAATAGAAATTATAGGCTTCTAAAGCAAGGGTGAGCAAAATGCAGCCTGTGGGCCACATGCAGCCCACCAGGACATTCTATCTGACCCACAGGGCCCCTAAAAAATTTAGAAAATCAATATTAATCTGCCCCTGACTGCCTGTCATGTGGCCCTCAATGGCTTGTCAAAACTCAGTAAGCAGCCCTCTGCCCAAAATAATTGCCCGCCCCTGTTCTAAAGGCTTCAAGACATAAACCAGTGGTCACTGAGACAGCACGTCAGTGGATATTTCCCCAAGTTAGTAGTGCAGTACCAGGACATATATTGATTAATAAAATAACAGGAAATTAAAATAGACCATAATGTAGTGCAGTAGTGTAGAAGGGGAGGAAGCAACAGAAATGAATGTAATGTCTGAGAAAAAGGGAAAATTGTTACATGAAGGAAAGTTATGCACAAATATATAAGACCCAGCCAACCTGCCCCTTTAAAGAAATGCATTGTATGCAGAGTTGTTTTAAGGATTTTGAAGGCATGGGACACAGCACTAATTGGTAGACTTGAATCATATGACAGTTACTATAGTAACTCCTTGAGAGCATGTGCAGGGGCATTTGGCATTCCATGGAATCATGTATGTGAATTTTGGTAAATGATCGTGTACGCTTGCATTGTCTTTCCTTCCTTCTTACTGTAACAGACTGCCCATGTGGGCTCACCAGATTGGCTTGAGATACTTACCCTGGGCTAGAAACAGGGCTGGTGAACTCTGAGCAACCCCAAGGGTGGAGCAGGGGAGCCCTGCCCTGTGGAAAAGGAGAAGCCAATCTAAAGAAGGGGTTTTCAGTCCCCTCATTCACATGGAAAAGGGATGGCTGGGGTTAGGGGCCCGCCACCCTGAGCCCCAGTTGGCCGGTTTGCAAGCCAGGGAGGGACTGCCAGAGGGGATACAAGCAGCAGCCAAACTGGTGTGTGGGGATTGCTGACAGTGACTCCAGGGAATGACGCAGGAGGCCTAAGAAAAGCTGGGGTGAGCTGACCCAGCAGAGAGAGCAAAGAGACCCCTCTGAAGAACCTCGAAGGCCCTGGGAGAAGGCAGCAGCAGTCGGCCGTGCCTCCAGCCCTGCAGCAGAGAGGGAGTCGCAGCCAGGGCTTGGGGCAGAGAGCTGGTGCCCCAAGGCCCCATCACAGTGTGCTGGATGTGTCAGGCATCCCAGAGGCTAGGGGTGGCAGTCAGCCCCCCATTCCACTGCAGAGAAGAAGCAGCGGTAGCATCCTTATCCAGAGCAGGGAGCTGGGCTGGTGAGTTGAGGAAACCCCTCACCTTCCCTGGGGAAGCAGCAGGACAGCAGCAGGCAAGGCACTGGGATCCTGAAGAGCAGCAGAGCACCAGGACGAGGGTCCTCAGGAGGTCGGGGTGCAGGCCAGCACTCAGAGCAGGATTAGCAAGCCATGAGGCATGTGGGGTGCCCAGCCAATCATCTGAAGCAGGGGTTTAGAGCAACGACCCCTGAGAGCTGATGACCCTCTGCCACTGACTGCCCCAGAGGGGACTCAGTCCTATCCCTTATTCTGCCGCTGATTGTCATCAGATGGAGTCCCTGAGCTTTGTGCTTGGGTCGTGCCGATTGCTGCAGGAGCCTACTCTGTTGCTTGTCTTTTTGGTTGCTACAGAGGGTCACCCTTCAGCCTCTTTGAGGGCTTGGGGTTTGATACAATTTGATTGCTGCAGACCAGAAGAGCTTAACCTGTTGCAGTCTGTCGTTATTGGGAAGCCTGTGGGAGCTGCTGGGTGTAAGCACCTTGCTTCCTTGTGGTAGCATCTCAGCAGTGGCTGAAAGCTGCCAGTTACCCTACCTGTGGTTCTTGAGTCAAGGGTTGACTAATGCGTTCTGGTTTGTTTTGTGATTCTGGTTACGGCATTTAAGTTCACCTGTAAATAACCTTTCCTATTATTCTTGTTTTGTAAATAAAGTGTAAATAGTTAAATCAGTTAAGTGTTAGACCTTGGGACCACGGGCTGCTCTGTGGGGAGCAGGGGCTGGCTGAAAAGTAAATTGGTGCTGGCTGGAAGCCCTACCCCACTCTCACCACACCATCCCTGATATTGGGCAGGGGTAGCAACTATTGGGCCACCACCCGGGTTACACTACAGATCCTAAAGATTTGAACCCTATGTGGTAGCACACGTTGCACAAACCTGATTTCAGTCCCAGGTCAAGTAATTTGTTCAGCTGATCTACCACCCACTCTCTGAAAAGGGTCAGTTCTATATGTTCCAGATAAAGAGACAAAACAACCTACTGGAAGAAATAATAGAATAAGCTACCAATACAAAGGAAAAATTTCCCCCTCAAGCCACTATTAGAAATAGATTTCTACCCACAAGAATGAGAGTTTACACCTCTACTAAACAATTACTTGTCCTTACTAATATATATTTGTATTATCCCTCTGTATGCAAGCATAAGTGAATATCAGAGGGTCTTGTTTGCACCGTCTTATATGTAACCTCTTGTTTTGGCTCTTGGTTGATTTCTTTCAATACCTGTATCTTCCCCCATTATCATTAATAATAAGCATTAGACACACAGACAAGAAGATATCATCTCTTTGACTATTAGCCACTTTGATATATATTTAAATTCAACAAAGGATATTTTATTCTTCAATCATTTTTGTAGTTGAATAGCAATGCAGCTCTGGGATCCAAATCAGACTGTTGCAAGACTGCAGCTTCAGAGTTTTATTAAGATTCTACCATACAAGGGCAGGCAGAGATTTCACGAGGTCATCTAATCCATTCCCTTGCTCATTGCAGGATCATCCCTGACAAAAAAAAGCCATCACAGTCAATTGTCTGTCCAACCTGCTCTTCAAAATTTTCAGGGATGCAGATTCCATAACTTCTCTAGAATCAATGAGTCGGAAGGGACCTAGGCAGATCATCTAGTCCAACCCCCTGCCATGGGCAGGAAGGAGCACTGGGAGTGGCAGGGGTCATAAGACCCCAGCCAGGTGCCTATCCAGTCTCCTCTTGAAACCTCTAGGTAGCCTCATAGTCAGAAACCACTTCCTAATATCCAACCTAAATTTTTCCTATTGCAATTTGAGACCATTGCTCCTAACCCTCTTCCCTATGGTCACAGAAAAGAATTTATTCCCATCTTCTATACAATTACCCTTCAGGTATTTGGAGACTGAAAAGATCAGTAACAGTCTAAGTTGGAGGGGCCTAATGAGCCTTAGCAATTTAGCAGAATTTTTGGTTTCACAGGGTGCAATAGAATCATGTTTAGAGACTACAAGCTGCATGCTACTAAAAGCAGCATGCCACTTAGACATTTTAAAGATTAAATAGGACTTGGACCCTTGTTTGTATAATATGCCCAGAGTTTTTAAACCAACATAGTTCCTTGACTGACATCTCCACACTTCCTCCAAATCTCAGTCCTTTAATTGAATGACAAAATGTTATGTGTTTTCTCTGCCTAAAGTTTTTTGTCTTAAGCAATTTCCACTACTAAAAATCAATAACACAATATAATCCTCAAGCACTAAGAAAATACCTTTATTCCTAGGGAACTAGACACACTGCGATCTTATATAAAACTAGGGCCATTGCGTCTTTCCTATATAAACACATATGCTCTGGCACTTCACACTACTCAATCCCTCAATAGAGTCAGGGTAAGATGGATAGATTTTTTCTATTGCATTTTTCTAGTGAAGCAGCAAGTTGATCTATACAAAACATGCTTCAGTTCTGGGGCACGGAAAAAACATGGGCTTATGGCCCTCAGTTCAGCCATTAAGGTTGCATCTAGCTCAACACTGCTTCTTCACACTGATTTGGTCTGATGGCTTCAGTTTGGTATGACAGAAAGAATGACTGGCTACTGACAACAACAGTAAGTACTTTGCTCTGCACTTTCAAGCAGTCAGTTAAAATAAGAACAGGAGCAATCAACTTCTAAGACACACACTGTTAAATGTTTCTGTAGGCCTAGACTAAAAACTAGGAGAGAAAATATACAAATACCTGGAGGAGTGTGAAAAAATAATTCTCTCTTTTTTCTTTGGGCAGGGGGCTGGACCCGATGATCTCATGAGGTCCCTTCCAGCCCTAATGTCTATGAGATCTATGAAGTGTAAAAGTGTGAATTAGGGATATATGTTGCAGGTGTGAATTAAACATTTCAAATGTTTGGAACATCCAGTATGTAAAATATGGAGGCTGAATTTTAAAATAAATTGGTTTATAAATCTCAGCTTGTCAGGGAATGGGAAAACATGGCTAAGATATTAGAAGTAGAAAATAGTAGAAATAGCACCATATTGGTTAAGCATAAGAGTTTTCCAGCTTTTATAACAATCTTTTCAAGAAATTCAGGACACTTTAAAACAATGAGGTAATCAAATACTGCCATAACATCGCCACTTTGTAAAGAGTGAAACTGAAGCATAATGAGTTTAAGAGCCTAAACCTAAGAAGTACAGTTTGCTTTTACTTCTAACTGACCTGAGGGTGCTCAGCACTTCTGAGCTTTAAGGCCCAGACTCTCAGATTACTGAAATAACTCATTTCACTGTGAGTTAGATGCCTAAATATCTGTAAATTTTGAGGCATAAGTAGTTGGTCCAAAGATCCACAGAAGTTTATATCAGCAGAACCCAAATTTACTGAGTTCCATTGTATTGACTGCAAGCCATTCTCCTTCCTGATATCATTTTTTCGTTCATTCACAATGCAGCACAAAGCTGGGGGGAGCATTTGTCACATAAGCTAAGTAGAGATAGTCAAAAAGCCTGAGGCTGAATCAATTTAATCTTCGCAAGCTGTAGACTGAACCATTAAGCCAGTGAACAGACATTCACTTTTGATTCCAGAAATGCAGCCACATGCCTGCAGTGGCCCAGGCCAGAAGGTAGGGGATGCCGAGCAGGGAGGCATGCTCTAGCTGGAGCAGACACCTTGGGCCAAGGCTAGCCTGCCTACCCTGTGACAGGGAAGGGGTTGCAAAATATCCTGGGATGCTGGAAGTCTCTGAGTTATCTTGAATCTAGAGGGGATCTGGGACAGAAGTTTAGTAAACTGATTTAACCTAAATTAGTTAAATTTGATACTAAATCCATCCAAGTTTAACTTAAGCCAGTTTCAGCCATTTTGAAAGTGGTTTATGTGCACTGAACTTCTGTTGTGTTACAGATCTGAACCAGTTTCCAATCACTTATACCGGTTTATGCGTCATTTCTGTCCCTAGCCAGTGTGAAAATCCAAGTTACCATATTCAACAGTAATTACATTTTAATTCCTTTTAGGAATTTGACCACAGAGGAGGGATTATAAAAGTGAGGTCAGTGGGTTCAGTGTGGTCAATGAGATTTTTATAATGCAGCAGACCAAGACTGACTTTAAAATCTATGAAACCTTTCATTTTTAACGCAGAGGGACAGCCTGCAGACAAGAAGTCCCATCAGATAACACTATCTTTATCAGAGCAGGATGAAATTGGAAGTTTATATACTGGGTCCTGTAACTTCTGCCTTCTGTTCCTGAAATCAAGTTGCAGCACTAAAAGCTGGGACCTATACGTGCCCTGGGGACTGTATCTCAGATTATGAAACCCTCTCGTCTCCAGGAGATGCATTTCAGTTATTAAAGATGAGAAAAACTGCAGTCTGCTCTTTTTTAATTCATGGCATACAATACTTTTATTTTCAAGGGATTGACTGTCTTTCTAAATTATTTTCTGTGACTTGTGTATTACATCAGTTCAATGGAATTACTTTAATATTAAGAAACTGAATCACCCAGCCAAAAAAGTAAGTTTGAAAATTACTTCAACGTGAAGCAACCCTTTTGTGCAAGGTTGAATAAAATAGCATTTTAACAATCTTGTCACAGTACTAGAAAACAGTGCATTAAACAAATCTACTGCACAGGAATTGCTGTGCCTGTGTAAAGGGTGATGCTTTCTTGGTATTAGATTAGTCTAATGCACAGTAAAGCATCTTCTGTAGATGCACCCCCAGTGCTAGTCCCTCAGGAAAACAACTACATTAAGGCCTATGAACTTATGGTGGAAACCGGAGGAAAAAAAAAAAAAAAACCCGTTCTTATTAAGCAGATCATCTCATTAGTCCTCAATATACTCCAATGAAGACCGCAAGCATTACTGGTTTTATTTTACAAATAGGAATAGGATGCTGTGAGAGTAAGAGGACCTGTCTGAAGCGACAAAGGAGGACAAAAACATAGCAAGCAACTGCAAAAATAAACTTTGTCCTACAGTTTTGTAGAAGAAAGACACCCAGTTATATCACGAACCATCCATACTGTAGAAGTCAGTAACAGTTTATCCAAATGATCTTTTCCACAAGTATTGCTGAATTCCTAGATAAATGTACAATATATATAGATGTGACAGTGTGGCAACCTGCTCAGGGGTGATCTGACTCTGGCCTGCCCACCTGTTCCTGGGCCAACTGCCCATGTTCTCACCCACCATGCTTTGATGTTAATTATTCAATAGATGTTAATTAAGCGGGAGGCTGCGCATTCCATGCCCTGATACTAGGGGGCACTATCTGAGGCTCCTTTCCTCCCCTACATTGCAGTCCAAGCCTCACAGATGGCATCACATACTTATAGGCTTGGCAGTGCTACACTGGCTAGCACTACGGATGCAAGGGACTTGGGGGTCATGATTGACCACAAGATGAACATGAGCCTTCAACAATGTGATGCTGCTGCGTGGAAAGATGCTTCTCAGGCAATCCCAGGACATCATTCTCCCATTGTACTCAGCCTTGGTGAGGCTGCAGCTGGAGTACTACATCCAGTTTTGGGCTCCACAATTCAAAAAGGATGTGGAGAAGCTTGAGAGAGTCCAGAGAAGAGCCACATGCATGATCAGAGGTCAGGAAAACAGCTATGGGACTCTTTAGCCTGGAAAAGTGCAGGTTCAGGGGCAATCTG
>NW_017729022.1:4798402-4808417 GCF_001723915.1 Gavialis gangeticus
GTTTAACAGGGGTCTTCACCAGGATCCTGGGGAATGTCCGTTCACCAGAGTGCCCCAAGGGATGACAAGGTTGAATGGTTATAAACTCCCCCAAGACTGTTTCAGGCTTAACATAAGGAAGAATTTCTTTACTGTTCGAGCCCCCAAGATCTGGAATAGCCTGCCACTGGAGGTGGTTCAAGCACCTACTTCGAACGCCTTCAAGAGAAATTTGGATGTTTATCTTGCTGGGATCCTTTGACCCCAGCTGACTTCCTGTCCCTGGGGCAGAGGGCTGGATTCGATGATCTTCCAAGGTCCCTTCCAGCCCTAATGTCTATGAAGTCACACTGTTCTCACTATCACTGGCCCCTTGCTGGGCCCCAGAATCCTACTATTGAACCCCACCTGGATTCCTCCCCTCAGGCAGATTCTTCCACTGTCATACCAGGCAACATAGCTCCCTGAGCTGATCCCCCTTTGGGTGTGATCCCCCCACTGGGACCTTCAGCTCACTAGCCCTGGCCCACCTCCAGGCCAGTCAGAACCCCAGGCCCTCAGCTCTTGGGTGTTCCTCGCAGTGGGCCCCCAGCCCTTTGACCCTTCCGGTTGTGGCCCCAGCATGGGCCAGTCAGGGGAAATTCAGACAGGCCTTGAGTCTATGTCCCTTTCCTCTCTCCGAGGCTCCACCCTCTGGACCCTCCAAACAAAAGGGGTAACCTACCCGGTTGTGGGGGCTAGAGGTTAAGGTGCCCCAACCCACCTTTCACTGGAGTAGTAACTGACCTGGTATTTCCTGGGGGCTTGCATGCCACTGAGAGCCCCACCAGGCCACCCACTCCCAGCAGGGTGCAGTTTTAGGTCATTCCCAGGACCAGAAACCTCCTTACCATCCCCCCACAGCTCCTCCCTTACCCCCAGATGATATCAGCAGCCAGGCAGTGTTGCTGCCTAGCCTCCAGCAGCAGAACTGCCTTGTTTATATAGGCAGGCCTGAAACTAAAATGGCTGCCCTCATTAGGCACCTGGCAGCTACCAGCTCCAGGCCCTTAAAGTGGCAGGCACACACAGTGTCCTGCCACAAATAGGTTGTGTGTGAAGGCCTCAAATAAGGATACTACCAAAAACAGGTGGTCAGAGTCAGACTGGTTAAATACAAGTGTCAGACTCAGGGATATCTGGCAACTAGCCCTATGATTAGTCCACTAGACCAAGCTGTCTTAGAGTTGTTCAAATTCTCCAGTGCCTGCACTGTCACTACTTTTGTTACAGCAGAACCAGCCTGCTCTCCATAAGTATAATTCTAAACACCCACCTTCAACCAAGAAATGCCAAAGACCAAGACAAAAATGTAGGAGATAATGCACATGCTCTCAGACTTCTTGTAGTCTGAGTACAAAGTAAAACAACGATTTGTTGTTTTACTTCATGGGAGGTCCACACATTTTGAAAATGGAAGCTAAAGCCGAAAATCCTATTAGTTACACATCACATGCTCCTCTTTCTGAACTAGATAGTGCATTTCCTCTGGCAAACATTAAAGTAAGACCTTTGTCTAGTGTGCAGTAAATCCCCATTGAGTAAGTAGGGAGAGGGAAAAAAGGTGGCTGGAGTTCAAATAGCTAATATTGTACTGCAAGTACCACCATGGTATATAGATCGCACTGAATTAGGACATGGATCATAGTCACCAATTCTCTTTAAAATATCACAGGGCAAGTATATTTCCAATGCAAGTGCTTACCCAGTCATTCTTAACCTTTTTAAAGTCAAGGCACCCCTCAGAAAATGCCAGCTCTTAGCTTTCATTCCTTTGAATACACAAAGACTAGGAATTCAGAAAGAAGTCATAAAGACCACAATAAGTTGGAATGTTTTTGATACCGTGGATTCCTATTTGAAACCTCTGGGTATGTTCAGATGGGTGGAAACATGCATGTCCCTGGGGACAACTAGCAGCTGCACATAGTTGTGCTGCTGCTGTTTTCCCCAGGGAATGCCCCTGCACATATGCTCTGGCGCACTGCAACTGCCCTGGGTAGGATAAGGGGGAAACTGGGGCCAGCACATGGTCTGGCCCCAGCAGCCTTACATAGATTTCATAGACATTAGGGGCTGGAAGGGACTGCATGAGATCATCAAGTCCAGCCCTCCCAGTCAGCTGGGATCAAGTGACCCCAGCAAGAAATATATCCACCTGTTTTTTCAAGGAGTCCAGAGTAGATGCTTGCACCACCTCTGAGGGGAGTTTGTTTCAGACCCTGGACACACACACCATAAAGAACTTTTTTCTTATGTCTAGTCTAAATCGACCTTCCTGGAGTTTATGGCCATTAGACCTTGTTATCCCTTGGGGAGCTCTGGTGAACAGCTGTTCTCCCAGGTCCTGATGTATGTAATTAGCTAATTGCTGATGGTTCCTCTTATGTAATTGTAGGCTGCCACTAAGTCCCTGCTGAGTCTTCTCTTCTCCAGACTGAAAAGTCTCAAGTCCCTCAGCCTCTTCTCATATGGCCTTCCCTCCAGGCCTTGGATCATGTGACTGGCTCTCCTCTGGACTCTCTCAAGCTTCTCCACATTCTTCCTAAAGTGGGGGCCCAATACTGGATGCAGTACTACAGCTAAAGTAATGGGGTCCTGGGGACATAGGCAGTGTGTAGGAGGGACATGTGCCCCCGCTGAGGTTGGCCGCTGCCAACGCTGCCGCTGGTGTCTGTAGGTGGTTGCCACTCACCACCCCCTGCCCCCTCTTGCCACCAGCGCTGCTGCGGCCACCTGTGGGCAGTCCCTGCTTGGCCTGCCCTCGCCACTGACATCACTGAGGCTGCCTGTGGGTGGTCCCTGCTTGGCACTGCCACCACTGCTTGTGGACAGTCACCGTGCCCCTCCCAGCCTCAAGAGGCACAAGTCATTCATGCCTGGGGGCCTCCCAGGGCTGCAGCAATGGCAATCTGGGCATACAGACGTGTCCAGCAGCTGCAGCATGGCTCTGCCCAGCTGGGCTTCGGTTTTGGGCAGTGCACATGTACCACCCACATGCACCACCCTGTTTTGTTTTTTTAAGGCATTTTTTTTAGATGCTGTACCAGGATTTCTAAGCATCTAATGTTGGCTCTGCACTGCAGAACACTTTCAGTGGGCCACGTGCTGCAAATCACGTGTTCCCACTCATCTGGATGTGCTCTCTGGGCTTTTCTTGTGAATCATATGTAGGCATTTGCACCCCTAACAGCTAATACTGAGTGGCAGCTTTCAAAAGATCTCATGGCACCCCAGGATGAGAATCATTGTGCTATAACTCCACCACCTATCACTCGCTTACTGGTCTAAGTGTCGGGGTGAGAGGTGAGGACAGAGAGAGCACCTTTCTAAGTGCTGAAGTAATTTCTTATCCTGTCCCTTACACACATGCTACAACAAAAGGCCACTAGTGGATGACACTGTGCCTCAGAAGTGTCCATGTGGCAAATTACCTTTGAGAGCTGCTACTGTGGTGATGCAGTCTATATACTGTTCCATGACTCGGGCTGTGCCTAAAGACAAAAATCTAGCTCTCAGCAAAATTTAGCATAATCTAGCAATAATCACAGAAGTAATCACAAGAACGTTAAAACAAACTGAAAGAACCTTGTTAGCTTTGTTGTCCAATCTAAAAGAAAGAATACAGGTAAAGTAAATCTGATTAGCAAAAATTATTTCATGTGTGGTAAGGTTTTGCTAGACAATATATGAGAGTGTTAGCATAGCAAAATTACTTTAAATATGATTTTAATCTTAATGGTGTCCTTTTAGATTCTTTCATATAGCCTCAACTTGCAATTTTTTCCCAGTTTTCTTGGTCCTTAGACAAAGCCCTTCAAGGAAAGATATGACTATAAATAAGGTCTGAGAATAGGTAACTCCCAACAGGCTTAAAACTATTTTGTTCTGTGGCTCCCCACCTCTGCCCCGCCCCCCCCCCAGTCCCTTTAGATTGAGTCCAACACACATGGAATGCATAATATTTTGTGGCAAGAATTCAGATATTTTGCTTGAAAAATCTTTTTCATCGTACTATGTATTTTATTTATTAAGGTGAGGACACAACATTTTGTATATATTATGCATGAAATGTTTAGTGAGATACAACATGTCTGATCCTGCAAGTACATGTGAATAAGTTAATAGTGATTATTCAGGGAAGCAAAGTTACACAACCATATATTTGCTTACAGGATTTGGTCCCTAAGATGCAGAATTGTTTTTAAAAAAAAAAAAGCCCAAATCAAGATGTATTGCAAGGCTAACAGCATCATAGTCTGAATAACAATTAGCTATATTCTCTTGATATTGCTTGCTTTATCTGTTCATTCTCTACATTTTAAGTAATTTGGATTCATCGCTTGTCATTTGCAGGGAATGAAGGAGAGAAGAATTAGTTATACAGAGGTGTCATGTCGTGTTGTGTGTGTGCACGTGTGTGCGCACTGTTCTCACCACAAGCTCTTAAATAACCAGTATTGCATTGATTTCCACTACATGAAACTTTCCATGAAATGAGGACAAATACACTTTTCTTTTTTCATGTGTTCAGGATCCCCATTTTTTTTCAGAATACTGAAGGAAAAATTAATTTCAGTGTGAGTACAGATTGTGCAACACTACAGGAATTTTTTTCTGTTCACAGTTTGGGATTTTATCATCCATTCTGGCATCCATTTCACAATCTATGTAAGTCCCAGTGTAATTCATTCACCAGCACATTTTATAGACAATTGTGGCATATGCTAATTTTGGACTTCTACCTGAGCTCCATGTCCGCTGCTTTCCAGGCTCCCTGAATAGTTCTTAAGTATTTTCTTTCATCAGTTTGATATTGTAATTGCTAGTCAAACTATTCCTTTTCTTGATAGATGCATAGTTTCCATTAGCACCAAGAAGTTATGGACTTGTATGAATATGAATTATTTTCTGTAAATTCCAGCAATTGTTCCAATACCTGTTACAATTATAAGTGCAACAACCTCCTCCCTTTCCCTCACAAAGTGTATAAAAAGCATTATGGGTGAAGTGTAGAAGAGAAAGAAGGTACAATGGTTTTGGCAAAGCTGGATTCTCAAAAAAGAGGGGAGAAAAAGGATATGCTTTCTAAAAATGTAAGATTTTATTTTTGTGTCACATGAAGTTTTCCTTCCAAAATTCCTATCTATTTAGCTTCTACTACATATGTAATACATATCGTTTCTTTAATTATAATCTAATTTTCTGACTCTGCTTTTAATAAATCTTGATTTAAATTAGAACAACCTATACCACAGGAATCCTTTGTAAAATGTGGTCCAAAAACAGCTTCTTCACAGGTGAAGGTACTGACTGAAACATTTGGCATCAACATTTGAAGCTCTGTACTTCTGTGATGTATCAAGTGAAATAATACTCTGTTTCCTATGATGCAATGTTAATCTCAGTAGTGTAAGGAGGGGTGGATGCGAGTCATGTGCCCCAGGCACCGAAAGGGGAGGGAAGGGCACGAGATTGGACATGAGGTGCCTCACCCTCCCATTCTCCTGCTCTACCTACATTTTCCAACTCCGGCAAACAGCGGTGCCACAGTAGTGCATTTCACAGAGTGCAGGGCATTCTGGGAATTGTAGTTTAGTAGAGTAGCAGTGGAATTTGCTACTGCTGGGGGTAGATTTCAAACCATTTTTTTGCTGCCAAACTCAGGTGTTTTTTTGCCCGCTCAATATGGGCATCCATGGCAACAAATGAGACGAAATCTCCCCTCAGTTGCAGTGAACGCTGCTGCTACTCTACAGACTTCCAGTTTCCAAAGTGTTCTGCATGTTTCTGTGACTTACATTGCTATCCCACCACTGCTTGCTGCTCCAGAGCCAGAATGTACATGGAGAACCAAAACGGAAAACTGCCCTGGGTGCAGTCTTTACTAGTTATACTGCTGGTTAACTTAACACAACAGAAATTGCTCATGCAATGAAACAAGTTAGAATTTGGGGCATGTGGCACACATTCCTATGGAACCTTTCCCCATACAAAATTTAAACAGGTCCTAGTGTCATGGAACAGCTTTAGGGATATGCTACCACAGACCAAAAGGAAAGGTGCCTTTCACCAGGTGCATCTACATGAGATGCTATGGTGATGTAACATTGATGAGCATTGTGGCAGAATGCCACCTCTGCCTCTCCCCAAAAACTCTACTATGTGACAATTTGGTTAACATGGTCCCTACAGAGGGCAGACATCCCATCTCTTTGGGTAACCTGAGTTGTATACATTCCTGAGGGAGGGGGAAACCCACTCCTTCTGCCTATGTGACTGGCATCACATACCTGGGTGAGGGGCTTGGGCTCCCTATTGTTCTGAACAATGCCAGTCTACCTGGCAACCAGTGATGCATTTCAAATTGGTTGGATGACAGCCAACAGGTGCTGGCCTCCATTGGACCAGGTAAATGAGGTCATAGGTCTATATAATTTAAGGACTGCCCAGGAGGAGGGGTAGTAGCCATGATGAAAACTCAGACAGAGAGAAGCTGGACCATCTGAAACATGCTCTCTCTCTTGAAACTCATGGGCAAAAGCTGCCTGTCTCCAGAGGGAATCTCCACCTGCCTCTGAATGATACTTGTGTGTAAGCTATCTGAGATCTAACTAGATATATAGCTTTCAGTAACTCAGAAGTGTGATCAAAGGCTACCCAGACATGCCAGTTTGCTCTATGGGATTTCTCTGATATTGCTCAACCCTATTCCAAACCTACTCCTTGTAACCAATAAAGTTCTCCTTTGTATCTAGCACAGGAGACTTATTGAGAGTGGGTCTAGATTATGTCTTGGGGTCCCCTTGGTTTGGCTGACTAAAGGTGACCACTATTTGTGCTGCAGAATGAGGGAAGCACCCCAAGTTCTTGGAGTGGGTCAAGTACCCTCAAGGGCTACTAGGCCTGTGTTTCCCAGAGGGCACAGAGCCAGGATCACTCCAGACCCTAGGTGGTGGCAGTGTTACCCCCAGGCTAGTGGGTGTGCTCCAGGAAAGGGGTTGGCCAGACATGAGGCACCCCCAGGGAAGCACTCAGAGCCTAGAAGGGGGGCGGGCACAGTGAAGTGGGTGGCTCAGCGCAGGAGCACCCCCTACTGGCCAGCCACAGGCATGAACCACAATGCTGGTGCTACTGTGCAGTAGCAATGAATGCAGTAGCTCAGTGCTACTGCACAGTAGGGTTGGAAACGACCCATGTGCGGCCAGGACTGCACAGTAACGGCAGTTACTGCACAGTAAGGGTGCACATGTAGACGCAACCACTTTGTTAGCTTCACAAGAAATAGCAATCCAACCTCATGCTGTCCAGTGTGTACCAGTGACAAACTACATATTACAGCACTATACCTTATTATTTGAAGAGCACCCTACTTCGTTCATTTCTTGATATAAGAGTAAAATCTGTATAAGTATCTTTCAGATTATCTGTTTGGATCTTAAAGTGTCAGCAAAGACATTTCAGAATTGCCAAACCTGTTTACAAAGACAATAGCGACCTAATTTAGTCTTAAGTAGACACTTGGAATAAATACACTTCACATATGAAGTTAGATACTGACTGATCTTCTGTGAATCCCCAAAATGTTCTCATAGCTAGATTTAAGAGCCACATTTGAGAAGGCACAGAAGCTGGCGGATGCATGTAATAAGCCACATAAATATTTACCTTAAGCAGGAGAAGATCTGACCCTTCATTTCATCATCCTAAGGTTTAGGCACAATAAAGCCAACTTTAAGAAAAATAATGAAGATACCATAATTAATAAATATATTTGCTTTCAATTAACTTGTTTTAAATAATTCAATTGTTATTGATTTTTTTTTCTTATAATAGGAGCTGAACATAGCTTGAAAGAACAAACATTTCTGTAATATTACCTGGCTTGAAATTTTGCTAAATTCTAGGACTGACCAAGGGAAAAAGTTCTCTCTGTAATATGTATTCTTCAGTGAGAGGTAGTAAGTTCCATTACTGACAGAATTTGTTTCGTTTTCCAAGCTATATATTTCCCTGGTTTAATTACATGTAGCAGGCTCACCTTTCAGAGCCTGGGTTGAGTCCCAAGCTTGAAATCCTGCTGTTTTGATTGCTGGAGCCCATCCACCAATCAGGAGGCAGCAGGAGAAATAAAGTCATGCCCCTTTCCTGAGGGGAGGGGGAGAAGAGCTCTCTCAGACCTGACTGAAGACTGTAAACTGTCAGGTCCGGAAGACTTCAGGGGTGGAGCCATGGAGTGTATAAAAGGAGCTGCATGCCCAGCACAAGGGGAGATGCGGTGAGGGACTCAAGAAGAGCAGAGCCAAGAAAAGCTGGGGAGCTCTCCTACCGTGGGCAACAGGCCCAAGGTTCCTGAAGCTGCCACTGAAGGAGCAGCCTTGGGAGCGGTGCGAGACTGCTCGAGCTGTTGACAGTGCACAGGGACGGTGCACGGAGACCCAGCCCTGGGAGTGGTGTGATATTGCTCAGGCCCATCACAGTGCGCAGTTCAGTGCATGGAGCCCAGGCTTTGGGAGCCGCAAGCAGCAGCTCGAGCCTGCAAACCCAGCAGGGCCAGCAGACCACACAGCGTGCAGGGCAGTGCACAGGGCAAAGGCCTTGGGGGCTGCAGTGAGGTGGCTCAGGCCTCAGCTCCCAGCAAGCAGCTAGGTCCCATGGTGCACAGGGCGGTACACGGGCCCAAGCCTTGGGAGCCAGGGAACAACGGAGGCTGCTTGGGTTAGCCACCTGGTGTGAGGACAGTGGACAGAGCCTGAAAGCCCCAGCCTGTGCTAAGAGAGCTGTCAGTGCCAAGCCAGGGCATGGGGAAACGGTAGTGCTGCAGCGTGAGGCCCAGCACCCAGGAGCCAGCAGCGGTGGTGCAGCACCTGAGAGAAGCTTAGCCCTCAGTGCCCAGAGCAGGGCACAGGGTGGGGGGGAGCCCAGCAGCACAGAAGAGGCCTAGAGAGGTACTCCAGCAGAGGAGACCCCATCAAGCTGTGCCCTGACCACCACCACCTGAGGGAGTGTGAGTCATTGGGCCCTTGGGTCCCACAAGGGAAAGGCATTTGAGGCGGGCAAACCCAGAGAAGGGGCTGGGTGAACAGCCCCCCACCTACTCAAGGTCCTAAGGGGAGGGGCCCCTGGTGCTTCCTGAACACCCCCAAAGGACCCCATTGGAAGGAGAGCTCTCTCTTGACATGGGTCAGGGACTAAATTAAGAAACAGATGTTATTAAGATTGTTCTTGTTTGCGCCTTATTTTTTGTAATTGAAATGTTGTATCGTGATGTTGTAAATAGTGTTATTTAGAGTTTGACCTTGGTTATTGGTTAGTATTCACTGTGTAAATATATGTATATGATATTTAGTTTTATGTTTATGTATATTATAACTTAATCAGTTGTATATAGTTAAGAACTTTGGGCTTGGGCTAACTCTATAGAGGAAAGAGGGACCTGCTTGAAATTCTGGCATCCCTCTCACAGCACCCCCTCCTACCTACCCATCCCATTCAATTGAGAATAGGGCATATCCTTGGGTGTACCTAGGTTACAACATTAAACTGTTCCAGTTAATGTTGGATATTTTCCTTTTTTAAGCACAAAGTAAATGCATCCATAAGTTAAAAACTAATTTAAAAATTAGAACATATTGTATATTCACCAGTATGTCTAGGTTTGCCTGGGACAGCTAAGAAATTTAGAAGGAATAGTTATTGCTCATAATTTAAGTTCTTGTTCAATATTGTATGTGAATGAGAACAGGCCACAGTCATATTGTACCACATAGCTCCAGTAAGCCTGAAATGCATTTATGTATTAGATTTATGTGCCACCCTTCCCAACAAAGGCTCGGGGAAGCTTGTAAAAAAAAAAAAAAACAACCAAACAAAAGGAACTTATGAAAGTGACTGGAATATTAAAATAAAATATAAACCCTTATTAGGAATTCAAACACAACTATAGAAAGACCTATTTTAACTGCATAAGTAAATTTGTAAATTATCTTACTAAATA
>NW_017729022.1:4813417-4820519 GCF_001723915.1 Gavialis gangeticus
AACCCAAACCTAAATAATATTCCAGCTTAGCCTTGCTTGCTAAATACCTGCCCAAAAAGAAAGACCTTACAATGCTTTCAGAAAATGTTCATGCTCTGGCAGGCCTCATCAGGGAGGGAGTTCCAGAGCAGAGGAGCAGCTGCCAAGAATGACCTCCAACATGTTTTCACCAAGCAGATATGGTGCATTGATGGTACTTGCAGGAGGCTGCTCACAGCTGACTTCAGAAATTGCAATTGGTGCATATGGGAAAAGGCAACATAATAGGGTAAAGATATTGTCACTTTCAAAATACGTAAAAATCACACTTTTTTCTCTTCTGTATCTAAATTGTAACTGAAGCTAAGACTCAGGCTGGCTGTTAAATTATCAAAAAAATCCAGAATTGTTATGGGGTTATGTTGAGAATTATTGTATCTCTTTGAATGTTTCTCCTTTTGAGTCGTCATAAATTCAACAGAAGCCTACTAGACACTGCTTCAAAATTTTCAACATACCTCAGTGTGTGCTGAAGTTTGCCTAGACACGGCAATTCAGAGCATCCTTTCTGCACTGTGAATTCAAACGCATGATTCTGAAGTCCCTCCAGAGGCCTATTATCTGTGGATCACTGACACAATAAACCAGAACAGCTTTAAAGGAACCATTCAGGTCAGTCGTGTCACTTTATACACTGTACCTGGGGAATCTTTAATCCATCAGTCATTGACACAATTCAAAGCTATTCCATACTATTCAGGCTTTACTTAGGGAACCTTACACTGAAAAATCTGCAGTTGCACTGTAAATCAACCTATTAAAAATCTCAATAGCACTTTCTGGAGAAAATTATTAATTCACATTGAGTGTAACCAGTTTTTTAAGTGCAGTAATTCCGCATTTTAAAATGCATTATCTAGAGAAAGAACCCTTCCCAGCTTCTGCCAGTAAAACTCAGAGCTCCTTCTCCAGATTGCAGGAGACCTGTTGCATCACAGCAAATTTGCCCCTCACCCAGTGGCCTACAACTGACCAGAGATGTCCAGAAATAGGTGTAATTGGTCAGGAAAATGGGTAGCAAGGATTATACAGGAGGAGCTGGTCAGTTTATTAACTGAGCAGCCTTTGCTACAAAATATTGCTGCATCTCTTGGGAAGAGCCAGGGAGTAGAATAGTATAAACCTTGTGACTTCCTCTTCAGGATGAAATACTGAAGAGTAAATGGAAACACACATATGCACACTGCCCCAGCAGAATGGGTTTAGTCCAGAGGCTTTAATTTATGTTCAGATTAATAGGGTTAGATTTTTAGTTGATGTAAACAGACATAGCTCAGTGGTTTTCTACCTTTTCAGACTCAAGGCACCCCTCAGAAAATGCCAGATCTTAGTTTTCACTCATTTTTTTACTACAGAAAATTAAAGCAATGTTCCTGTTGCGAAGAACACTATGGATTCCCATCTGAAATCTCTGGATTTATTTTGTGAATCCCTAGCAAGGATTATTTTATGCACAACTAGCAAAGCTTGTGAGTCATACAATTTCTATGGCACCCTGGGTGAAAATCACTAGTACAGTGATACTGATTGCTCATAGCTGAGGATGCGACCAGTCTGGAGAATTGCGATAGTTTAAAAAAAAAAAAAGAAAAAAAAAGAATCTGATTTTAAATTATCCAAAAAACTTGGCAAAGCAAATGTCTGCCAATTTTGTTTTGGTTTTTTAATACAGTTCTTAAACAATTCTTAAAATACTGACACAATATAAGTTATAGCAGCCCTGCAGGAGTTCTCTACGTATTTTGATAGAAGAATTATTTTTCTTTGTTTACATTTTGCTTGTGGTAATGTAGCAACATTTGTCATCATGACTATTATTCTCCACTCCCTGATTTATGATCCAGGTCCTTTTTGCAAAACTATTCATCAACTTGTGAGTTTTTTTAAAATAAATGTTTTGTTAAATAATTTTATTAAATAATGTTAAATAATTTGAATAGCTACAAAAGCCATATTTTCAAATGCAACAACAGGAACAGCTACCTTTTCTGACGAGTCTAAAATACTAGAACCATGCTGGATATGGATACATCTTATACAGTTGTGGTTTTAAACTCATGTATCAAAATTATTAAGTTATAGACTATGTAGATCCTCACTATGGTTTCCTCAGTGACTATATTTCAGGTTGCTTTTGCTATGGCAACCAGAGATGCCTGCTTTAATTATACATGTCATCTACATACATGCATTATTTGACATTTCAATTAATAATCCTTGGTCTGAACTATAGATAATACGGCTACAAAAAGATAAATACATATATGTTACATATATGCAAGCACTTTGCAAAAGTGATTTATCTGGTGTTAGAATAAGTGCATTGCTAATTAGTATCCGTGTTCCATCATTTGAAACAGAAACAGTGGGCATATTTCTAGCCTCATATGCAGGGGGGTATAATAATGGGTTTTGTGGCATGTGGCAATTATTTAGTATGCAACAGTAGACTCAAACTCAGTTTAAGAGGTCAGAAGAAGGAGTTTCATAGTGGGCTCTTTGCAATCCTTTTGCCCTGTTTTTACCCTCAGTTAGATGGCTTTAAGTCCATCAAAGTAAAAAAGGGGCTGCTTTCTGCATCTCAAGTAGAATTTGGCATCTGTTAGTTACATCTACAGAAATCCTGACAATAGTTAAATCCTTGTATTATATCATTGACAACATATTCAGAGAAGTTCTATGATTCTTTTAAACTGAAGACAAACTAAAATTCTGAATCCCAAATCCTTCAGATTTCCAAAGGACATAAGCTCAAATTTGATTTCCTAGACTGAATGCATGAGTTAATGCAGGGGTCGGCAACATTTTTGGGCAAAATGATCAATAAAAACCTGCAACCTCAACTGGTAAGATGTCAGCGTGCCAGGGGCAAGTGGTGGGGAAGCCATGACGGGTCCAACCCTTGTTGTGGCAGAGCAGCCTCAACCTTTTCCTGCCTTTCGCCCCAAGACGCATGTACACCCACTGCCAGCAACAAGCTGAGCCGGGGCCCTACAGACACCGGTGCAGCTGCTTGCAACCTCCCCACCACCTGCTGAGAGCAAGGGCCTTCCCAGAGCTCAGACCAGCCATACAGTCCCAAGCAAAATAGCTTCATATGCCATGCTCTGGCATGCATGCCAGGGGTTGCTGACCCCTGAGTTAAAGGCTACATGGTAAGTCAAGGGTGGGCAAAATACAGGCCATGGGCCAAATCCAACCTGCCAAGGGATTTTGTCCATCCTGTGGCAGGTCCCTCAACCCCACCTGGCCTAGGCATAGGGGGCAGCCCAGGCCACAGCACATGCAGCGGGTCCCACCACACCAAGGTGCACAGAGGGGCTGAGGCAACAGCTAGACTCATGTCCCAGAAGCCCCAGTGTCTGCTAGACTCATGCCCTATGCCCACGCACCTCCACCCCACACCTACTGCCAGGGGTGCCAGATAGAGTGGGTGGGCAGGGTCTGCAAGGATACCAGCCAGGACCTGCTCAGGCAGGGCTTACCTAGTCAGGTACATGGGATGGGACTGCAGGTAGGCAGGAAGTGGCGTCTGGAAGTGGGACAGGCAAGCAAGGAAAGGGCCAAGGCTGGGGTCAGGACAGGGATAACAGGGCAGTGACAGCATGTGGGTGAGGCCCAGGGCAGACCTGCAATCTGCTCCCTGCATGCCCCTGCCTAAGGAACTGGGGCCCATCACAGGGGCATGTGGGGAGTGGATTGTGGCTATGCCCTGGGCTCCAGCCCTGAGCTGTCACAGCCCCATGATCCAGAAAACTTGATCATCCCATGCACCTGGTCAGCTATACCTATTTTCTGTGGTATTAGCCTGATTGCTGGGATTCCAGCAGTGTTTTCCAGTTAGGCCAGAACTGAATTTTGTACCACAGCTGATCTTAAGGGATTTCTACTATTCAGGACAGTGAAAATATTACCTAATCAGCCAATATCAAGATTTTTTTTTTTTTTGGCAATAATGGGCCTGGACAGCTCTCCCATTTTCAGCACCATTTTACCCAAGTCTTGAATCTGATTATAAACCCAGGCCTTGAACCTTAGTCTAAACCTAATCTGAGTCTGGACATTGTCCTTCCAGGCCATTTCCAATTTAAATCGCTGTTACTGGGGGAAAAAACCCACCCAAATGGTGGAAAATTGCCCACATTAGCAATGCATCTAAACATGATGCAGGCAGATCATAAACTCTTTAGAAATACAGTTCAAGCTTATTATAATGAATCCTCATGGAACCACGAGAAAAGGTCATTAGAAGAGGGGATTCACCACAGTAGTTAGTAAATTTACTGCTTTGTAACAACTAGAAAAAAAATAATAATCAGTTCCTGCTGTAGGAATTGTTAAAAATGGGCGTTTATTATAAACAGACTGTTTTTGAAAGCGAGTATATTTTACATAGGTTAACCCAGGTATGAAGATTAAAATGTTTTGAAGTCTGGGGTTTGAACTACCGGTCTTTTGTTCCTGGAACAATTTTATGACAGCTCTTTATTTCTTGCTGTACACTTTATGGCACAACTGTGTAACCTTTCCTCACTTTGAGAATCATTGCCTTAAGTGTTTACCAACAGGGGTTCGGTGGCACCCCAAGGTGCTATAAGACCCTTTCAGGGGTGCTGTGCTGCCAAGTGAATCTGCCCTGCACATCTTGTTCACAGCCAGATAAGCCTGCCTCAGCTCTGCCCAGTCTGAACCCCAACCCCATACTCCAGAAGATGAGGCATGTAAGGCAGGTTTCTGGGAGGAGCATGGGCGGCTGGGCTAGGAAGGTGCTCTTGCCTGCTATCTCTGGCTGTCTACAAGTGTAATCAGGTTTGGGCTCCAGGGGTGGCTGAAACACTGATCCAGCTCCAGGGTTCCTTCCCTTCCTCACTTCTCTGCCATGTCTTGATGTAATTGTTTGATTGGAAGGGAGGCTGCCTAATAGGTCCAAGAATAAGCCCCAGTTCCTCTGGATGCCAGCTAGCTCTCCCAGAGCACTAGTTAGTCTTAATAAGTAATCACAGCCTCCAAGCTCCCCTACAGCTGTGTCCATGCTTTTAAGTGTTACTGATTAATGACTTGGTTGGGTACTTGCCCCCAATCCAATAGCAGGCCACTTCAGACCTCAACCCTTGGTGGGGTCTCAGCCTTCCTAGCCCCAACCCCTTTTCTCTTGCTGGTTCCCTTAGCCTAGGCCCACTGTACCTTGCCTGGCTTCTGGGTTCTAGCCCTTGACTGGCCCTAAATCTGGCTTTGTCTTTGCCCCATCCTGAGCAATATACTTTCTGAGGCTGCTTAAGCTCCTGGGCCCCCTATCCCTTGTCTCTGTCCTTTTTTTTGCACAAGACACCCTGGTTCTGGCTCTGCCCTTCCTAGGCATGGTGGCCCTTGTCCAGCTCAGACTTCTTCTCTTTGTCTCTGGGCTTTAAACTTCCCCTTGGGCCTAAACTCTGAATCAAGGCCCCTATCAGAGCCATGCCCCTGGTACCCTGCTGTAGATTAAGACCCCAGGTGCCCCTCAGGTACCACTATGGCCTCTGCTCACTCCCCTTTCAGCACCTCCCAAACCACTGGCTGGAACTGCAACCCAGGAGTAAGCCTTCTGGCATACAAACTACACCCCTCTGGATGGATCCAGATATGTAGGCACATGCAGTTTGTAGCACAGCAAAGAGGTTTGCCATGCCACAAACTGCACATCAAACTGTGCCCTGCACTGCTAATTTGCAGCACTGGGGCAACATTTGCTACCAAAATTTTCCAGAAGTAAAAAAAAGCAGCAGCACAAAGCACATCAAAGTGCAGTGTGCCAGGACAAATGTGGAGATGGGGGAACAGGCAACCCAAGGCTTCCTGCTCCCTGGTCTCCATGCTGTGGAGCCCCCATACTGAAGCACCCTGCACCCCAGCTGGCTGCTCCCTAAATGGTTGGGATGCAGGGTGCCTCAAGACAAGGGAGCAGACAGCTTCCTGGGCCTGCTCCCCCATCTTGAGGCACACTAGGTAGCTGTTCCATGGCTGGTGGGGGTGCAGTGTGCCAGGAGACAGAGGCTCTGCAGCTGAGCCCCTGCACTGAGGCACGCAGAGACTGCCCTGGGCTGCCTGCTCCCCTCTCTCAAAGAACATTTGTCCCAGCCCACCAGGAAGCAGCTAGCTGGGGCACAGGGTGCCTCAGCATGGGGGGCTCCGCAGCATGCAGATATGGGGGAGCAGGCAGACCTGGGCAGGGCACTCCCTTCTCTCTGTACCTGCTGCTCCCCAGCTGTCTGGGACACAGATTGCCTCAGCATGGGGGTTGCCTGCTGAACAGCCCCACACTGAGGCACCCTGTGCCCAGCCAGCCCCCACTGCAGCACATGAAGCAATGGGACATGCCCTGATGCAAACCGTATGAGCAGGGGCATGCACTGCAGCAGAAAAGTAGCAGCACAGATTTGTGCCACTACTGCTTGTGCTGCTCCACACACACTGCTGCTCGTGTGGACATAGCCTTTGGGACCAAACATAAACAATGGCTACCTGCCTGCATAACAAGACTTCTCCTTACCCCAGATAATATTCCCCTGTAGGGCATCAGCTCTCTGTTCACCTTCTTCAAGATAGCCCCATGCCAGCTAGAAGAGATTCTGTATTCCCCTTACACTAGAACTCTTGCATCAACAACTTCCAGGGCCACATTAACCCTCCTAGCTCAGGACTTTATTTATATGCCTCCCTGGCCCTGCCCCGTACTGCTAAGATGCCTCCCTGAGCTGCTGCAGGTGTTCCCTGATCGAGTTTGCTCAGGGTAATTTACTGTTGCTGGTCTCTTCTGTCCCATGCAAGGCTCTAGTCCATGGTGCTACTATAGCACAGCTATTTCTGTGGTAAGTTTTTGCATCAGGTAACTCCCAGAGTACCTCTTCTCTGGCAGCTCATATAGTTTCATAGTTTCATAGTTTCTAGGGTCAGAAGGGACCTGAGCAGATCATCTAGTCCAACCCCCTGCCATGGCAGGAAGAGCACTGGGGTCAAATGACCCCAATAAGGTGGTCATCCAACCTCCTCTTAAAAACCCCCAGGGTGGGAGCCTGCACCACCTCAC
>NW_017729022.1:4821352-4837957 GCF_001723915.1 Gavialis gangeticus
ATAGATGAAGGTCCTGGACTCTCTCCAAGAACCTGCGTGAGCGCTCGGACCTGGCCGACTGCTCTTCCCAACAGATGTCTGGGAAATTCAGGTCCCCCATGACTACCACATCCCTAGCTTTTACTATCTCGGTGAGCTGACCTAAGAATTCCTGGTCAAGCTCCTCTGCTTGGGTAGGGGGTCTATAGTAGACTGAGGCTCTCTCAGCTGCTCCTTCACCCTTAAAGTAACAGAAGCCTTCAGCTCTCTGTTACAACAAGGTGGAAGGGCAATTCTGCATTGCCCCAGTTGAGAAGCACTAAGCTGTGGCAGCACAACTGTGATTCTCAACCAGGGAACCACCAAATCAAAAAAAAAAAAAGTTCTGGAGGGTGCTCTGAATCTATAAAGCTTGATAACCACTGATTTAGCCCACCTTATGTAGCAAAGATATACCCTATATGAAATACCCAAGCTGCCTAACCTCTAAGCTAATGTACCCTGAAATCAGTGGAAGTGAGGTTCTAAGTAGGTAAAAATCTGGGCCTCAACTGCCCATCCATGAAACAGAGATAATAGTATTTCCCTGCTTCACAGTATTTAAGATTGTAAAACAGCTATTACAATGGCAGGAGACTATATAAGTATATACAATAGGTAACGTTATTAAAACTGAATACAGCAATTCAATATTTGCTTAAATATTTGAGTACTGTTGCACTCTTCCAACTTTGATCAGAAAGCAATCGTATCTAATCCCCACCCCAAGTGAAAAAAATACTACTTAAAAGAAGAGTAATTTTAAACTGAGATCTTGTACCATTAATGGTCCCTCATATAGATCAAGTTAAATTTTATAATAATCTTTAGCTTGTTTAAATACTTCAATCACCTTCATTTTTTGCACATTCAGAAACACCTTCATGCAAAATGAAATAGTCCTAAATCAGAGGTGGGCAAAATACAGCCTGTAGGCTGCAACTGACCTGCCAGGCCATTTTATCTGGCCTGCAGGGCCCATAAAAAATGTTTAATTTATATTTATCTGCCCTTGGCTCCTGTCAAAGATGACAGGAGACAGGGGCATGAGGACCCAGAGGAAGCCGCAGCAGGATCCTGGAACAGCAAGGCCCACCCAGCCCTGGCCCCGCCCCTGCCTAGCAGAGGCTTCTGGCCTGGGATCGTGGTGCTGTTCGTACCTGCACCAGCACAGAAAATGCAGGTAAGAGTGGGAAAACAAGGAGACAGGGGACTGCGATCACCCCAGTCCTTGGGGCCATGCCAGTCCAGGCCGGCTCCTGCTGAGTCCCGCAATCCAGCCACGCAGCGGGAAGTGAGTGGGTGCATGGAAGCCAGCAACATTCGGGATCCTTTCACCCAGATGAGTGAGCTCACGGGGTCAAGGCTGCACGGGCTAGTCCCCGCTTGTACTGTTACCCCACTCTGGGCCCCGCTGGCACAGGCCCCAGGGCACCAGCACAGGCCCTGCACTCCTGCGTGGGCCCTGCACTGTCACAGTACAGGCAGGAACCAGTGCACACAGCCGCAACCCAGCACATCCCACACTCACCTGTCTGGGCAAAAGGATCCCAGCTGTCACTGTGACCACCTTCCTGGCAGCCTGGCCCAGGTGCCTGTGGAGACTTGAATTGGGCCTGCAGATGCTTTTGCGCTCTGATGCCTCCTGCCACTGCCAGGAAGCTGAGGGACAGTGGGGAAGGACCTGTCCAGCCCTGGAGGCAGTGCAGGAGAAGCCTGGGGCTGCTGGGAGTGGCATAAGCCAGCAGGGACATAGCACATGGTGCTGAAAGCCTAGGGAGGTGGCGTGGAAGTTAGATCACGTGCCTGAGGCTTGAGACGGCAAAGGCCCAGCTGCCACTTCTCCACAGGAGGCCCCAGCAGGTGCCCCTGCCCCAGGGGAAAGGCCTGGTGCCCCCCCACCTCACATCACAGGGGCCTGGCAGCCTGGCAGCAGCTCACCTCCGAGCCTTGGGACAAACAAAGAGGCTCCACCAGGATTGCTCCAGAGGTTCCTGCAGCCACCAGGAGCCCGGGGGCCACTGGGGAAGCTCCTGCCCAGCCCTGGAGCCAGTGCAGGGGGTGCCTGGGGCTGCTGGAGGGTGGTACAAGCCAGTGGGGACTCAGCGAGGGCACTGGAAGCCCAGGGAGGCTGCACCAGCCTCCAGAGCACAAAAGCAGTTACAGGCCCGATCCTGCTCTTGGCAAAGCCTCTCTGCTTGTCCTGGGGCCAAGCTACTGACAGGCCACCAGGCCCCTGTACTTTGGGCAGGGCCAAGCCTTCCCCCTAGGGTGGCAGCACCCATTGGGATCTCCTGTGTGGAGGGGAAGCTGGGCCACTGCCACCCCAAGCCTCAGGTGCACGATCTAACTTCTGTGCCACCTCCATGGGCTTTCAGCACCATGTGCCACATCTCTGCCAACTCATGCCATCCCCAGTGGCCCCAGGCTCCCCCTGTGCTGCCCCCAGGGCTGGACAGGACTGCATCCCTGTCAGCTCGTGCTGCCCCCAGCAGCCCAGGGCATGCCTCTGCACAGCTCCCAGGGCCACCCATGCCCTACCCTGGTGGCTCCCAGCCTCCTGGCAGCAGCAGGAACCACCAGACTGCAAAAGGGGCCATGAGGTTTAGGGCAGCAAGGGCCCGGCTGCCCTCCCGCACAGCCAGCCCCAGGGGGAGGCACTACCTGGGGCAGGAAGGCCCAGGCCCCCCACACACCAGGGGCCCAGCAGCCTGCTGGCAGCTTGCCCTCTGGCCCAAGACACGCAGGGAGGCTCCTCCAGGAGCAGGATTGGGCCAACGGCTGCTTTTCTATTCTGAGGGCTCCTGCAGCTGCCAGGAATCCAGGGGCTGTCTGGAAAATGCCTGATCAGCCCAGGGGGCAGCATGGGAGTACAGCTGAGGCCACTGGGGGCAGCACAAGCTGGTGGGCACACTGCATAGAGCGCTGGAAGCTCGTGAAAGTTCCCCCAAAGTTGGATCCAAGCAGATGTACCAGGATGCTCAGGCTGTGGGCTATTGAAGACCAGGGGCGGGTGCTGACCAGCTCAGGGTGGGTGTGCAGGGGGATCCCATTCACACCCCACATACCCTCAAACCCTTCCACAAATGCCACAACCACACCCTCCTCCACACACAATCACATATCCCACAAATACCACACACACACACAGCTCCCCACAAACCCCACCCATACATCCCGACCCCCTGTACACCCCACACACTATACAAGTGTACGACTGCATTTTGAGCTATTAGGCAATCACTTCTACATATACAGCACAAACACAAATCAGGAAAAAAAATTTTAATTATATTAAAATATATTATCATGGGTATTTGATTTTTAATACTTAATTTGCTTTTTCTTCTGATTCTAAGATAGCAAACCCTCTTCCCCAAAGGAATACTTCCAGGGGCAAGGGAAGGGACTTCCAGTGGCAAAGGTCAAAGGTTAGGGGTGGGAATTCCGGTCCCAAGATGGCAACCAGGGGGCAGGGCATCTGTCAAGAGACAGGCCTACCCATGCAGTCCTTGACAGCTTGCCAAACCTCAGTAAGTGGCCCTCCACTTGAAATAACTGGCTGCCCATGTCCTAAATAGTCTCATTCCCATCTAAACCCTTCTTACATGTATTATTTTTGTCAGTAGCTGATGTATGTAGCCATCTCTTTCTTCAAAAACAATAACCAAAGCAAAACAATCATTTCCAGAAATAACAATAGTATTGATAGGTGGGAATAAAAGGGAAAATCCTTATGTACACAGCCAGCAGTATCTATTCTGCTTCCTAGAATAGAAGAATCACACATATGCCTGATGAACCAGCTCAGAAAATTCTGTTTTAACATGAGTCCCAGAAATATTATGGGTAGGGACATACTTAATTTGTGGTTTTGTGGATTTCATGGAAACTGCAAAATCCAGGATTGTCCACAAAAATCCACAAAATCAACAATAAAAGAAAACTTAGTAAAAACAAATGCTGGCTCCCCAGTGGGAGCTAGCAGTATTCACTGCTGGGAGGCAAAGGCACCAGCTGATGGAGCAGCACAAAGGGTAGCAGACAAGATGGTGGCTGCATCCCTATCCCTCCTCCCTCCCAATGGGGCCCCTCCACCAATCAGCGCTGAGGGTCACAGTCGCATGAAAAGCAACCAGCAGTCAAGGTGGTAGCTTCCCCCTTGTCCCTCTGGGCTTCTCTGCCAATCAGCGCTGAGGAGCGGGGCCACAAGAAAGGCATCCAGTAATCAAGATGACAGCTGCCTCCCCATCCCTCCTCCCCCCAGGTCTCTCTCCCAATCAGTGCTGAGCGGTGGGTCTACTGCAAAATGCCCATGAAATTGGTTCTGCATACTATAAGCAGGCTGCAAAAAACCCTATGTCTCACCATGATTTAGGTAGGTCCCGAATTATGGGGTTCTGTAGAACCCTTTCCTTAATGTAGAGACCTGTTTACAGTTTACCAGCTAATTTTTCTGATGCTTTCACATTCACATGCTTTGAAAATTGTTTGGCCTCAAAGAGAGCTGACCTAGTGTCAGTGGTCCAAACTCCAGGGTTGTTTCCAAGATTCCCCACAAAAAACAAATATAGTCATAACATCAACATCTTACAGGGTTCTCCTCCCACATTTCTAGCCACACACACTAACTGTGGCCCTAGTCTGAAATACAATCTTGGAGATCAACGCAGCTGGTGTGCAGTATCCACAGTCACTTTGGAAAAGCAATACAGTATACTCTCATAAATACGGCATGCACGGAATCAGGCACCTGCTGGATATTTGAAAATGATGGATTTCTGATATGTAAGTAAAGTACATGGAGCCGGGGAGTGGGGGAGGTAACAGTAGCCAGTCGCTGCCCAGCCATGGAGCTGAGGGAGGAGCAGCTGGACACGGAGAGGGAAGCTTGCACACGGCTGCTGCTGCCACATCCACTGCTTGGCACTGCTGCTTCGCATGTGGCCGCAGCTCCAGGATCGGCCACCGCTGCTCTGGGACCGGCCGCCAAAGTGCCAGATTTCTGAGAATTATGGATTTTTAAAACTCAGGTTTATGAGGTTATACTGTACTTAAAAATTTAGTCTTGGTTGTAGTTTGATCATTGGTGTGGTTCAACCCAACCTGATGAACTAGAGGAAGCTGGGTTCTGCATGTGCAGCATGTCTAGTGCTGTATTGCAAGCAGACTGTTCATGGGTAGCTTGGTGCCTGAATAATTGGGTGACTCACCATGATGCACTTGAACCACTGAACCATAGCCACTCCCAGAGCCTATGAATTTGAATCCCGCCTTTGGCAGACTTATAGGAATATCTATAAAGCACATTTGTTATTCTCTGCCTGCAGTCATCAGGGGATTTTCTTAAAAGTTTTGTCCCCAGAGCAAAGCTTCTGTTTAAGATAGATTTCAAAGTGTTCTATAATCCCCATGCATGCATTCCTTGCTTTGAAAATTGTTAAATCTCCTAAGGTTCAGGCATGGAGTTAGTGGTACAAATTTAGTTATCTAGCCCAGGAGTTCCTCAGATACAGCCTCTTCAATAAGGGACTGGTTTTTAACATTCATATTGCTCTAGAACACAAAAGCTTAAAGGGATTCTCTTGAAAACTGTGATGTGGCAGCAGAAGCTCTATTTGGGGATAATAAAGGGTTATTTGGTCAGTTCCCCTAAACTGAGCTGCTGAAAAAATGTTCAAATATCACCATTTTTTGATAAAGAGATAAGAAAATCTAAAGTCCCTAGGTTTACTGCCACAGGCTACATGAAGGTAAAAAATACAATGCCTTTTCTCCTGTAGAAATATACAGCTGCCTTGAGGAATAAGAGCTGGCTGAACTTGACTGACCCCAAGGTGCTGTACAGCTGCTAGCAGTTGGTATAAGTTAGAAGGACCGTGAGGCTGCCCTAAGTGCAACCCCCAGCTACTCCAAGACTTGAGGGACAGAAAGGTTGCAGAAAGCTATTTATTGAATTTATGCCTGTCCTCAGGTGCACTAAAAATGTTGTCATAGTATTACACAGATAATTTAAATGTTCAGATGCCATTCTCTTTTAAAGACCATTCCTGGATCCAAATTTCTCCTGGGTGCCAGCTGCTGCATTAGATTTTGATTGACACCTGTACAAGAGCCCTTTTCATATTTAAATTATAGGTTATTTTAGTTTTCATGCCATTTTCATTGGACGTTACCATGGAATGCTGAATTCCATTTTGAAATGAAAACACTTTGTGTTATTCTTTGTAAACAATCTTTGCTTTCTTAATAAAATACACTTTCAAAATGTAAATGTATGGTTTTAATATTTAAATTCCTGAAAAGACTTGTAACTATCTCTCTGAAGACTACAAAGTCAGGGGGGAAAAACACTACAAGACAAAAAAAGGAAACATTTCCCTAGAAAATACAGCTGGAGAAGGACTCCTCCACATACTGTTTAGCCCATTTCAAAATGTATTTTCACTTGCTTTGAATCATTTGAATAGCAAATACTGTAACTACAGTAACTGTATTACTTACAAAAAGTAAATTCTATTCTAATCACATTTTACACGTTAAATGGCAAAATTCCTACTATCGCTTCCAAGAATTGAAAAGAGAAGAGAAAATTTGGATCAGTATATGTTTGGGACTGAGCTTTCTGCCTAATGCATGTACTTGTGCTGTTCTTCACATTCTAATAATCATCAAATAACCTGCCAGTGTTAATTCTTGCCAACAGACCTGTTCCTGTAGCAATCAATCAAGACTTACTTAAAAGCAGTCAGAATTCCACAGATGCATATGCAAAGTACAGATTTGTGGGTGTGGATAATTTTGAGCAGAGTCTGTCTGCTAAGAATCTGTGGATTTCTTATGCAGGCAGTCCTCAGACTAAAGACACAACTGGTTCCTGAAAACCGCATCTTAAGTCGAAACGTTGTAACTCGGAACCAATTTTCCCATAGGAAACAATGTTATAAATGGGGGATTGGTTCCTGAACCAAGGCCCAATACCCTATTTTCACCAAAAATAACCCTGAATTTTGATTAACTCAATTATTTATAGATGAGTAATATAGCTACATTAATGTATATATACTGTAAAAAGCAATCATATTGATTCGGAAGGATTTCTTTGACATCACTTTGCTGGACTTTTTGAAGGGCTTTTGGTTGGACTTTTTAAAGGATTCTTGGCTGGAGTCTTCTCAGGAGTCTTGTCTGCAGGTTTTTCTGGAGGTTTGTCTGCTTTCTTAAGAAAGTGTCCAAGGAAGTTTGGACAGGTGTTCTCCAGGGAGATGGGTGACACAGTGAACAAGTGTTGTAAAGTTGAAGCTGACATCAGAAAGTTGAAAAGGTGTCAATTTATACGTGTTGTAAGTACATAATGCTGTAACTCGAAATGTTGTAAGTCGAGGACTGCCTGTATTAAATGAGGTATTTCTGTCATACCTTAAAATAATGATAATGGTGAAAATATTGTTTTATATTTTGCATTTAGGAAAGAAAGGGGTTTAAAATGTGATAATGGGGGCACATCTACTCAAGACACTTTACTGCACAGTAGACTAATGTACTGTACAGTAAGGCATCACTGTGTAACTACATGCAGCAGCTGCTTCACAGTAAATTAGGTTAATGCAGTCTTCTACCTGTAAATACAGATAGTAGATTAACTGCTACTATGCAGTACTACTCATATTGATACTGACCAGAAGCAGATTTGTCCTGGTCAGCCACACTAGCAGGAGAACAGGAGACTTCTCTGTCCCCAGTCCTGACACTGGATCAGCTCTCGGCTCTCCCCAAGAGCCAATCAGTACCAGGGCAGGGTGACTCTCTGTTCCCCCTCCCCCCCGAAACCTGGCATTGCGCAGCTCACAGCTTCCCACAGGAGATGGGAGCTGGCAGCATCCGGACTGGGGAGCTCTCTGCTTCCCTACTTATCTGGGGGCTTACCAGCAGCTGTCCCACTTCTGGGGCAGCTGTCAGCAAGCCCCTGGCTGAACTGCCGACCCAGCAGGGGGCTGGCCAAGAGCTGTCCCACTTGTGCCAGTGAGCCCCCAGCTGTGTGGGGATTCCTGGGCACATCTACATGTGCACTTTACTGCAGAATATGCTAATTTGCTCCACAGTAAAGCATAACTGTCTACATGTGCAAAGCTGTTAGGGCACAGCAGACTAATTTACTCCACCATAGGATAGTTTCATCAGACACAAGTACTATCCAACAGCTGAGTAAACTAGTGTGATTAAATGCATGTGCAGACGCTCTGCCTAGATTAGTTTACTGTGGTGCAAATTGCACAAGAGTAAATTCAGTGGCATTAACTGCACATGTAAACGTGCCCAAGATGTGGGGAAATAACTGAATCCCAGCTCTACAAAGTGACCTGTGCAGGTTAGTGTACAGCATTATTATATACAGCCTCTGGCACTGAAGAATGAAAGTTGCTGTGGGTGCTAAGCTTTGCAGTGAACTGAAAGCCACTGGGAGTTAGGCATCTCCCTTCTGAGTGCTCTAGATCCAACAGGAAAGGCACTCATGTCTCAGAGCTGAAATCACAATCTCAGGTTAGAGAGCTAATATCCCTATACAAGGCAATGGTGGGAGTTAAGTGCTCAGGAATAATAGCATTTGCTGAGTGGAGAGATGTCTAAATCTGCCAGTAGCAAATGCTGGAGAAAAAGGCATGTTAGAAATCCCACATTTCTCCTGAGGTTAGGCATTTCCCTGAACTGGAAGTTATGCACTTGTGTGAAACTGAGGCTTACAGGATTTCAGCATGGCAAATTTCAGTGTCCTACAAGACATACCCCATGCTAGTTCTGAGCATGTTGCACTCTGAGGCCAGGTCCACGTGAGCAGGAAAGTACTTTTGCAGCAGCACAAATAATAGTGACACAAATTTGTGCCGCTACTTTTTACTGCAGTGCACACCACTGTCTGTGCTTTGCAGTGGGACATATTATCCCCCTGCTCTATATGCTGCAGTGGGGGGCTGGCTGGGGCACAGAGTGCCTCAGCAGGGGCTAGCCATCCCCTGCACTAATGCACCCTGTGCTCTGGCCAGCCAGGGAGCGGCATGTGGAGGTGGGGGAGCAGGCAGCCCTAGGCATGCTGCAGAGCCCCCATGCTGAGCCACACTGTGCCCCATCCAGCTGCTCCCCGCCCTGCTGGAACACAGTGTATCTCAAGGTGAGAGAGCAGGCAGCCCTGGGCTGGCTGCTTCCATGTCTCTCCAGGCCTCAGTTTGGGGGCTCCCCTGCCCCAAGGCACACTATGCCCCAGCCAGCTGTTCCATAGAGCCCATGCACTGAGGCACAGGAGACAGGGGAGCAGCCAGCCCAAGGCTGCCTGCTTCCCCATGTTGCGGCACCCTGCGCCCCAGCTAACCAGGGAGTGACTGGCTGGGGTAAAGGGTGCCTCAGCACATGCATTTGTCTCTGCATTTGTACCAGCGCTCACCACTTTGGTATGGTTTGTGCCACTTTTTTCCAGGTATATTTTTGCTACCAGGAAATCCCAGTAGCAAATTTTGCCCCAGCACTGCCAATTAGGAGCACTACACACTGATTAACGTGCAAGTCATATGGTTTGTCGCACAAAAAGGTTTCCCATGCCACAAACCACACATGCCTGCATGTCTGGATCCAACCTGAGAGTCAAGTTACATAGTGCAAGACAGCACTATATAGTAATACCAGAGCTAGCTCTGGAACCAGAAACAGTGTTAGTGTGAAGCTGTGCCCAAGCAAATTAACCAGCGCACAGCACTGCATAAATTCAGCTATACTGCATGTCTTGCTCAGCATAGGTTTAGTCTCAGCTTTTAGGTTAGAACACTTACCCAAGAAAATAGGAGACTTGAACTCAGCCTGAGCAGATTCAAGCCTACCTATCTGATCTCCCGAGAGAATGTCTGAAGTTGGCAGTCTAGACTAGGCTGAAGGAGGCACTCTTCACACCTCCCATTGAAGCTGTACCACTTTGCCAAAAAGTGTTAAAAATTCATGGGGCCAGAGTACACAGCTTTTTATGAGGGGATTCCTGGGCCCTGGTTTAAGCTCCCTGTTTCTGAATCTTGTGAAATAACTGCATAATGCAAAATATAGACTCAGTCCTGGGAACAAGGGCCAGGATCAGGAGTTCCTCTCCCCCTCCTGTCCAAATGAGTGTCTTTCCTCTCTTGTTCTTTTGCATTTCCTGGACCTGTGAATCTTGCACTCTGCAGCAGCTTGAACACCAAGTGAGAGAAGTAAGAGAATGCCCTCACCCAGCTTTGCTAGGAAAAAAGTTCCTATAAGAGAGCAAAGTAGGTCAGCAGCTTACCTATTAATCATAAGGCAAACAATGTCATATTGCTGAATGAAGGCAGTGGGAAGTAATCACAACTAAAGTTCCACAAGTTCGGATCCAAGATCAAGACATTTATGATCTAGTTAAAAGTCCAGGTGGTATGCTGTCTCCCAAGTATTAGGATAAATTATAAGGATGACAGCTCAATTTAAGAATCTTATGAATTTCTCATTGATTATAGTTCACAAGGGCATACACAGCAATGGCAAAGAAAATTCTGATACATCAATAATCAGTACCAAGAATAGGAAAAATAACCCAGAAATCTATTGTGAAGGACCTAGAGATGAACAAGGTGATCAGAAACAGCCAGCATGGATTTACCCAACAGCAAGTCATGCCTGACCAATTTAATTTCCTCCTATGATGGGATGACAAGCTCTGTGCATGGGGTAGGGAAGGGAGGGGAGTGGATATGATACACTGTGATTTTAGCAAGGCTTATAACAGTCTTTCACAATATTCTCATTAACAAGGAAATACAGACTAGTCTAAGGAAGAAAGGCTGAAAGGCTAGTCAATTAGTCTCACCCTCAGCAGATAGGAGAATGGAAACAAAGTTAAACTGGCTTTTGCTAAAATGAATTATGGAGGAGAATTTGGCTCAGAAGTTTTTTTATCAGTTTGTTTAAAGAAACAGAAATCTCTCTATAAGGAATGTTGTTCATCACCTCAAAACTCTCAAAGGAAAACTGTTACAGAAGTGCATCATGATTATCTCCTTAGGAAAGAAACATGAAAAATGTCATTTTAAATCTCCTCCAGAAGCCTTTGCTTCTTAGATAAATTTCTAATTTAAAGTAGATTAGTAATAAAAAGAGCAACAATCAAAATACACTCACTGCCTTCCTCCAAAGACACATCAGCTAATGGACATATAGAAGAACTGATGTTGCCACAGCAGATGGACAGCCATGATAGATCAGCCGCAGGAGCTGGCTGTGTTTTTAATTCCAGTCAAGAGACCCACCTCCAAATCTCTGATAAATTTTGATTCTTACATGCAAGAAGTAAGAATCAAAATTTTCAAGGTAGAAATTTGTTTTACAGGACCTGAATCTGCAGGTAAAGGAACATAAGCTGCCATAGCATAGAATTTTAGCACTTAGTGATATGTTGACATGCAATTTGTCTTTCAAGAAGAGGAAATCTACTGTCTGCATTTCCAAATTGTTTAAATGATTATTCAGCTTGACATACCTTTGTGTTTCTTCTCTGATCTGAGGTAGTAGTGTTGACAGTAATGTTCCTGGGTGTCACAATCAGGCTGCAATCATCAGCTGCCCACTTTCAGAGAGGCTAAAATTTACTGTGTTGACATATTCTTACTGGCAGTGTAGCTGTTTCATCTCACGCAGAAGGAACATACTGTCGTGTTAGGTTTTGACAGGTCTCAGAAAAAATACACTTAGCTGGCAACTTGTATGCAGACACACTAAGATATCTAGCCCACTTTCACTATGATCAAGAGAAACATGTTTATTACTATTGACAATGCAGTCAGCATAGTATGGATTTTCTTTGTAGCATTTTGTCATTAGGAAACTTTTAGAGAAGTTTTGAAATTAAAAATATTGTTTGTCCATTCCCTGGTAAATACAAAGAAATTAAGGACATTGATTTCTAAGATCTAAAGGCTACTATTTTCTTTCAATTGTTTTCTTTCAGTGTTTCAAAAGCAACGGACGGATCCAAGAAAAGGTCCTTCGTTCCTTCCACTCCCCTGCCACAATTGTAGAAGAATTATTTGAAACATAATTTTAATTTAGTGTCTTGTTTACTGTTATCTGAAAAACAGAAATTCAAGGGTTTGGCATCTAATTAGAATTAACTATGTAAGCCTTTCAACATTTTCAGTCTATGCTATTGAAAGAAAACAATGGTCTTTATGCTTAACTCAACTATACTCTGTTCTTACAAATGACAGATGCATTCTCCTTCAATACAGGTTTTAGAGTTATTTCTCTGACATAGAGGGTTGTTGTATCTAGAGCATAAATATTCTACCCTACTGTACACCACTTTCTCACTCCAGTGGCTGACATGTCTTATCTGGCTTGTCAACCAATTGTTTGCCATAGGTTATCCCTGGTGTGATCTCTAGCAACGTTTGCTGTATGCTTTTCTGAACAGCATGTTTTCTGCATAAATCTGTCATTTAAACTATAGCTAAAGGAACATATTGGTTCTAAAGTAATAAAAATATTTAGAATTGATATGAAACAGACTCCATTATAACTTGATAATAAACTTTATTAATGCATATGAAGTAAAGTGAAAGGTCTTAAGCATAAGTACTTAAAAAGATGGGTAGGCACCAATCAAACTCTTTATGACTGAGGTAACAGAAGTAAATTAGTGGTAATGTAATGTACCCAAAACTAAACAGAAATTTGGTTGCAAAAGGAAAGGACCCACGGTCAAAAATAATCCCAGGATTGTAATCCGCTATACTAGTATCCCCTTTGGAGGCAAAGCAAATTCCTACTTTTGTTGGTCCATTCTTCCTGATACTTGCATCATTTACATGATTACTGAGTGTGTCTACATGTGCAATTAGTGCTATATAGGTTTACAGCACAGTAATTTACTGCGCAGTAAACCTGCCCTGGGAAAGCGTCTACACATCCAGCCATCTGGGAGCAGATTTGCTCCTCGTGGCACTAACCTGCTCCTGGACTCCTCTGGCCCTCCACCACCCTCCTGTAGGAGCCAGGAGGAGCTGAGTGCTCTAGCCACATGTGCCTGTGGCCGGGGTCCCTCTTTAAAAGTCATCCTCATGTGGTGCTCCCTAGCCACATGCATTTCTGGCCCAGAGCAGTCTGCAGCTTGCTGGCACAGCCCTCTCTGACTGTCACCAGAGCCTGTGCCCACCATGAGATAGCTGCTCCACCCCCAGGCCTCAAGAGTGATGACCCATGCCCTGGGCTCCTGCTTCCCACCCTGCCCACCATGTTTAGCCACTGTCATGCCTGCTACCTGGCCCAGGTTAGTCTCAGCCCTGCCTGTCCCCTGTGCTGCACAGCTGTGTGGCCAAGCTCAGTACAACATCTGAGACCCCCTGCCACTTTGCAGATGCCTCTCAGACCCTTGGGCTTCTGCCTGGGGTCTGACAGGGACACTGATAATGTGCACATGTATACCACCACCGGTGCCATCCATGAGCTCCTGGGGCTCCAGCCCTGTCACCTGTGGGTCTGCCTAGCTAGTCAGAACTGGTGGCTACACATCATCCAGAGCACCTGGGACAACAAGCAGTGGCTGGAGTCCTTTCAGATGACCCAGGCCACCTTCCAGGAGCTCCTCGATCAGCTCTGCCCACACCTGGAATGGAAGGCCACCACCATGTGGCTGCCCCTCCCCACAGACACCCAGCTGGCCATCACCCTGCTCAAGCTGGCAATGCCCATCAGCCTTCACTATAGCTGTACATGCAGCAGCGGGAGCTAGGGCACTGGGGAACTGCCTCTTCCTGCACTCCCTACTCTAGGCCACCTGGATGGATGCTCCACAGGGGCAGGTGGGCTGCTGGGTGTTTGCTGTAGGCAGCCTGTTTTCCCCACCCACTTCCCAGGCCGGGATAGACCTGGTTCCTGGAAGCAACCCCTGTGGCTTCTCCAGGCCCCTCCCCCCTCCTCCTTCTCCAAGGTCAGGTGGTCTCCTCCATTGCTACCAGGCCTGCAGCACGTGGGCTCAGAGGCTGGGGAGCTCCTGGAAGACTAGGAGGTGGAGCTGATGGCACCCCTGCCCTTCTGTCAGGAGGTCTCTCAGAAGAGGCGCCCTTGAGCAGGCTGCACCACACACCCCCTCCCCGCACATGCCCTGTGTCTGGAGTGTGCCTCTGGTGAGAGTGTCCTAGGTATACCACGACAGGTTGTTAGCACAGACCAAGGGGTGCCTAACCCACTATGCCCTCCTGCTGTTGATCACCATGATGCCCCAGGCACATCTGAGAACCTGACGCAGGACCCTGAGCTTCAACAGTGTGGTAGGCAAGCCCATGCTTCCCTGCAATGTTCACCACTGCCTCGAGGGGTACCTGTGCTTACACTATGCATCCCTGCCCCACACAACTGAGGACATCCTTGCTGGCATTGATGCATTTCTCCACATGTGAGAGGCCCATGCCTGCCTAGCTGAGGGGGCACTGGCTGCTCAGTGAAGTTTTGCACTGCCTCCCTGCATGCTGTAGAAGGAGCTCTGGGGGTCAGGGGACAACTTGGCCAGAAAGAGCAGAGACAGGGGAGGAAAGGGCCCTACTCCCAGTGTGGGGCTTACTGGGTGGACATGGCAGGCATGCCCAGTGACTTGAATCTGTTCCCACTGGCGGTGATGACGTGCAGCTCCCAGTAGCATCATAGGGTATTGGGGTGTGGTACCTGGCTGGCCAGGTGGGGCACCCCTCCAGGGAGGAGCTGGGATTCATCAGGGTGTGCGGTGCCACACCTGGCTTAGCCTCCTGGGTGGGGCTGCGCACCCAGAGCTGCCAGTGCAGCTCCACATGTCCCACCCTCCAACACAGGATGGGCAAATACTAGACCAAGTTCCCTCCCCTCCCTTCCCCAACTCCCATTCTGAAGACAGCACCAGAGCTGGGGAAAAGGGATGAGGCTAGGGCAGAAAGGCTAAAGACATGCAGCTGCTCCAAACTAGAGCTTGATTCCCCAGCCCCCTAAACCTCCTGCGAAGTGCCACGACTTACAGCAGGGAGCTGCATATCTGTCAGTGTCCAAAGAGTCATCCATGTAATTACCCCATTCCATCCTAGGATATCGTCACAACTCTTCCCCTATATTTCCATGGAGATGATATTCTAGAGAGCTGGCTTTTCTGGAGCCAAGGGAATGAGTATGAGGACCTGGCCCCTCACCTGCAACACCACACTTTTAGAAATTGAATTTTAATGATGTCTGTGCATTCAGTCAATCAGTGAATAGAAATAATACAATAGGACTCTGGACATCAATGCTCAGCTACTGAATATTGTTAGATTTCATATATAGCCAGGACAGCAAGCTAAGTAATCTTGAGAAAATTATCATCTGCCTCCTGTTATTACACTAGCAGGAAAAAAGTTAAATGTATCTACATTATTGGTTCAGAAATATTAATCCAGCAAAAATGTAATTTTCATAGGATGCCAGTGCAGTAGTCTACAGCTTACCACTACCATACTAATCTGCTTTTAAATGTCATTATTATTTAAGTAGTAATCAGATACATTTCACAAAGTTTACTCTGTGTTATAGTAATGAAAAACTTCTGTTTGTAACACAGAAGCTGGATAAAACTCTTATATTTTTGTTTCAACAAATGTTTACAGTTGAACCAGAACTCTCCCACTTTTATAAGGAGAAAAAAAAATCAGTAGGTGGTGTGGGTGAAGCAGAAATTGAATTTTCTAAATAACTTAGAATATGTATCCAAGGCTTTCCATGAAAATATTTTTTAAAGATTTAAGACTTCATTTTCATTTGCACTAATGACAATATATACTGTTCCAGCTAAATATAATTTACTCCCACTCTAATGCTCCATTATACTGGCAGTATAAAGGCGAATCAAACCGTATGATACAGCCAGACAGAGCAGCTAGACTTTGGTATCCCTAAATTTAAAGAGTCAGGAAAGAGCTTAGGTCCCTTCAGAATGGAAGGCTGAGAAGCCTGTCACACAGTGATCTCAACCAGGGTGCTGCAGCACCTTAGGGTGCCATGAGATCCTTTTAAGGTGTTGTTGAATGCCCCTCCTCTAGAATGCCCTGGCCTGGACAGGCCTGCCCGCAGCCTGGGATTGGGTGTCTGTGTGTCTGACTCCATGCAGTACGAAGGCAGCATGGACTCCTCCTTCACTGCTCTTCACTAAAACTGACGCTGATCCTTAATAAGGCACAGGATCCATAGGCACTGTGGTCCAGCCCTGTGCAGCTGGGTCAAGATTGGGCAGCTGCAAGCCCTGAAGGAATGGCCAGTCTGCTCTGCAAGAGTGCCATTTGGCCACCGTAGTGATCAAGTTTCAATGAATTAGAAATCACCAAGCTTCAGGTTCAGCATCATGCCCCCCTGCAAACTCAACCTCCATTTCCCACAACCCTCCAATATCTCTCTACTGTTCCCCAGGCAAACCCCCCACGGCTTATCCCCTCCTAGTTTTGTGCATCCTGTTGCTCGACCCCCTGTTCCTCTGACCCCCCTCAGTGTCCCCCAGATATCCCATGTTCAGCTGCATGTGCTGCCTAGCAGGCATGGGGTCCCTTGGGT
>NW_017729022.1:4838068-4843445 GCF_001723915.1 Gavialis gangeticus
GCATGGGGTCCCTTGGGTGTCCCCAGCATGCATCTATTATGGCACCAGGACTGGAATTCAGGATTGATCACCCTGGGGTAGGTAACTAAGGGCAGAATTTGACCCACTACATCCCTGTTCCCAACAGTGACCTTGGGGCCATATGCAGGGAGTCCATGGCCTGTCCTAAGAGAAAAGGTATGAGGCCAGGCAGAGTTGGGGCAGCTGCTGGGCCCCACCAGTAGCTTCAAGGGGTGAATATTATCCTTGTATTTTATTTTATAGTGTATTATGTATCTTAATAATTGTAATAATATAATTATAATATTTACAATATATTTATATTCGTTTTGCAAATGGGATGCTGCTACATTCTAAAAAATTATGGCAGGGTGCCTTGAAAAGGTTGAGAACCAGTGTTGTAATAGAAGTTTCTAGAGAGGAAGGAATTGTAATTTATTGGATTTATCTCACACAGAAACATAGACCAGACCTAAAAGAAAAAAAAATCCTGTCCAGTGTTCCATACTGATGTTAGTGTCCCTCATTGACCCAATGGATTTAGGTACTACAGTGCCTCAACTGCCACACCTAATCTTTTGGTACTTGGTCCCCTGTGCATTTTACATTAAGTGGTCCTTAGAAGAGGGATCAAAACCATGTTTCTCCATTCCAGAGGAATGATCTAACCACTAGACTACATATTCATGCTCCCTATAATCTCATACTAATGGCAATTTTACAAGTATTGAAAGATGTGGTTTGAATTGCCATAGCTGAGAAGAGGGTTGAATTCAAGTCTTCCACATTCTGGGTGACTTAGCCTCTAGGCTATTGCATAAAGGGGCACCTTTTCCGCATGCATTTTAAAAGAAGAAAGTAGTAGCTACCCCATTGATCAGAGGTCAGCCGTATGCTGTAGTGGAGGAACTACTTCAGTGGACCTCAGTTCTGACCACAGACCACTTTCAGACCAGCCCATATAGCTACCACTGGAGCTACAGCTAAAATCATCACTTCCCCAAGCAGTGCCACCACCACTTCTGCCCACTATGTGGACAAAGCTTCCTGCCACCGACATGCCACAGAAGCCCCCTGGCTCTGCAGGCTGGATTGGCTCTGTGGGGTGTAGGTTGCTGACCCCTGCTCTAAATGGACTCTGAGAACACAATCCACCATCCTTCTAAGAAGATAGATGAAGGAATACCTCATCTCTAGATCCTACTGAGAGCATATTGGGATAAGCTACTCATGCAGCTGTTCTGTCTCATTAGGAATGATGCGCTTCTGAGCATGTGCACAAGCAGAACTTCAGGTACCTGAGGAATTTTATTTTCACCATCATTTCACTTGGAATATTCATGATTAATGACTGCAAGAGCTGACCCTTATCAAGAGCCATGGGCAAGCAATGTTTAAAAATAACTTCCCAACCCCAGTTTTCAATCTGATATTTTTGCCAGTAAGACTATGGTGAAGTCTTATAAGCACATCTGGAGCAGTAGTCAGAGTCAGTGCTGACCCTTAACTGCAGCTGAGGCTGTATTGTCAGGAGTGCTGGTCTTTCAATGAAATTGTGGCTCGTAGTATATCTTTTATTAGACCAACAGAATAATTGCCCCCCAAAAAAGTCTTTAATTGCAAGCTTTGGGGGGGGGGAGGGGGCGGGGGGAACCACCACACACCCTTCATCAGGCATTGGAGAAAAGATTGTAAAAATTCCCCTGGGTAGAAATTAAAGTTCATATTTCATAGGATTTCACAGAGGAGTCAACAGATGGAAAACTCCTCTGAGCAGTCAGTTCATAGCTGGTATGGAATCTTTAAATGGCATATTCAGCTAAGGGAGATTCAGCATGTCTTTGCTAAATACCCAAATGGAGGTTAATTAGGTTCATCTTCTCCAAAACAGCAGAAAATAAACTCAGGAAATAGCATGAAAGCTGACAATCTATGGAAACAAGTGTTATGGTCTCTTTAAGCCAGCATGAAGGAGTCAAAGACAGAGAATCTGGCTTGTGGAGTCCGTGTATAACTTTAATCAGAATACTAGACCTATACCACTTGTCCAACAGCATTTGACTTACGGACATTTGTGGGCCAACAACAACTTGCTATTAGAGTAACTGTGCTCTAGCGATTCCCCAAACAGCCCCTTGAAAGACAGGAAAAACCGGGTGCCAGCTGTCTTAACTGGCTCAAGGGGACAAAGTGGCATAAAGTCACCCTCACTTCAGGCCTGCACTACTGAGGGCTCAGCTTTACCCTAAAATGTGGCTCAGGGTCCAGATCTGCTTGCTTCCTCTCGCTAAAATAAATGTTTGTCTGCAAAGGGAATGCAAACTATTGCAATATAGATAATAGATGCTTCAACTGACTACACAGTTATTGCGCAGCTGGTATCTAACTTGTTATTGCAAAGCACTCCGAGATATCTAATACAGGATAAAGTTTTTTTATATATTATTGCATACTATTTATTGATTATTCATTAAATAGCAAAGTTCTTGAGACAGGTATATTAAATAAATGCGTTAAGCCCACTCATAACAATTTGGGGTAAAATATCACTGCTGTTTGTTCTAATAGTTTTTAAATGAACTTTTTATTCAGGTTAAATTTTGCACAGACCTGTAACTTCAAGTGACATATTTCATAATCACAAACCCCCATGCTGATGTTGCTGAAAAAAATGTACCATTATCCTATATCTGTGTGTATTGTGGGATTAATCCAAAAGAGAATTTTAAAATCAAATTGTTACTGCTTTCAGGGATTTAGTTAACATGATAGTTTGGAGGTAAGTCCAGGTATGAAAAATGTCAAAATATGACTACTTATAGATTTGCTAGACTGCATTTCAAGTGACTAAGAAACAATTTCAGTGTCTAGTAGGAGTACAGTTTAGTCATAAGTTTGCATTTAAATAATAGAAATGATAAACAGATTCTTAAAATTGGAATTCATTACCTGCAAACCAAAACTAGGTTTGTTTCCTAGCCATTAGAAATAATTCTGCACTTATAATTACTTATATCCAGAGCTGTGTTGGCACAGAAAACATTTGCAAAAGGACATGAAACTGCTCCCTAGGAGGATTGTCATAAGAGTAAATTACTTTTATTCCATTTCCTATCCTACAGTTTGTCAGAAGAATGAATATCTTACGCTGCATTCTGCCCTTGCTATAGTCTGTCACAAGAATGAATTATCACCAAATTTTAAAGCTCCAATACTGTGCATTTTTATTCTCATTATATTCCCCCCTTTTTTTCCTAATCTCGTGAGAAAAATTATAATAATAAAGAGAAAATAGCAGAGCATTTATCCATTTATCCAGTCCCTTGACACTCTTAAGATTGTAACCAGAACAGAAAATTATATAAAAATGATTTGTCCTAACACTAAATATAGTAATGAGGAAAGAAATAAGTTTAAAATTAATCAGTTCCCTGAAGAATATGAAACTCTAGTCCATCTTTAGTGCCCTAGAATGCACTTCTACATCCAGTATCGCCATCAGTTAAAGCCATAGACAGTAATACAGCACCGACATCTACAGCTGTGAGGTGGATTATTGGCAGGTAATATAGAAACAGGGCATGATTCACTTTTCTGTTACAACAAGGCTGTACATGACAGACTTAGGCCTATTCATTTTTTTGTTACAAGAGCAAAGATGTTAGAAAATGTAAGGTCTTCAAATCAATATCTCTTCAGTCCCAATATGGACAGGTTTCTGCTAAATATACAATCTATTTCATATCTTATGCCACTTATATGTCACTGTTTTCAGAACAAAATGAAGGGTTAAAAGATGCAGAAGCATGCTTCTGTGTGGGAACAGTTCTTCGATTCTTAAAGACCAGAAGTCCTTTTCTCAAATTAAGTGACTTAATATGGTTTTATTTAGTTGATTTCTATAAAGATTATAAATAATATTACCTTCACATCTATATGCCAGCACCAAGATCAGGATGCCATTTGCTAGGCACTGCACAAATATGTGGTGGAAGCCAGTTTCTGCCCCACAAAGCTCACGATCTATAGAGAGAAGTGGAAGGAGAAACAGTAACACAGAGAAGTGAAGTGGCTTGCCAAGGTCACAGTGGTCAGTGTTAGAGCAAGGCTAGAACCCAGGTTTATTAGAGAAGCACTAAAATCATAACACAAAGCATCAGTCTGTGAAATCAGATAATACTAACTTCACTTGTGAAGTTGGCATGAAAGGTAATTCAGTGCTGTTTGTAGAATGCATCTAACACGTAAATGCACTGAGATGAACCAACTGCAGAAAACACTTGAACAAAGGGCTTTGCATTTGTAAAGAGAGTGTTCAAGGAACACAAAGTGCTTTACAAATAATAATAAAAACCCCACTCTATGCCTCTAATGTAGGTAAGCCTTATATACCAACTCAATAGGGAAGAGAGCTCAGCCCATCCCCTAAGATTCTCAGCACCTCCTACAAATCAAGCTCACAATTAAGAATTTGCCTTGGCTTGTTAATGAGGCTTTTATAATCACTCTGGGAGCATCTACACAAGACATCTGGACTAATTCTACTGTGGATTGGCATGCCTGGCAAAAACCATGCTAATGCATTAATGCGCAGTAGACTTAGTCCAATGAGCATTAACTGTCACAAAACAGCGTTCATTTGTGCTAATGCACAATAGTGCCAATTATGGCTCATTAAGTTAGTACCCATAATTACTAAACTTAATGTGCCATAATTATGGTGAATTAATGAATGTCTACATGCACCTCTGTAACCTAATTTTATTACTATAGACTTCCTCAAAGGCATGAGGCACTTACCATACTATAGCTGCCTTCCAGTCCTGGCTTTTGTTGTTAAATGCTTGGTCTTTGAGTTCAAATATAGGCCCATTTGCTGCCCTGAATTACCAGAGTCTGAGAAGACCAGAATGTATGCTCTTCTAAATTATAAAATATTAGGTTAATTTTAAAAATTAGTGATTGTGGTCAGTGAGCTCATTAGCTAATACTAAACTGAATCTACTCCTGATTTTAATTCAATAAAATGCAGACTATAAATGATTTGACTTATCTTTGTCCAGATGTCTTGAACAAGTCAGGAAAGAAGCAAAGTTAACCTATGGTCTGTAGCTTGTATCCATACCTTAAAAGGTCTCTTAAAGGCCTTTTTTTTTTTTTTTTGTAAGCCTGATTACATCTGGTAATTAAGCACTATCTACTGTTAAACTGTCAGTGAACACTTAGGCTAATGAAACTTGCATTATCATTGAGGTATACTATAAAAGTGGAAATACCAAGGATAATACTAACTGATTTTCTTATTTGGTGCCCACTAACCACTTTATTAATCTCCTTTTCATATCCAGGTGAAAGCTAGTGATACTAAAGTAGCTAT
>NW_017729022.1:4848445-4850506 GCF_001723915.1 Gavialis gangeticus
TTTTTAAGCTAAAGAATTGCCTTCCTGTCATCATCATGTGTCCCTTAATCTAGAACCTGAACTTTAAAAAGACCTATAAGTCCACAGGTCTCAAATACCTTATTGGAATATAATTGGAAATAAGTTCTCATTTTTTACCAAACTATTAGCACAAATGCAAAAGAAACTGATCTTTATTACAATCTAGCAGAAGGAACAAACTATATATTGTATTATCCAGAATAACACTGAAGTCTTTTTAGTGACACGTCTTTACTGGAGAAGAGATGTAATATAGAAAAAAGATAAAATAACAGGTAGATTTATTGAAGGTGGGAAGTGGAAAGTACAGATAGCAGCATTAAAGATATTCATATAATAAGGTTTTCCCCAATTACACAATTGATATACTATGTAAAGGAAATAACTTTCTTCATTTACAGGGTAAGAATAAGATTGTTAAAATGATCATGAAATTAATCATCTGAGGCCAGAACACCTGGAAATTTGGGTAGGACACCCTAAAACCAGAAAAAAATTACAGTTACTAGCTGTATGGCTGTTTTCATCAACCCATGCAGTCATAAGCAATTGGTTAATGATTTGTTTCAATCAGAATTTTTTTTGAACTGCCCTGGTTTAGAAGCTTGGCTGGAAATATAGCACATGAATATACCTCTTGCATGAGTTTTCAAGAAACCTTTTTTGCTCTAGTGGTACAGATAACATGAGGAATCTAGTCAGGTACTGATGAACTAGGAAATAAGTATAAGAAAATGAGTGGTTAAAATATTTTACTCTACTAAGACAGGAACCCCAAAGACTAATGATTTAGGGGAGAATAATTTAGAGAGAAGAACAGGACCACTGTAAACTAAGAGGTGTCTACATTGACTAATACAATAAATGAATAAAAAGGTCAAGAGCACACAGACTATTTCCTACCTCTTTTACAGTGACTTGAAGAAAAGGACAAAAATAATGGGTCCTAAGATCCATGAAGATAAAATTAAGATTTTTAAGATGAGATGATCTTGGACATTTTTATTAAGTAGTCAATAGCCACAGATATTAACAACTTGGCAGTTTAAACATGTAGTAGCATTAATTACTAATAGACACTTGATCAGCAAGGGAATTAAAACATGGGTACAGAGCAGGTTTGCTAGCATCCCCTCCATGCAGAGAATGCCTAGCTCCAAATATGTGTTGAGAAAGACCAAACTTTAGGTAACTATGCAAGATAATTATAAGGCTTTATATGAATGTGACAACTGTACTCTTACTAAGAAGAAAGAAATAACTTCTAAAAGATTTTAATTTAATTGGGACAAAATTTGGGATCAGTATAGGTCTCTAGAAGTATGAAGGGGCCTGTAACTCTCATTTTTAGATTAAGGCTCCTGTACACTATCAAAGGAGCTTTAGGCTTTCATTTAATTGAAGCCTCAGTGAATTCAAATGTGATGAGTTATTTTTCTCAGTTTAACCTAACTTGGAGCATGAGCACACTGCAGAACAGCAAAGTTCCACGCTCTTGCCATTGGCCCAACATCTGCTTTGGCATTGTATCCAGTTGTGAAAGATTTTTGGTGCAACTTCTCATGATTCAAGCACCACAGCTCATGGCATTCTATGCTTGCTGTTACAGGGTGCTATGGAACAACTTATTGGCCCCACAGAGAATTGTGGATGAAAATGACCTGCATTTCTGATTGAACCTTTAAGCATCGTAAATTAGGTCTTTGCGTGAACTCAAGTGCTGCAATGTCTACCTCTTAAATAACTTACTACTCACAGGGTGCATCTACACATCGCCCTACAGCAACATAGAGATTGCATGGCTGTACACGTGATTGGCAGCTATGTTGCCATAGCAGCGCGCTCCCCCATTCTAGCATGCCACTGCAGCGATGTAGTGGCAAAATCTAACCATGCACCATGCACACAGCACAGCACGGGCAATTACTATGCCATGCTTTAGTACTTTCAAAAGGTCATCTAAACTAATCCTCTGCCTGAGGCAGGATCATCCCTATCATCTTGTACAAGTCCATTGTTTAACTTATTGGTAAAACTATA
>NW_017729022.1:4855506-4859040 GCF_001723915.1 Gavialis gangeticus
TTCTAGCATGCCACTGCAGCGATGTAGTGGCAAAATCTAACCATGCACCATGCACACAGCACAGCACGGGCAATTACTATGCCATGCTTTAGTACTTTCAAAAGGTCATCTAAACTAATCCTCTGCCTGAGGCAGGATCATCCCTATCATCTTGTACAAGTCCATTGTTTAACTTATTGGTAAAACTATACAGTCAACCGTGACACGGCTACAAGACATAACATCCTAACGTGCCTTGGGTAAAGCAGGGAGACTGGCAGCCAATGTCCTGCTGCTGCAAAAATTGTTAAAATATGCTCAAGAGATGCAGGGAGGAGAGCCAAACCCCCACAATCCATTTCAATCTGACTGTGGGGTAAAATTCATTCCTGACCCCAAATATGACAATCAGGCTGACCCTGAGCAGAGGGACAAGAACCCCTCTAGCCAAAAAAATCTCATGCTTTAAGTCCCAGCAGGAGCAAAGATACAGCCCAAGTAAAATCCCCAATTTTGGCTGCAGCCAACACCAACTGCCTCTGAGGAATGGGGGAAAAAAAGAAACAAAAAAAAAACAAAAACATGGCATGTAGTAGCAAGAGGGGAAGAAAATTTCTTCCCAGCCGCCTGTGGCAACAAGCGAAGTCCAGAAGTGTGGGAAATATCCATAGTAAAACATAGGCATAGCTACTTCTAGATCATCCTTGACTAAAGCTTGTCCAACCTTTCCTTGAACTCCTCCAGTGATGGAGATTCCACAGCTTTCCTAGGCAGTCTACTCCACTGCTCCAACAGTGAAGAAGTCCCGCTTGACATCTAATGTAAACCTACTTTGCTACAACTTCAAGCCATTAGCCTGCACCCTGCTCTCTGCAGCAAGAGAGAAGAGGCGTTTTTCCTCTTCTTTATGGCAACAATTTAGATATTTGAAGACCACTAACATGCCCTCTCTTGAGCCCTTTTTTTATAAGCTGAACATCACTATTTCTTTCAATCACTCCTTGTATGACTTACCTTCCAAGTCCTTTATCATTTTTGTCACCCACCTCTGGACCTTCTCCAACTTCTCCACATCCTTTTAAAAATGTGGAACCCAATTCTGCACACTATACTCTAGATGGGGCCTAAACAGTGTTGAGTAAAGAAGCACTATCACCTCCTTTGTCCTGCATTTAATGCACCCTAAAACCACATTTACCTTTTGTGCAGCTACATCACGCTGCAGACTCATACTGAGTCTGCGATCTACCAAGATTTCCAATTCCTTCTCTGTAGTGCTGGCATCCAGCCAGGTGTCACCTATTTTATATTTGTATTTTTAATTATTCTTTGTGAGGTATAGCATCTTGTATTTGTCAGCACTGAACAATGCTGTTAACTCCAGCAGATGTCCAATCTGTCAGGATCCTCCTGATCTTCACTTCTGTCCTCCAGTGTGTTTGCAGTCCTTCTCAGTTTCATGTTGTCTGCAGATTTGCTCCAGAAGTTCTCAGTTCCAGCATCCAGTATAATCCAGAGTTAAGATGAGTGTAAGATTCACCTTAGGACACTGAACAGGTTGGTAACAACTAGGGTACTCCTCTGGAACAGAAAACTTCCCAATACAAGCCCTTACTCTGAATTATATTGCTTACAGATGTGAACCTGAATTGTTTGTGTCTCCAACCAATAGAAGGTTCTGGGGACAAATGCATGCATGCACACTGGCTGCATCTGGTTTAGGTGTGTCAAAAATGTACCCACAGGATTCAGCTGCACCGGGGTAAGAAGCATTCCTCTCCCCAGTACAGAAAAGAAAGATAAGATGCGTCTTAACTAGTTTTTTTCATCAGCTGATCACAGAATTATAAAAGCATTCCTTTATTGTTTGTCTTACCATGAAGCCAGCTGCTTATAAAGGCGAAATAATGTGACTTTCTTCAGTTCTAGGATCTTCAGGGAATTGTGATCGCTGGGTCTTATCTTGCAAATGTCAATTGAAGAAAGTGAAGCAGCGGTACAGATATGCTTTATTTGGGTTTTCAGCATTATTCTAAATTTTAAAATAAGATATTATAGAACTGTAAGAAAGAAAAAAAAAGGTGCCACTTCCAGGAATAAGTTGTCTCCCTGGTACTAACAGAGAAAAAAGACTTAGTATCAGTTTTTTCTGACAGACGAACAACATATAGTGCAAAGCTTCCACTTATTCACAGCCTCATTGGTATTAGTATTAATAATGTTAGTGGGTCATACATTGTGCTGTACCTTTAAGTCAGTGCCTTAAACTGACTCAAAGGGGTTAGCATTTGTCTTCTATGTGAGAATAAGAGCACAGCAATTACAATTCCAGAGATTTCGTGAATATAACCAAATGCCACAGGGATTACTTAATAGGCCTCCTAGCTACCTTTTCTTCTTGAGTGTTATATTTGCACACCAAAAAATGTTTACAAAATACATTGCTAACAAAACCATTTGCTGTTAAGATTTTAGTAGTCAGAGAAAAACAAGTGATCCTGCAAAAAAAACTGAGTGAAAGATACTTTAAGTAATACTTAATATTTTCATTATAAGAAAGACGAATTTTAACAAATGCAGTTATCGGTATGTCTCAGGGGAATGCTAATGCCGTTTTTGGCTCTGTACTTGTTATATGAAATGTAGTCCAGGGATTGGCAACCCCCAGCACGCATACCAGAACATGGCACATGAAGTCATTTTGCTTGGCATATCACAACTGGCCCAGACCCTGGGCAGGCCTCTGCTACCAGCCACGGATTATTGGCTGCTCACCGCAGGCAGCAGGAAGGCTGCAAGCAGCTGCACCAGGGTCCATGGAGCCCTGGCCCAACTCATTGTCGGTACCAGGTGCATGGGTACCTCAGGGCAGATGGCAGGGAAAGGGCCCAGGCTGCACTACTATAATAAGGATCTGGCCCCTCATCACTTCCCTGCCATCTGCCTAGGGCATGCCAACATCTTACAAGTTGAGGTTGCAGTGGTTTTTGGCACTCTACCAAAAAATGTTGCTGAGTCCCAATTTAGCCCAATCCAGAAACAATGGAAAGGTGACATCTTGATCAAGCTACATCAGTAAGTCTAGATGGTCGCTATCCAAAGCTTAAATCACAAAAAAAAAAAACCCAAAAACAAAAAACAGACCAGAAAATTTAATTCCCTTCCCCATTTTTCCTCATTGGAAGACTGCTACTATCAACACCAATCTCTGAAGCTTACAGTCTAAGTAATGTTTATTATGTCATCCTTGTGACAGGATCTTTTCTTGGTCGGTCTTACCACAGATCACAAGGAGTCGGGAGGACAGTGAACAGGCTTGGTGATCTTTATGGATAACTGTTAACGTAGCTGCGCAGCAGCTTAAACTCACTCACCACGCCTCACGCACCCTACTGGTGCGTGAGACCGATGGATCTGGCTGGTGAGCTGTCTCAGGGGTTTCAGGTCACCGGGATCAGGCGGGTCCCTGCGTCCTCCTTTGGTTAGCTACTCCAAAGGCCGAGCCGTGTCCGTAATAATCTGCCGTGAGTCGTTCCGAGTCCGTTGGACGCAGAA
>NW_017729022.1:4864040-4867420 GCF_001723915.1 Gavialis gangeticus
CGTATTTGATGGATGGCTGTAAAAAGGGGTTCCGAGGCATTATAGATAATGAGACAACCGGTCTCATCTGGTGCAGTGAGATTAAGTACTGTGCAGAACCCACCCTCCTTGGCCAACATGAAATCCAAGACAAGGCGGTTTTGGAAGGCAACTTTAGAAGTATCCTGCAACTGCCGGTTGAATACTTCCAAAGCGTCTGCTGTACCATTGGCCAGTCTGGCTAGCAATTCTAGGGTTTGCAACTGTTGGATGGCTAATGCCGAGGCGGAGGCTCCAGTAACAAACATGCCATACAGGGTCCACCCAGTGGTAAACTTTCTGCGTTCAGTTTCTGTCATGTTAGACCAGAACTTCGGCTCTCCCATGACACCTGTAATTTGTTCATTGGGGATCACATTACGGGTGCTCCAGGTATAGTTGGGAAACGTAAGTGGGGCGGTCCAATGGGTAACATTGGAGAACTCATAGGGGCATAACGTCACCTGGACTAAAATACAACACACATTGAAATGATATGGAAAGTGACTGTACAGAATGGCTTGGGTCGAGTTTTCGTTTTGTTGACAATAAAACATAGTGTCGTGGGGAGCTGGGATCAATGCTATTGGTGGGGGTTGTCTAGTGTTAAAGAGGGCTAATAACGACTTTAGATCTGGGCTAAAGCGTCTGGTGGTAAGTTTGAATGCAGCGCGATGAGCAGGTGGGCCAAAATGACTTCCCATCGTTATAAATGCTTTGACGGGGAATAAGCGAAGTACCTCAGCATCCTCAAAAGACCTCCTGGCCATGGATGTTTTAAAAGTGCACGGAGTGGCATAACATCCTGGCCAATAACACGGGGTGCCTGGAGTAGAAAATTTAACTCTCACCGTTTGCAAGATGGTCTGAGGAAGTGAGGGAATGGGGAGAGTAATATCATTGGGGTCGGGCACAATGGAGTGTGGTGCCCCCCAAGGGGGCCCGTGGGTGAAATTAAAGCAATCCTGTGGGATTCCTTGAACGGTACAATTGATTGGGTATATGCCATTCCATTCCCACGCGTAGGTGAGAGTTTGAATGGAACAGCTCGTATTGCAGGCTAAGTACTGAATGGTTTCGTTACCGGGGGATGCACGTACAAAACTTAGAAATAAATCTGAGTAATTAACAGGGGTGACAGCTATGCGAAAGGGACTGTCCGCAGCCGAGGTAGGTGTATGCCCACAAACTGAACCTGATGTATGTCCAGTAAGCAGCATCCACTCTCGCGAGGTACGGAGGAACAGGCTGTCTGCGGTGGACGACGGGGATGTAACTAGGGTCCGCTTCGTGTGTCTGGTGATGCCACAGTGTGAAACGCACACCAAAATGATACCTGCTGATAGTGAAAGGTAAATCAGAAAGACTAGCCAAAGCTTTCATTGGCGTCGAGACGGGCGCACAGCTGCTCTTGGCTCTTTTGACTTTCCCACAAGCCTCTCCCATAACCCTACAAATGACAGGGGTGGAGCCCACCGGTCTCGTGGCAGTGGCATGGTGGTCTGGCGAAGGAGAGGTTCAGTATCAGCTGTTTTATCTTGTCAACCAGACATCTCGGACTGTCACCTGATCTGTAAAATGATTAAATGTTAATTCAACAAATCACTACGCGGTTTTAACCAATTGAAATGAACTAAATGCTTGTGGTCATCGGATGAATCGACCAGGCGAAGCTTGTAAGTATGGGCTAGGGCTGTAGCTTCGATAATCTCGGCCGGGAATGTGGGTGGATATTGGGTTGGCGTTAGAGTGGGAAAGGCAACCCATACGAGATCTCCGGGTTTAAAGGTCAGTTGCCATCCTTTTCGAGTTTGGAGGGGATGTGCGGTCCAAGGGGTTTTATTGACATTGAGGTTGACTAGGACTTCAGATAGTATGCGATCCCAGCCCTTGAAGTCGGTGCGTTGGAGGGTTAGGAGGAGTTTACGCTTCAGCTCGCCTATCGCTTGCTCTACGACGCCGTTCAATTGTGGGTGATACGGCAAGTGCGTGTGGTGTCAGATGTTGTGGGTAGCAAAAAACTGCTGAATGCAGCGACTGTTAAATGGGGATCCTCCGTCGGTCTGAATTTCTGCGGGTGTCTGCCACCGCGAGAACTGCTGTAAGAAGGCTTGGACGCAACCGGGTCCATCCATCTTGGTCATTGGGATAACACCGATCATACGGGATCCAAGGTTGATGACAACCAGTGCCTTAGGATATTGGCGGGCTCCCGGCAGGGGTCCTGCAAAATCGGCCTGCCAGAAGGCTCCAGGTTGGAACTGGTTTGGGTTGTAAGCGCCTTTCAAAAACTTGTGGGTTTGGGGTTTGATCTGGGCGCATTGTTGACAAGCTTTAGTGACACGTTCCCAGTCTCGAGGACCTAGTAGGCCATGTCGAGCAAGGCGTTTCCATGAACTAATGCTGCAGTATCGGTGAAGTGTGGTTCGTGTTCCCAGGTGTCCCCACATGTCGTGTAACCACTTGAGGTATTCATCGCTCACGAGTTTTATGGATGTTGCTGCATCCGCTGTGCTGGCGATTTGGAGCTCAGTGGTGTGAGGGCTGGTGAACTCCTCTGTTGGCATTGGGCCTAGAAACAGGTCTGCATCAACCGCTGTGTGGAGTGGGAGCTCTGCTATCTCTGGGTTATCCGTGTAAATATCGATTGTAGCTTGAAGGATCGCTGGAGGGATCTCGAGTTGAAGGGGATCCTTACAATGTCTCTGTGGCCACGGGTCATGATGCACAACTGGTGTCTGTAAAGGGCATGGGATTTCTGGACCGCCATCATCGCTGATTCCAGTAAAAGTGTTAAGAAGTCATCAAGGAAAGGACGGTCCTCCACTGCGGGTGGGTATTGTTGCCGAGTCAGCGAGTTCATCAGGACTCTCAGTGCTGTCGCTCGAGTGTACTGGTGTTGTGAGAGAGGTGCGTGGGGCTGCAATCCACCGCTTCGGTATGCAGAGATAAACGGCTCCTGCAAGGGCATTAATAAATGGCTGCGAATGTGGGGCGTGAATAGGTTGAGCTTCCTCGTGGACTTGGTGTGGCTTCTCATGTACTGCACCGGCAACCAAGGCTGAGAGGGAGATAGGCCACGGCGTGTTGTCAGCTTCCAGGACAGTCGAACCAGGAAGCAGCCCTAAACTAAAGCTTCCATGTGTAACGAGGCTAATGGCTTCTCGCCGGCTAAGTGTCTTATGGCCGCATTCTAATACTAATCATCCGAGCCATTGCGCTGGGGTTTCACCTTCCTGTCTTGCCGTCCGGTTGATAAGCTCATTCATTTCACTGCGGTCATGATCGCAGGTGGTCCGCTCAGTGATGAGATTCCCATCTCCGTCTTGCCGGGTCTTTATTATCTCGACCGGCTGAGCTTG
>NW_017729022.1:4867964-4890922 GCF_001723915.1 Gavialis gangeticus
CAGTCCCTGTTTTCTCTTTAGTTGTCCCCTGAACTCAATTGATGTATCTCCAGTAGCCTCCCCACTAAAGGAGGTGAAAAGCTCTTCCTTGATGGGCTCAAGCCCATGATTCGCTAGGCACATCAAAAAGGCCTGTCACACAGTGGCAGAGAGTGGGTAGTGAAAGACCAGGGTGTGACAGGATCTTTTTTTGGTCGGTCTTACCACAGATCACAAGGAGTCAGGAAGACAGTGAACAGGCTTGGTGATCTTTATTGATAACTGTTAACGTAGCTGTGCAGCAGCTTAAACTCACTCACCACGCCTTACGCGCCCTAATGGTGTGTGAGACCGATGGATCTGGCTGGTGAGCTGTCTCAGGGGTTTCAGGTCGCCGGGATCAGGCGGGTCTCTGCGTCCTCCTCCAGTTAGCTACTCTGAAGGCCGAGCCATGTCCGTAATAATCTGCCGTGAGTCGTTCCGAGTCCGTTGGACGCAGAAGGGACCCTGACGATCAGGCGGGGGCTCCTTTTATAGCTTGGGTGTGACATGCGGTGAAGTGATTGTGTGAGGCACCTTTCAATAGGCCCATGGCACTGACTGACTGATGCTGGATCCCGCCTTGTAGAAAGTTCTAGCTGCTGTCTATCTTCTACACTCATGGCACAAAGGCAACTATAGTCTGCCTAGCAACCGTTACATAACTTTGTATAACTTTTCTGATTGGCGAACATGGCCACTTAACAAACATAATGATCACTACAATCCTTCTCCCTGAATTTCTCAGTGACACTAAATTTAGTCATGTAGGGCTCCTATACATGTGCAGGGAGGCTGCTCCAATGCACTGTAGTTACAGCACATTAGAGCAGGCTCGATTAATCAAGTCTGCTGAAGCATGGTAATTACCAAGGATCTGGGTTTCCCCACAGAAAGAGAAGAAGAAAAAACACACAGATTTCCCCTTTCACCTGAGAAAAATGTGGGGTTTTCATTTTAACACAGAAACACTTGGATTTTGCAGTTTTGCAAAGAGCTGTCTGCAGGCTAGCAGAGTTCCAGCCTGCAAGGGGCTGTAGGGAGTGGAAGGAGGGTGGTCGGGCAGGGGGTGCCATGTGCATGTATATGCACATGGTTGCCAGGATTCCTGGAGAGTAGCTCTGGGTAAATCTGGCATCGGGGGAGGGGGGATTGAGGCCCCCATAGGAAGGGAGGGAGAGAGTTGGCCCCATAGGGAGGGAGGGAGTTGGGCAGAGCTGGGGCTGGGGCTGGGGCTGGGGCTGCTGCCCAGCCAGGCAGTACCTGCGGCTTGGGGCCCACAGCCAGAATGCATGGCCACAGAGCCCCAGCAGGAAATGGGACGGAGCTGCAGGTGGCTTATCTGGGGGGGTAGGGGGTGGGGCTGACTCCCTGTCACTGCGTGCACTCCCAGGAGAGAGGGGCACCCATGCCCCCCAGATCTGTGTGCGGGGCAAGGGCAAGTGCAGGCTGCCTGCTGTGGGCTGAGGCTTCCTACCCTGCTGCCCTCCCCCAGGGCCTCTGCAGCCCAGCAGGAGGGACCCACCATGGTGGGGCAGAGTGGATCCAGACAAGGAACCTCATTCCCACTGTGAGCCCCATGCTGCCCAGGCAGGGTGTCCCCTGCATGCTTGGCAGCAGCAGGAATGGCAGCATGGAGTTGTGCCCCTCACTGCTGTGGGATGGGCAGACAGGGGGCATGTCATCAGGGTAGCACAGAATTCACAGTAGCAAGGAGCTTCTCTGCCCAGCCCTGCTCTGCCCTGCTGCACCAGGTTCTGTCCGCTGAGCCACAGAGGCCCGGGGGGGGGGGGGGGCAGCAGGGTGTGGAGCCCAGAGTCCACAGTGGGCAACCTGCATCTGCCCCCACCTCCACCTTGCCTCACAGACAGATCTAGGGGAGGCATGTGCCCCCCTGGTACCCTAGGAGTGTGTGCAGTGACAGGGAGCCAGCCCCCCTGCCTGAGCCAACAGCGAGCAACCTACACCTGCCCCCACTCTGATCATGCTGCCCATGATGGGGGAGCTGGACTACTATGTTCTGCTACCCTGCAGCAGCCACCACCTCCCACAGGCAGCAGCCGGGGCTCAGGTGCTGCTGTGGGGGGCAGCAGGCTGTGGACCAGTCCCTGGCCCCATAACCTTAGTAGTTGGAGGGCTCTGGCAGGGTTGGGGGAAGCAGGGGTCTGTGGATGGAGGGGTAGGGGTACCAGTAGGGCTGGGGGGCTGTGGAGAGGTAGTAAGGGAAACCAACGGGGGGGCTAAGAAGGGAAGTAAGGGGCATCAGCAGGGGCAGGGGTGGGGGTGGGAATGAGGGGCTTGGACCTGTATTCTGTGAGCTAAGAGGGCAGGGGGAGCTCTGATTTTCCATGATAAAAAACCCAAAATTAAATACCAAAGTCATTTATAATTTATAGTCATTTATAATTTATTTCATTATAGCATATGAGGCACTGGTAGGCCTCCACATTTCTTTAACATTGTAAATATATCAATAGAACATTGTGTTCAAATGATACCCACTCTGTGGCTGACTGGCATGCAGCCATTTGGGCAATTCCCACTACCCTCATCTGCACTAAGTCAGGCCCTTCTCCAAACAGGGAGCTAACTCCACCCCTTGCACCCCTCACCAGGCATCCTTACACCAGACTGTCTCACTCTCAGGGCTTCTACTGTCACCCACTCTCAGGACCTCTGGGGTCCCCTCACTCCCACTCTGGAGCCTCCTACTTGGCTCCCACTACACTCCCAGGTTTTACTCAGCTGCCAGGGCAAACCCCAGGTCCCTCCTCCAGCTTGGGCTATGCCTCTGAGCTCCTAACAAGCCTGGACTACCCCTGTATGATCTCAGTTCCATGAGGGATGTGGGGCTGGGGTTAGGAGGTGCCCATACTCACCTTTCAGCGAGGAGGTAACTGACTTGGCATTTCCTGGGGGCTCCCAAGCCACCAGAAGCCCCATCAAGCCACCCATCCCCAGCAGGGTGCAGTTTTAGGTCTTGCTGAGGACCTGGAGCCTCCAAGCACTCCCCCTGGCTTCTGCTCTTACCTCCAGAAGTTTCATGAGCAGTAGCTCAGCCAGCTGATGTTGCTACCTTTTCTGCAAGCAGCAGCTACTGGCTTTCTATGGCTGGCCTGTGTTTGAAAATGGCTGTCCTCATCAGCCATCAGGCTGCTCCCTGCTCTAGTCCTTAAAGTGGCAGGCACCAAAGTTGCACTGCCACATAGTTTCATAGTTTCTAGGGTCGGAAGGAACCTGAGTAGATCATCTAGTCCGACCCCCTGCCATGGCAGGAAGAGCACTCGGGTCAAATGACCCCAGTAAGGTGGTCATCCAACCTCCTCTTAAAAACCCCCAGGGTGGGAGCCTGCACCACCTCACTTGGAAGCTGCTTCCAGACTCTAGCCGCCCTGACCGTGAAGTAGTGCCTCCTGATGTCCAACTTAAACCTTCCCTCCGCCAGCTTGTGACCATTGTTCCTGGTCACTCCTTGCGGCGCTCGGGGGAACAGGGACTCCCCCAGCGCCTGCTGATCCCCCCTAACCAGTTTATAACAGGCCACAAGATCCCCCCTCAGCCTTCTCTTTTGAAGGCTGAACAGGTTCAGGTCCCGCAACCTTTCCTCATAGGACCTACCCTGCTGTCCCTTGATCATACGAGTGGCCCTCCTCTGGACCCTCTCGATGCTGTCCACATCCCTCTTAAAGTGCGGCGCCCAGAACTGGACGCAGTACTCCAGCTGCGGCCTGACCAGTGCCGCATAGAGGGGGAGGATCACCTCCTTGGACCTGCTCGAGATGCATCTGTGGATGCACGACAAGGTGCAGTTGGCCTTCCTAGCCGCCTCCCCACATTGCCGACTCATGTTCATCTTGGAGTCAATAATGACTCCCAGATCCTTTTCCACCTCCGTGCTGACAAGAGGGGAGTTCCCCAGCCTGTATGTGTGGTGCCTATTGTTCCTCCCCAGGTGCATCACCTTACACTTGTCCGTGTTAAACCCCATCCTGTTCTCCTCCGCCCATCCTTGTAACCTATCTAGGTCCAACTGTAGCCTGTTGCTCCCCTCAATTGTGCCCACTTCCCCCCACATCTTAGTGTCATCAGCAAACTTGAACAGGGTGCTTTGCACCCCCTTGTCCAAATCACTGATGAAGATACTGAACAGTGCAGGCCCAAGGACCGAGCCCTGTGGGACCCCACTTCCCACGTCCTTCCAGGTCGAGAAGCATCTATCTATCTATCTATCTATCTACCACCTCCCAGAGATAGATAGATAGGCAGGCAGGCAGGCAGGCATTTCATTTTAATTGCAGACTTTGGGGGTTTTATCAGAGAATTTGCAATTTTTTATCAAAGAATTTGCTACTTTTTATCAGAGAAAACCAGGATCCCTGGTAAGAGTTTTCCATTTCCCATGGAAAAATGGAGTAAACCATGGATTTTGCCTTTAGCCAGAGGCAAACGTTGATTTCTCATTTTACCAAAGAAACCCACAAATTTTGCAGTTTTGCAATGAGCTTCCTGCAGGCTGGCAGAGTTCCAGCCTGCTGGGAGCTGGGAGGGAGCGGGAGGATGGCAGAGAGACAGGGTTGCCATGTGCATGCAGCTTGAGAGCAGCTCCAGCAGGTAAGTGGAGGGGGAAGAGGGGGATTGAGGCCCCTGTAGGGAGGAAGGAAGAAAGCTGGGCAGAACTGGGACTGCTGCGCAGCCCGGTGGTGCTTGGGGTTTGGAGCCCGAGGCCACCATGCACAGCTGCAACCCCAACCCCAACAGGGAGCGGGATGGGGCTGCGGATGGCTCATCCAGGAGAGGGAGAGGGCTGGCTCCCCACTGCCATGCTATCTAGGGGGCAGAGGACCCCCTCCCCCAGATCTGTGTGTGGGGAAGGCGTAGGCTGCAGGCATGGGATCCTGCCCTGCTTCCCTCCCCTGGGCCCTCCACAGCCCAGTGGGCATGACCCAGTGCAGCAGGGAAGAACAGAGCCACACAGACAAGCTGCTTGCTGCTGTGAGCTCTGCGCTGCCCTGGCAATGAGCCCCCTGCACATGCTACTGCTTTGAGGGGTGCAACCCTGCACTGCTGCTGTCACTGCACCCCTGTGTGCAGGAGGCGCATCACCAGGGGAGCACAGAGCTCACAGCGGTGAGCAGCTTCTCTGCATAGCTCTGCTCTTCCCTGCCAGGCCAGGTTGCACCTGCCAGGCTGCAGGGGCCACAGGGGAGGGAAGCAGTGTGGAGCTCACAGCAGTGAGCAGTTCTGGTCTTGCCTGCCATTTCCATCCCCCAGATCCTCCACAGCCCAGTGGGTGTGACCTGATACAGCAGGGAAGAGTGAAGCCATGCAGAGAAGCTGTTCACCACAGCTAGCTCTGCACTGCCCTGGTGACATGCCTCCTGCACACAGGGCTGAAGTAAGAGCAGCAGCACAGTGTTGCACCCCTCAGAACAGCAGCACGTGCAGAGGGCACATCACCAGAGCAGCATGGAGATTGCAGCAGTGAACAGCTTCTCTGTGTGGCCCTGCTGTGTCCTGCCAGGCTGGGTCACACCCACTGGGCTGGAGAGGCCCGGGGGAGGGCAGCAGAGCAGGAGCCCAAGCCTGCAGCCTATGCCTGCCATGCAAAGATCTGGGGGGCATAGGTCCCCCTTCCCCCAGGAATGCATGCAGTGGCAGGGAGGCAGCAGCCCCAACCCCTCCACACACACACCCCCCCACTGCAGCAGGAAGGAGCAGGGGCAGGGGGCTGCAGACATGGGTCCATAGCCCTGGCAGCTGGGGGGTCTTCTCATTCAGGGCTGGGGGAGCAGGGGCTGTAGGTGGGGGGCAAGGGGTATCAGGAAGGCTGTGGGGGGGAGTGAGAGGCATGAGCAGGGCTGGAGGGAGCCTTTAATTTTAATCACAGATTTGGCAGGTTTTATGATAGAATCTGCTATTTTTTATCAGAGAATTTGTGATTTTATATTAGGAAAAAGCAGGATCCCTGGTATTTACCATACTCCAGCAGACTCTAGCATCTCGTGTATCAGCGTCCCTGTGCTGAAAAGTAGTGGCAGGGCACTTTAAACTAAAGCTGGTCTGATGAGCTTTAGTTCAAAGCACCCCACTGCCATTTTTCAGTGCAGGGATGCTGATACATCTGATGCTCCAGACGCTGTTAATTACTGTGGCTCTCAGAGGTGCGCTAATTAAAGCACCCCCACCTCCCAGAGCACATCTATAAACACCCACAGTTCTTCTTCTTATCTCAAAAACATAAGCCATTCCTCTCCATTCCTACTATTAAATAGATGTCCACACTCCAGTCACTTCCTACTGTGATCTCTGTAACCTCCTCCTCTGTGGCCTCCCTGATGCATGTATCATTCATATACATTCCATCCAAAATCCTGAAGAGTCACCCAAGGAGGAGGACAGTGAAAAAGGTCAGTCCATAAGGGAAGCAACAGCCAAAGCTATCTGTGCAAACTCAAGTGTTCTAAAATGTGCAACTCAGTAGGGATATATGTTTTTTTAATTGCCCTCACTTTGGATAAATAAGAGGCTGCATTACTAAAGGCTGCTGCTAGCAAAAGGAAAGTATGACTTGCCTTTATTTGTACTGCAAGTCATAAAAGAGTCAGAATAAATTTTGTATACCTCAGTGCTTGACACTTTTAGAACATGTCAGATACTGGCAAAAGCAGCTCCTAGTGTCTGTGAATATAAGTAATTAGCACCATTTATTGTATACTTCCCAGTCAGTGTTATACTGTGCATTTTACAGTGTGGATAGATAGTCAAGAATTTGCAATTTAGGATCAAAAGTATTAGAATACAAGTGCTCAAATGAAGTCAGTCCCAAACTTGGTAACATACTGTCAGCCACTATTTAAAGAAGACCTCCTCTCTATCCTGGTAAACATTCTTAATTAGGACAAATATGCAAGTAGATTTCAACTAATCCAGTTCAGTAGGTGATTCAATCATTGTCACAGTCAATGACTAAAAGAATCCAATTGCTTGACAGCAAAAATAGTTAACTAAAAATGTACACCTATCTTATGAAACTCCATTTTTAAAGTTAACATTACCTTTCTGTGTATACCAGTGGATCTCAATCCACCAATGGATCTTGGAGACTCTTGTGGTAGATCCTGGAGTCAATACGAGGCTGGGGTGGGGGGGCTGAGTGCCTGTGTGCATGCACATGCATGCCCCAGCCCAGCAGGTCAGTCAATGGGGGAGGGAAGGGGCGTGGGCTAGATCAAGGCCCCTGCAGTGAGGGACAGTGCCACAGAAGCAAGAGCAGGGTTAAGTTGAGTGGGGGCCCTGGCCAGGTGGGACTTACCTGCTGGGGAGGCATGCCCCCAAATAATTTTTTCTCCCTCTGCCTCAATCTACCTCCCCCCCCCCCTTCCTGCCCCACAGACTTACCTGCTGGGTGGCAGAGGGGGGAGTTGACAGTGGTGCACAGTAGATCTTGGGTTGCTGTTAAATGCCAAATGTGATCTCTTACTTAAAAAGGCTGGAGACCACTGATGTATAATGATGCACACAAATCCAGGCCTGTATTTTCCTGCCTGGTCTTGTATAGGCATTCCCTTACTGCCTTGAAGCATGTGCCTGGGGTAGGCCACAGCGTTTGTTCCTGCATTCTTGGTGAAGGCTCACGTTCTGCCTGAGGGAAGCCCCAAAACTCACCTGCCACAACTTGGGTCTTCCTTTCAGTGGTGGGGTTCCCTCCTGTAGCCCCTCATGGGTTGGTCACACTTATTCTTAGGGCTCCACCTCCCCTACACCCCAGCCATGCACCAGCCTTTAAGACAGCCACTTGATGGTTGATAGGCTCAGCCTCTGATGTCTCCTCCTGGACCCTCCTTGTCCTCAGGGCTTCTAGTGATCTTGCCTTGTTCTAGGTCTCTTCAGGACATTAGACTATCCGTGCTGTTATGCCAGGTCTTCTTGGCTAAACTGCTGCTCACACTGTTGCCCCCAGCCGCTTCTATTCCCTGAGTGTCACCCTTGGCCCTTATCCCTGTATTAGGGCCTCTCGGGGTGTTCCATAAAAGAACAATTTAAAAAAGAAAGAAAAGGGGAGTGGGGTCTTAGCCCTTCCCCATTCACAACTCCAGTGTCTGCGGCTCCACGGTCTCTCAACGCTATCCTTGTCTCTTTAACTACTCAGGGGCCCCTCCAATGGGTCTGTCCTCAGGTACCTCAGTGGCAGCTGGTGCCATCCTTGCCTGGTGCAGGAAGAACTCTTGCATTCTGCTCCCTGCAGCACCTCGCCAGCTGTTTCCTTGCCGCCGGCTCTTATCTTTGCTGGGCGGTGTTCTTGTGTGACGTCATCCACCTGCACTGCTTTTCATCAGAAATAAAAGCGGTTGATGAACCGCACAGGTGCTCCATCCCAGCGTGGTTCATCCATCCCTTCTGTCCCTGGAAAAGCTGAGTTTGCCCTGCCTTCAGGGCTTTCCTTGTGGGGATGGGCAACTGCAACACATAAATGAACACATTAGATGCATAAATGCTTATTTGCATGCAACTGCAGTAATTATGCAAGCACAGCAGGTTTATAATACAAACATACCTACATTTGCCATGAGCTTTTGGGGGCTAAAAGTGGGTTTCTACACACTAAAAAACTAACCTTAATATTTAGTCAGGTAGGAGAGTCTCAGAATAAATGGAAATTTCAACAGCATACTGCCGTGTAAAAATATGCCGAGATAGTCATGCAGAGCTTGATCTTGCAATGAACTGAGCACATATCCTGATCCAGAGAAATGCTTGCATATGAAGCTAACCCTAAGCACATGACAAGCTCCAGTGACTTCAGTGACACAATACACATAGTTAAAAAGAAACATGTTCTTAAGTGCTTCCCTGAACTGAGCCCTTAATGCTGATTCTGAAGGATGAGTACAACATACTATAACAACATTTTTTGTAGCTTCTTGTGTTTTCCTTGGAGGTATTTTATCCAGGCATTGAGCTTTGGTGAACTGATGAGATCACAACCTGAGATGGTACAATTATAGGCAATATATGTAGAAAAGGGATGTATATGTATGTATATAAAAAATACTTTTCAATATATAAAAATATTTTTTCCTTACTCTATGCTTGTGAAGAAGATTTATTTTTAAGCATCATTGTGTGACAGTGATCAAAAATTTTATCTAAAATCAGTAGCCAGTATCAGGTGTGATTTCTAACGTCTGAAAAATAAAATTAATGATAGCTGATTCTTCAAATGTCAGTTGTAATAATATTTCTAACAATATATGCCTATTATATTAACATTTTTTTAATCTTTATCATTATTATTTTTGTCTCACATGAGAACAAATCATTCTTGACAAACTGCTGGATTCAGGGGACAGAGAGGCAAAACATTTACTCTGTTACTCTTGGTATTACATGGATGCAAAAATGGCAGACAGATTATGCAAATTGGCAAACTAAGGTAACTTTACCCAATTGAGAATTGCCCTGAAAGTGATACAACGCTATCAAACATAAATTACCAGTTCAATTTTGCCTGTCTTTGTCCATCCAGAGGTAGCCATTTGCTTAAGGCAAACAGGCTATTTATTACATTCTCTCCCTCTGCCTATAGCAGTGATTGTAAACCAGGGTGCCACAGCACCCTGGGGTACTGTGAGATCCTTTTAAGGGTGCTGTGGGGTGCTATGCAATATTAGCACTGTTAGTTGTGCAAGCTCCTACATATGATTCAAAAGATAAACCCAGAGGCCACATCCACATGAGCATGGATGTTTGGTTCCCCTGGGACAACTAATGGCAGCACACCTTGTTGTCTCCCAAGCAGCTGTAGTTTTGAGTGGCGCATGCTACACCCATGTGCATGGCTCTGCTTTTTTGTGTGCAGGTTTTTTTGATCCCTGGATATCCAGGGATCAAACCCCCTCCCCAGCCCTCACCCATGCTGCTCCCTTGCAATGCAAAGAATAGCTGAATGGGCAGTATGTGGCACCACAGACCACATGGCCACACTTATCTGGTGCATCCCCATGAGTGTGCCTGTGTGTTTTCCCAAGGACAAATAGCAGCAGTACATTTTTAAAGTTAAGAGGTGCTACTTATCCCCAGGCATACCCCTACACATGCGCTGTAACAGGCAGCCAATTGCCCCAGATGGGATGGAGGAGGCTGGGGCCAGCACCTGGGCAGCCCCAGCAGCCTTACCTGGGGCCTGTTAGGGTAGCTTGTCATATGTTATGCTTTAAGTTGCACTGTTTATGGAGTGGTTAATTACAGTATTGTTTAAAGTCCTCTTTTATATTTAGCCTTATTTAATCATTGCTTAAGTTCTGTATAGCCTCATTATTATCTGAACTTTTCATTTTGCTGGTGTCTGCAATATCAGCTGGCCTTGCCTCTTACAAATAGCTTATGGCCTTGAGTTTGCTCGCATGATGTTTCTTTCCTTTTCTATCACTGTGAGAAGTTTTTGTAACAAAACATAATACAGTAAAATCTCTGTTATCCAGCATCTGTCTCCAGACCTCCCCTGTCTCTGGGCCACCCGCTCACTTCACTCACCTACCACACCTTGATGTAAGCAAAGTTCATTTGTTATTTAAGCAGAAGGCTACCAGTTTTCTTGCCCTCTTGATCACCAGGGTCTTAGTACATGCTCCGGCCTTCCCTCACACGTGTCCCATGCCACACAGATGACATCTCCACTTCTTACTCATATTCTGGCCTGTGGCCAGGTCAGACTCGGTCCTCTGTTAACTGAGCAGGGGGTGGGGCACAGAGTGGTGGGCGGGGGGGGAAGAAGACATGGCAGCCTCATGCAGAGCAGTGGCAGCACAGGGTGGTGGGTGGTGTTTGATGGTGCTGGCTGCATGCAAACTCCCCCTCTCCCCCCACATCCAGCCGGTGGAGTGTGTGTGGTGGCAGATGTCTGTAATGACTTAGGCAATAGGCACATATCAATCCCAGAGTAATGTATATTGCTTTTGCATTTCAGTGTCAATTACATTGGGGTCAGGAATGTGCAGATGTGAAGCTATCTTGAAGCAGATCATGCTATAGGCCAGCAGTTCTTGACCTTGTTAGATTTAAGGCTGTAAGGTTTTCTGCAAGCTTTACTCTTTGTGTATGGTCTTATCGGGCATTTAATACACTCAAGAAAGAGGACAGAATCTCATAAAGAACAGAACATTATGTCGTTTTACTTTCAGTGAAGTTACCACTAATTTCAACTGGAATAGAGTTTGACCAACATTGAGAGCTATTGAACACAGCCCTTGAACACATGAACTCCAGTTTAGCAGTATAACTGAAGGAGGTGACCAGACAGCAGTCTCAGATGCCACCTTTGGGTGTAGGAAACACAAAAATAGCTACCGCCGAAGCTGCCCAGGACACAGAGCCACCCCATTATACCTCTGACCCAGTTGCTCAAAAAAATAACAGATTTGTGACCGAATCATGTTACCCCTTGAACCAAAGTAAATCTGTTTTAACAAGGGAATTTTGACCTATCTCCAATCCAGGGTAATTTCCTCCATGATCAAAGTAACTCCACATAGCATTAGTATGCAAGACATCAAGTGTGCAGCTGGTATCAAGTGGAGTGCTCATGGAGTCAGTCCTAGGGACAGTTTGGTTCAATATCTTCATTCATAATCTGGAAGATGGAACGGACTGCACCCTAAGCAAGTTCATAGATGACACCAAGATGGGTGGAGTAATAAATACACTGGAGAGTAGGGCCAGGATTTAGATTGACATTGACAGATGGGAGGATTGCGCCAAAAGAAATCTCAGGAGGTTCAACAAGTGCGAAGTCATGCACTTAGGACAGAACAATTCCATGCACCACTACAGGCTTGGGACAGCTTGGTTAAGCAACAGCTCTGTAGAAAAGGACCTGTGGGTTACACTGGACAATAAGCTGAATATGAGTCAAGGCTAACAGCATACTGGGCTGGATTAGTAGAAGCACTGCCATCAGATCGAGGGAATTATTCTCAATTCTGCACCACTGAGGCCACATATGGAGTACCGCATCCAATTTTGGGCCCCCCACTACAGCAAAGGATGTGGACAAGTTTAACAAGTTGGAGACAGTCCAACAAAGGGCAACAAAAATGGTTAGGGAGCTGGGCCACATGATTTATAAGGAGAGGCTGAGGGAACTCAGCTTATTTAGTCTGCAGAAGAAAAAACTGAAGGGGGATTTGATATCAGCCTTTAACTACCTGAAGTGGGGTTTGAAAGAGGATGGAGCTAAACCGTTCTTAGTGGTGACAGATGGCACAACAAGAGGCAATGGTTTCAAGTTGCGGCAAGGGTTATTAGGAAAAAATTTCTCATGAGGAAGCTGGTAAAGCACTGTAATGGGTTACCTAGAGAGGTGGCAGAATCTCTATCCTTGAAGGTTTTAAAGGCCCAGCTTGACAAAACTCTGGCTGGAATGATCTAGTTGGGAACTGTCCTGCTTTGAGCAGGGGGTTGGACTAGATGGCCTCCTGAGGTCCCTTCCGACCTTAATTTTCTATGAGTTTATGATACCACACTTTGATAAAAGTTATAATTTAGAGACACGCCCTAATTTAGAAGAGTTGGGAACTGGGAGATGGTTCCTTAGTTAGGGCGTTGCAAAGCCAAAGAGTCTCTAGCAGAAGCCTGCTTACTATTCTACAATAAAAGTTGTTCAGTTCTTGTCATTCATGTTTGACTCCTTATTGAAGCTAGTGATCACTACACGTACCACAATGCAACCTATCATTTCACCAGAACACTGATTGACAAATGTAAGATTTACACGCCTTTTGGAAAACATGAGTATATATAACTATTTAGAGCTACAGCTAGTGGCTTCTATCATGCTGAGAAATATCAGAGCTGAGGACAATAGCACATATCACGACATAATGTAACCAGGTTTCTTCAAGTCACTTTGTAAGAAGTTTGAGGCAGTGCATTGCAGAAGTAGGAATTGGAAGATTGGTGCTCCTTTCTAACTTTACCAATAATTTACCATACACCTTTGAGTAAGTCAGTTACTATATAACTCTGTGCCTCAGTTTCCTCACTTATGTTTATTAAATACTAGACAACCAGTATATTTTAGCACTATGCAAACATAATCAATGGTTTACTGTAATAAGTGGAAGTCTTTTCATTAGCTTCAGTGAGGTTTGGATCATGCAATAGAATACTATATTATTGAGTAAACTTAAAATACAGACATAATACTTAGAGCTCTCCTACTCTGTGGGGGCATCCACATGAGATGTTTACTGCAGAGTAGCCTAATTACCTCCACAGCAAAGCATCTCTGTCTACACATGCAGAGCTATTAGTCCAGAGTAAACTAATTAATTCCCCCACAGGTTAGTACTGCCAGACACAAGTATTATCCTACTGCAGTTATTTACTCCACCACAACCCTCCTGTACACGGTGACCAGGGCTGGCTGAGGCATGAGCGTACTACAGTGTGGGGGCCTGCCTGCCTGCTAGCCCTGCACTGTAGCACCCTTATGCCCCAGCCAGCTCCTTCACAGCACATTGGTAGGGAGCAGCTCTGGGCTAGCAGGTTGACTCCCCCAGCTCCCCTGGCAGCAAGGGCTGCAGTGCACCGACTCAGTGTGCTGCAGTCCACGCGGCATGTGTAAATGCTGAGCCTGGGAACAATAAATTGTGCCATGAACTGCACCACAGTTTATTGCATCGCATTAATTTGCACTTGTAGATGCACCCAGTGGGTCTCAGATTTTTATAATTGTGGTCACCAGAAACAGTGATGTGAGAAATGCGGATTTTAATTATATGTATTTACAAATATATTTCACAGTTTACACATGGCAAGTGATACTTCTCACTGCATGAATTTTCAGACTGGTGACAAGAGCTGGATAAATTTGCATTTAAGAGTTTGTGCAATCTGTGAAACACAAAGAAAATAAACAGTTATTTTCTGAAATTAGGGTGCCTTTAATAACAGCAGCTGATTATTTAGTGCTAAGTGAAACTTAAACTGTTTTTACTAATAAAACAGGAGACAAGCAAGACTTGGTTGGAACAGACTGCAAGCATAATGGACAGCAGGGTCATTAAATGTGCCCTTCTCTACAACTCATGGCTTTGACACCACTTTTTATTTTGGCGTTGAAATAATCCAAACTTTCATTCCATTTTCATCAATTTTGTTGAGACCTATTTATTGTCATGATAAGCTAATATGCAAAAGTACATTCCACAGCTAAAATAAGTTGTTAAAATACAACCATTTTTGAGTCCCACACTTCAAGAAAGATGTGGACAGATTGGAAAGAGTCCAATGCAGAGCAACAAAAATTGTTAGAGGCCTGAAAAACATGACTTATGAGGAAAGGCTAAAAGAACTAAGGTTATTTAGTCTAGAAAAGACAGATTCAATAACAAGCTTCAAAAACCTAAAGGGAAATTATAAAGAAGATGGAGATAGCCTTTTTTTCCTATGGCTTTCGTGGACAGGACTAGGTACAATGGCCTCAGCTGCAACAGTGGAAATATAGGTTGGAGATTAGGAAGAACTCTCTGACTCTAAGAGTCTTTAAGCACTGGAATCGACTACTTATGTTGGGAAATCTCCATCCTTGGAAATATTCAAGTGCAGGTTAGACAGATACTTTACTGGGATTGTTTGGTTGATGATCCTGCCTTGAGCAGGGGGTTGGACCAGATTACTTCATGAAGTCCCTTTCTGCCCTACTTTCCTATAATCCTATAAACATAAACCTTGGGCATTAGCAAGAATAAATGCATTTTGCTTGTAGAGTTAAATGAATTTTATCATATTTATTTATAGAATTTCCTAGGGAGTTGACCAGTGTCTTACACATTGTGTATCTGTGTGTTTGTCCTGCATGTATGAATCTGTACCTATATCTTTGTAAGATCAAAAAGAATTTTTACCCCACATCGCAGAGAGAAGATACAATCTTGGCTGCACTGGCAAAATTCCCATTGACTATAATGAGCCAAGCCTGACTCATGCAGAGAATTCAAAATCCAAGAGACTGAATGTATTGACCCAGGTGACATGGGGAATCTGCAACATCTTAAGTTTTTTATAAGCTCTACTAGCCATTAACTATGAGAGTTTCTTCTAGCTCTCTCTCTTTACTTCTCCAATTACCACTAGCTGGTGCTTGTCTCATTCTATTTCTCTTTCCTCCTCTTCCCTTTCAATTACTCTCTAGCCTTTTTTTTTAACCATTCTTTCTTTGTGTGCCCAATCTTTCAACTCTTTGGAACAATAATTTTGCACTCCTAAATTACAGGTCCTATTTACTTGTTCTCTGTTCCACACCCCTAAAAATCTATGTTTCCATCTTCAGTTTGCTTTGCAGCAGCGTGTGGGTTCTACGTTAACAACATGATTCCTAAGTAAGATCCTGACCCCTCCCTCAGCCAGTTTACCCTAGTCAGGGGTCCGAAGCAGCATTCCATCCAAAGGATCCCCCTGGTGCACGTAGTGCTGAACCCAGATACGGGGTTGCTGTCCTAGGTTTCCCTTTGCAAGACCTGCCACAAATAGGGACAGAATGTGACATAGAGCTTCAGCAGCAGACTATCCAGGGAGGCAGTCCTAACACAGTTCTCCAGGGTTGTACAAGTTGCTCCAGGAGCCTCTGCCATCTCCCAGCAACTCCAGATTGGGAGAGTGCAAAGGTACCGAATACTTTTATAACTCCAATCAGCATGGGGGGAAGAAATGCTCGTTTTACTTTGCATATAAGGTTATCTCATTACATTGTCTATCATTACCTCAATACATTGTCTATTATTAAACTGCTGGTAGAAACAGCTTGTGCTCAATAATGAAAACCAACTACAAAGCCAATTAAATGCAGCCAATACTGAGCATGACTATAAAACACACGGACCATATTGGGCAAACATGCTGATGGGACCCTTTTTTGGGGGGGGATGGCCCCAGGCCTGGAAGTCTTAGAGTTCAGATGCCATAGTCTTTCTTGCTCCTAGCCAAAAGCCCAAGGGGAAAAGCATGAAAGCAGTCTCTCATTGCCACAAAATTGATGGGAACCTAGCACAAGGATAGGTTAGTGCAACTCACTGATAAGAACAGGATTTTTTTTTTGAAAGGGGGGAAATATTTTTCTTTACTTTAATGACTACTTTAATAGCCCTGTCTTGTGACCGGTCTGGTTCACTTGACAGTCTCTAACACGCATACCATCAACTCCCCCTTATAATACATGGGTATTATTGTACACATGTGCACACACAAACACACACACACAAATACACAGACACAAGCAGATGTGCACACACACACACAGACATGCACACACAGATGTAGATAGGCATGCACTCTACTCATTCTCTGAACATGGATACACAGACACAAACACACTCTTCCTGCAATGAACACACACAGATGCATGCACACACACACAGATGCACACAGACACAAGCAGATGCACGCATACACACACACACCCCCATACCCAGTCACACACTTTCCCCCCACAAGACCTCTCCCCTCCCACACTCTTGATCCCTATGAGGCAGGCCCCACCCCCTCCCCCCATGAGCCACCCATGGCTCCGTCTAAGTCTCGCCTGGCCCCTGTTGCACTGAGCAGTGGACACTGTTGCCCAGCTGTGTCTGTATGGCCACACACATGCATGGAGCCAGGCTGGGTCAGGCCAAGAGCACCGCACAACACCTCAGCATGCGTGTGCTGGCACTGGGAGGGATGGCTACAGGGGACTAAGGTGAATTTGGGGGCTACAACCCCCAAGCCCCCTCAGCATCACAGGCTGGCATCAGAGGAGATATTTTGTCTCACTGCTGGGAGACAAAAACACACCAAGTGTAAAATCCTGTCTTTGCTTCCCTGATGATGAGGATCCTGGGGCACTGAATTGGTAGGGGCCCCTGGGCTTGTGCCCAGCTAGCCCATGCATTAATCTACCTATGTGGAAGACATGTTCCCACACAATATTGCTGCCAAAACCAGGGAGCACACCCATGGTCGACATTCTGTCCCTTGCTCTTACCACCTCCTATATCTTAGGGTGGTTTTTCAGGGTTGTCAAGCCTTCTTTTTTTAGCTTTTATCTGCTCCAGAACTGCTTTAGGACCTTGTAGAACCACAGCAGCTCCTAGGTCCGGACACATGGTTGGTGGTGTGTATAACCCCCAGCATCATAGCAGATGCCCTGCATAATATTTCATGAACTATGCTATTTTGGAGTCTGCCTCAGCTGCCAGGTTGCAGATCTGGCTCACGTACTTGGCCCAGAGGAACAGCCGGACATCTGGTATTCCTTGGCTTCTGGTCCTTTTTGTTTTATACAGCTCGGTCCTCACAACCTTCTTCCATCTGATGCCTCAGAACAAGACGCACATGGCCTTTTGGATTCTATAGATGTTTTGCTTAGAGGAGGGGAACACCAGTGCAGTGTACAGATGCACCAGTAGCAACACATCGACAGGAGGACAAGTTCCACAGTCCCATTTTCTGTCTGACTGAGGTCTCACTTTTCCCCCACATTTTCTGTCCTTTCAGCTCAAGGTTGAAAACCAACCCAAGGATCTTTACTTTCTCAGGGGGATGGAGATCCCTAGGGTAGATAGGTCTCCAAGGTTGCCCAACTTTTTTCACTGACCACTTGTCTCTATATAGGACATTGAGGTCATCCATGTAGGCCAGGACTCTCATCTCTTCCCCGCTGCCCCCAGGGATCTCCACTCCAAGGATCCCAGGGTCTCACCTGGGCTGCTGGGCTAGCAATTCCATCACACAGATGACAAGGACTGGGGAGAGCAGTCAACCCTGGCAGACACCCAACTCCACCATGATCAGGGCAGTCAGGAGCCTGTTCACCAGCTCCTTGCTGTTGACATCAGTGTACAGCATTTTTATCCAGGTGAGGAAGGTCGGGGGGACCCCATCTTCTTCAGCATCTCAAGGAGGAATCCATGGGACAAGCTATCAAAAGCCTTCTCTAGGTAGAGGTTCAGCACAGAGATGACCAGTCCCCTCTCCCATTGGTACTACAGTGCATCTCACATCTACAGCACGGCTCTGTGGATCCATCATCCCAGCACTGTATACAACTGGTTGTCAAGGATCACTGCACCTATGACAGACTTAAAGCACTCAGCCAAGGCTTTGGCCATCAGTTTGTAGTCAAAGTTCAGGAGTGTTATATGTCGCCAATTTTTTCAAATTTCTCTTCTCTCTCTTCTTGTAAAGAAGGTTTATGAGGTCCTGCTCCATTCCTTCCCCAGGTGGCCCTCCTGCATCCACTCTCCATGCACCTCCCACAAGTCAGAGACCTCCTGGTCCCAGAACATCACATAAAACTGCTTGGATAGGCCATCTGTCCCAGGAGTCTTACTGTTCTTGAAACTGTGAAGGATTTTGCTGATCTACTCCAGTGTCCACTCCTCCACCAGTTTCTGATTCTTGCCTTCCCTGAAGACTCAGGTGAGCTCCTGCAGGTATTCCTGCAAAGTATCTGGGTCCTCTGGGTACACAGTGTAGATTTCCCAGCAGAAGGCTACCACCATCTCCAGCATCCCCTCATTTGACCAGTGCTCCACACCCACTGTGTCTACCAAGTTGGTCATGGCCTCCCTCTTGATCTTCTTTAACCTGCTAAATTAATCAGACCACTGCTCCTCTCCTCCACCCAGAGGACCTGGGCTGGGAAGATCTTCCTAGCCTGTTCCCTGTATCAAGCCCTGATCTGGGCTTTAACCTCCTGTATGGCCACTTTCACATCCCAAATCACAGATACCTCCCTGTGCAGGCTCTGTAACTTGCAGTTTAGGCATTTGTGGTGCCTCCTCTGTCTCCAGGCTCGCTTCCTACCAGCCTGATGCAAGACAGCCCTCGTTACATTGGCGATGCATAAGAGGTGCATGCGGGCGCATACCCCCCTGAGATTGCTATGGTCGCCGCTCACCAATCTCCCTGCCTCCTCACTGGCAACACTGCCAGCAGTATCTGCAGGTGGTCACTGACCACTGGTCGGTGCTAACCAACCTCCCCCCCCACTGCCAACACTGCCGCGGCCACCTGCAGGAGCTCCTTGTGGTGTGAGTGGGTGACGCGAGTGAACAGCATGTGTGAGTGCTGTGGCGAGAGGGGGAGAAAGCACAATTGCTTGCTAGCGCCCTCACTGTTGAATTGTTTTCTTGATATTGTTGCTGGTCTCCTTTGCTGTTATGGTGCTCTTGGGTATATTTGATATGTATATAGTATTGTTGTTAGTGTTGATTGTTGATGCTTGTTAAATAATATATATATATATAATTGCCCCCCTATTTGTGTGGTATTATTATGGCATCAGCTTAGGGTCAAGCTGTCTACCTAGAGCCGGTGAGAATAAGCCCCCACCCCTTTCATTTATGGTATGGCCATGTTGATTAATTAATTAGCTAATTTGCATACCCGTGATTAACAGTTGGCATCCCTGGGTGGACTAGGCTTAATTGGAATAATTTGCATGTTTATTTAATTAATTCATCACTACAGAATTAATCAAATATGCAAATTATTCAAATGCTATACTATACAATACTATATACATATCAATATACTTTATAGCAATATAACAGCAAAGCAGACAGGCAACAATATCAACCAAACAATCCAACAGTGCAGGCACTAGCGAGGAATCCTGCTCTTGTCCTCTCTCTCCACAGCACTTATACACACTGTTCACTCACTCTACAAGGCTTTTGGTCCCCGGACCCCTCACCTTGTGCATCCAATATGCACTCTGAACCATGCAGCTCACAGACAGGTTCCGTCCCCTGGACCCTCACTCAGCCTGTGTCCACATTCCAGACTCATACAACTCTCCATCAGTCTCTCATCGTCAAGACTCCTGCTGCTCCAAACACAGGGAAGAGACTGACCTCTCAGGTCCACACTCATTCACCTGTCTTCACCTATCAACCCCACACACACAGACAGCTCAGATCCACCCAATCTGGCCTTTTTTATCCACAAAGGTGACTGACACCTGCCAATTGCCCAACCAACCAATCAGCCTGTTGTGCACACAAACATCACTCATGTCTCTTTCACCCAGCACGCTAATGTGCACATGACATCTAACTTTCACTTAAAAGTAACAATTTTAATTTACCTCAGAGGCTTTCCTGCCTTAACTGAGGCCTTACCCAGGCATGCTCATACCTTGAAAGTAGATCAACCCCTCTCAGAGGTGAGGAGTTCAGCAACTCCAAAACCTTCCAGCTTCCGGGTAGTCTGAGCAAGTTCAAACTATCAAAAAGGCCAGCTGGCACACTGCCTTGTGGCCCCAACACCTCCTATCTCTGCCTTTACTGTTAGGAGACAATGGTCCAAGAAGCAGATGGGTAAGGATTTAGCTTTCACTGCTTATCACCCCTCAGGGAGGAAAGCAAAGTCTATGCCCAATTTTGTTTGCCCAATGAGGTCTACCCAAATGAAGTTCTCCCTGGGGCCCTGGGCTCCTGTGCCCGCATCCCCCAGACCATGGTCACTGACAAGCTGCTTCAGCAGCCTGGAGGATCTGTCCAAGCCCATCTTCTGGGCTCTGTTTATCCTGTCTCCCCCATCAGTGATGCAGCTAGAATCCTCCTGCTGCTCTTCTGGCACCCACTCTCTCAACCCGTCACATATGATTAGTGTGGCCCCATCTTCCATGAGATGGAGTCGCACCAGGTTGCACTGTGCCTCATCTGCATATAATTTTTGTTGAGGTTCCTAGGACTCGTAAAGAAACACCCAGTTCCAGCCATGAGTAGGAGGCTAATTAGCACGTGGATCCTTTGTAAGGGTTATCTGGAGTACATGCATACTGAGCAGTGCTGAGCTATGGGGGCACCAAGGCTTGAAATGCTGTTGTCCCTGGTAAGGCCCCATCCAGTTAACTACGTGGTAAATTCTGAGCCTTTTGGCTTTGAACTAATATCATGTATAGTTTACCTGGCAGGGGAGATACCATGAAGGTAGCTCCTCACAGAGGTCAGAACACCTTGAGTGGCATTGTGTAGTGCAGGCAGGCCCCCCTATAAGAGTCTACTATAGCCTCCCAATGGGAGGATCTCAGCCACATGCATATTGTGTGGAGATGGGGAATTTCTCCCCAGCTTGCTCCCTTCGCCTGTTGGTGAAAGGCAAGTGAGACTCAGGGGTATCCATACCCCAAGACCTCTGGGCTTGGGCCTGCATATAGGATGCCTGACATGGATTTGGGAGTAACAAAAGGCCCAGGCTGAAGAGTCTAGGAGGTAAGATACTTGCTGGTAGTAGCACCACATAGACTTGAAAGACTGAGTTCTGCTCAGTGGATGGAATTTGGAATAGATTTGGCTAATTTGGCTGGAAACACAACATTTAATTAAAAAAAAAGAGGAGATACCATGACCAGCATCAGTCATTATAGACTCCAAGATGAACATGGGCCGCCAATGTGGGGATGTAGTCAGGAAGGCTAACTGCACCTTGTCATGCACCCACAGATGCATCACGAGCAGATCCAAGAAGGTGATCCTCCTCCTCTGTATGACATTGGTCAGGCCGCAGCTGGAGTACTGCGTCCAGTTCTGGGCACCGCACTTCAGGAGGGATGTGGAGGAGGGTCCAGAGGAGGGCCACTTGCATGATCAGGGGCAGCAGGGCAGGCCCTACGAGGAGAGGCTACAAGACCTGAACCTGTTCAGCCTCCACAAGAGAAGGCTGAGAGGGGATCTGGTGGCCGTCTATAAACTGGCTAAGGGAGACCAGCAGGCAATGGGAGAGTCCCTGTTCCCCCAAGCACTACCGGGATTAACAAGGAATAATGGCCATAAGTTGATGGAGAGTAAATTCAGGCTAGCTATCAGGAGGCACTACTTCACAGTCAGGGCGGCTCAGAGCTGGAGCCAACTTGCAAGGGAAGTGGTGCTACCCTGGGGGTCTTCAAAAGCAGGCTAGATAATCACCTTGCTGGGGTCGTTTGACCCCAGTACTCTTTCCTGCCCATGGCAGGGGGTCGGACTTGATGATCAGCTCAGGTCCCTTCCAGCCCTACCAACTATGAGACTATGATACTTGCCAGCAGTAGTGCTATACAGACTTGAATTACTCAGTTCTGCTGAGTCAAAATTTGGAATTTAATCTGGAGCTGATTTGGCCCCGCAAAAACATTTTTTTTAAAAGTATAGTTTGTACTATATATAAGTAGGAGCCAAAGTGCTACTTAAAACTGTGTTTAAGGAGTACCTGTGCTAAAATTGTGGCAGTTTAAAAAATGTAACATGCATCAATTCTGGATGGTGGGCACTAAGTCTATGGATACTATATGCATATTACTACAGCTGTGTTTATTTTAAGGGCAGTGTTTTCAAATTTGCTTCTCGCTTCCATGTTCTCAGAGGGGGCAGGGTCTGACAATAAGGGGCTGCAGAGTGAAGAGGTTGGGAAAAAGCAGAGAGCAAAAGGATTACCTGACCCCCTAGATTTATTTTCCCTGCTATGGGAGTAGTAGGGAGACAAATTCAAAGCAAGCCTCCAATAATTAGATTACATACCTAAAAAAATATAACAAATGTATACATTTTCCATATACATAACCTAATTATTGGGGTCATCTTATAACGGGGGGAAGCAATTATTTTGGGCAGAGTGCCGCTTTCTCAGTTTTGGCAAGCCATCGAGGGCTGCATGATAGGCCGCCAGGGGCAGATAAATATTAATTTTCTAAAATTTTTAGGGGCCCTGCAGGCTGGATAGAATGGCCTGGTGGGCCACATCCGGCCCCCAGGCCTCATTTTACCCACCCCGTCTTATAATCAGGGACACCTTATATTTGAATAAATATGGTAATTTAGGGCCATGTTAGCTCTTTCCCCTGGGCTGCGAGTTCTGTAGTGCAGCAAAGAATCCCAGCCCTGATTTCTATTCCCATTTATGCTGCTTATGAGCAAGTCATT
>NW_017729022.1:4895922-4901290 GCF_001723915.1 Gavialis gangeticus
CCTCATTTTACCCACCCCGTCTTATAATCAGGGACACCTTATATTTGAATAAATATGGTAATTTAGGGCCATGTTAGCTCTTTCCCCTGGGCTGCGAGTTCTGTAGTGCAGCAAAGAATCCCAGCCCTGATTTCTATTCCCATTTATGCTGCTTATGAGCAAGTCATTAAAGTCTAATTTTTCAAAAACAGTCACTCAGTTCATCAACCCCAATTTTTTGGATGCCAAACCTGAAAAGCTTATTGTATGTGTTCCCAAAACTATTAGAAATATAGGACATTGGGCACCTTTTTTCAGGCTTCTACAACTGAATTGGGTTGTTGAGTTTCTTATGTTTTGATTCCATAGTTGCTTTTTGTTGAACTTCACCCTTTTCTTTCCTCCTTTTCTTTTTGTAATTCGTTGAGGTAGAGAAGGCATTTGACAGCACAGCTAGGGATACTACCACACTAAGTCTCAGTCTATTATCCTTACTTGACCTGGATGTCTTACTTAGCAAGTTCTCCATCCACTTTTAATTCAATATGAATCAAGATGGCTAGTCAGGTGAATTCAGTGTGAATAGTCAGGTTCTTTGAAAGTGCACTATGAATGCTGTGTAAAATCCCCTCGCCAATGTTGTGTGATGATCTGGTATTCTCAAAAAAAAGCAGAAAGCACAAAACAAACAAAACAGAGTATGCAAATTATTTAGAGGAAAACACCAAAAAAACCCTGAGAATATTCCAAGAATTTACATTATTACACTCTAGTCAAAGTTAATTTCCACAGAGATGAAGAATTGTTTGGGTGCACTGTGAATGCCCAAGGCTTATAATGCAGGAAGGGCACCACAGTGTAAAACACACATCTCAGTAACGACAGGGAAACCCTGTTTTTTTCCCATTGCTTACAAGCAGCTCCCAGATTTCCCTGCTGACTCCAAGAGGAAAGTCAATCAGATAGTGTTTGGCTTGCTCTCTGCACTGACTGGTGTTAGTCTCCTGTTCTTTCCTATTGTCAACACAAGCTTCAGGGTTTTTTTTCCTGCAGAGCTGTCAGCTGTCTCCATATATCTCTAACTAGCCTCTAAATAGTCTGTGAAAGAATGACACAAGAGCAGAGAGAAACACCAGCAGGTAGAGAAGCCTCTGCCAAGCTACAGGGAAGAAAACTGTGGGGAGAGGAATTATCAGGCTAGCTGCTTCCATTACTTCCATCTCAGTATTAATGACAGCAAACCTCTGCCACCATACTCAAGGAAGGAATTTTCACTCAAAAAGTAGAATAGTTACTTCCATGAATTCCACAATTTCTACCATCCTTGCTCTCAGGAAAAAAGTAAAGGGCTCCTAGATGTGAGCAGTAAATGACTGGCATGAATGGCAAAGCAATACTGGGGAACTAATCTCACAATATGATAATGGAGCAAACAGGTCGTGGGGGGCTAAGCTATGGATGCCTTAAGAGATCAGAGTTCGAATTTGTTATTTTATGAGGTGAAGTGGTGAAGCCAAGGGATGCAATTAAGGGAAACAATTTAATCAGAATGACAAACCAAAAAGATGTTCCTAGCAGTACCTTTTTTGAATGAGCCAATGTTGTAGGTGTCAAGGCCAGAGAAGAAAACAGCACAGTACTCAAAATGTGATATGACTAGGATGATGACTTCAGTTTGGGCAAGATCCAAAGCAAAAAGAGTGTTGAATTAATGATGAGGCTATGATTCCTGGCCTTAATAAAAGGAACAAAGTTTTATTGCCCATTGTGGTACAGAAAGAAGGGAGGACTACAGGAAAAAGATATCAGGATTCATTCTTGGCCAAATTAATTTTTAGTTGATCAATGGACTCATGCAAGATGTTACAAAGACAAGCATAGATCTAGTGTGGGTGAAGGAAGATAGGTCCAAATAAGGATATTCAAAGCTGTAACTATTGATATGATCAACCAAAGAAAAAAGATAAAAAGAAGTGCTAAGAACAGAGCTCTTAAGGACTGCCATCAAAAGAGGGACAAGGAGAGGCAATTGCACTTAAAGAGCAATCTCATAGGAGACTTGGGGGTGGGGGAAAGTATGAGAAAAACTGAAAGGGTCATCTACAGAGACAACCAATCTGTCAAGAAGGAAGATAACTAAATACAGGCATTGGTGTCTGAAGAGATTTTTAAGGATGTGTATGAAATTAGCCTCATTGTAATGAAAGGGGGAAGAAGTCATATCAAAGCTCTAGACTGTAATTATAACAGTTCTAAACAGTGTGCTTAATTAATTTGGACAAGTGGGAGGTGGGGTCAAAGCTGGAAGGGATTATAAGGAAGAGGAATGCATATTGTAAAGGGGAAAAAATTGGAGATAGTGAAAGGTTGTGGAAAAGAATGAACATGGGGAAATATTAGCAAGGGGATGGAAAAGAAGAGGATTCCTGGGGTAGGTAGAAGAAATAAGAAGGAAAGCAAAATCAGTGTCTGACAGGGGATAATGAAGCAGTGGTGTTATAAACACTATGATCCAGAGCATTGGCGATGCATAGGGGGTGCACCCCAAGATTGGCAGTGCACCCTCTGCAAAAAGCATCACCAACGCTGCTGGCAGCACCTGCATGCAGTCGCCATTCCCCCACCCCCCTGAATTGCCGCTGACACTGCCGGCAGCATCACTGAGCAGTTCCTGATTGCTGCTGGCCACCACTGCTGGCAACATCTGTGGGTGGTCACTGACCGCTGGTTGGCACCCCAGCCTCTGAGGGCATGCATCGTTCATGATCCAGAGAATATGTCAAAAACAAGATTTGTGAGGTGAGGTTAAATCTGGACCAACTTTATAGTTATTAGATAAACTTTCAGGCACAAAATGTCCATCCTCAGGTCAGAAAAGTGGATGACAGAAGGTGATGGAAAAGGATCAAGAACATTGTACTGCTTTTTGTCTTGAAAAGAGAGGAAGGAATCTGAGGAGAGTGTTAAAAGCGGTGAATAGATGGTTGTGATTGTGAGCATGAAAATCAAAGACTATGAAAACGTAACAGGTGCTTGGCTAAGAAAATGCAAAGCTGAAGGAGAAAAAAATGCCAATGGAAATTGTTTGGGGACCATCCTTGGAGATGCACAGCAACAGGAGTGGCTAGACTATATTGTGAAAGTGAGTCAGGGCTGAGATTGCAGAATTAGACCCTACAATCATCAAGATGGCAAGGGAGTAAAGAACACAGAGTAAAAAGACAATGATGAAGTCTTTGGAGTACAGGGCAGGGAGACAGGATTCACAGCAGAAAATGTTAGTGGAAAACACTGCAGAAACAAAGGATGGATTAGAGGGAAGGGGTAATGGTAGGAAGTGATGGTAGGAGAGGGATGATCATAGTGGAGAAATCATAAAAAGAGATGATGGCAGATAGAGTGGACATTTTAGTGAGAGGGATTGCTGATCCAGGAATTCAAGCCAGGTAAAAAATAAGGGAAGGAAATATGCAGCTAAAGGGTCAGTTTAAGAACATCCTCCAAACAGTGTAAAAAGCAGGGTGAGAACTGCTGCCAAGTACAGTAGCTTACTTTCCCAGACAACATTCACCGTCAGCATTTTTCATTACAGACAGTCATCTTAAATCACAGAGTACTTAGGCAATAAATGAATAGTTTCTTTGAGGGGATAAACAGAATGGGAGAAAGACAGAAAACAGCACTAGTGTTATAATAACATATTAGCATGAAAATTTAATTACAGAAAAAACCCAAAACACTTTATTTTAGCAGTTCTCACATTAGTCTGTGAATGTCTGGTGGTCTGTGAGGGCATAGTGAGTGGTTCATAGCTAGCCTTCAAATTAGACTAGGTTTTCCCTCTTCCCTTTTGCATAAAAAGCTTGGTGAAGGTATGTGGTGGTGTTCCACTGGAAATGTTGATGGCTAGGAGCAGTCCACTGATCCATAGAGTTTAGCAGCCATTGTCCTATTACATTCTGACTAGTTTCAACCTACATGATTATGGGAACAGTGCTCAAAAGCCAAAATCTGCCAGTCTCAATATTCTCCAAGATTTCTTGGGAATTTTGCCTGCATAAAGATCAAAGTAAGAATGGAAGGTTTTAGCTGAAAGCAAATGAAACTACATAGATACAAAAGCACCTCCCCCTGGGCCCATATATTATCATTCTGTAACTTCATTAACTATAATGGCAATACTCCTGATTTAGGGATTGATACAAAGCTTATTGTTGTCAGTGGAAAGACTCGTGTTGGGGCTTCACTCTGGTGTGGATCAGGCCTCTACATCACTGTTAGTTCAGAACCAGAACATTTTTATTCTTGGTAAGCCTTTGGGGGAAGGAACCATCTTTTTTGTTTTGTGTTGGTATATCACCTAGTATAATGGGCTTCTTTTTTATGACTAAGTTCTTAGGTGTGATGGTAATAGCAGCAGTAATAGAAAGGTATTCTTAAAAGTGTACCCAATGTGCAGCCTTTGCAGCCTCAGCAGTGAAACTAGCATATCACAGGTGGGTGCCATGACCTCATTAGTAGAGAGTATACTCAACAGCATTGCTTATCATCAATTCATTCATAATAAAAAGCTGATCAGTGTCATCACTTTTACATACAAATACAGGTTGCCAGAGGCTTGTGCTCCTTAAAAACATCACAGATCAGACCATGCCAAGCAATCAACAAGATATCACCCACCAGAACAGTACTCCCTCTATGTGACAAAGTGCAATACAGAAGCTAAGAAGGAACCGTGATGTGGCCAAAGATATGAAGGCAATCTGGCCTCTTGAGAAAGCAAGCACACTACCAGTAGTGATGCCATGGATATTTGCCACACTGGAAATAGAATAGACCAGGCTTGTCCAACATATGGCCCGCAGGCCGCCATGCAGCCCACCAAGCCACTTTCTGAGGCCCAAGGTCCCTCGCTCTGGACAGGCAGCTGGGGGAGGGGAGGAGAGCTGTTCACCCCCATGAGGCCAGGCTCACATGACCTCCCACGTGACATGAGCCAGGTCCTGCCACCGCCCCAAGGGCTGCCCCAGCTGCACCTGACGGGACAAGCTGGAGACAGTGCCTGCTTTTACTTGTCTCTGGCTCGGCCCCGACCCCCGGGACTCACCGGGCTCAGTGACAACAGGGCGCGGCGCCCAGCACAGGCAGTTGGCAGGGCAGCCCCGGGGGGCCTCGGCAGGTGGGATCCAGTCATGACCTCTGCGGGGTGACACGGCAGGAGCCGGTGTCCACCAGGCCCCGCGCTCCAGGTTCGCACCACTGAGGCCGCCAGGGATACGTACACCGTCAGCCGAGCACCATGGTGAGCGGGGCCAGGCAGGCAGGCAAGGGGCTGCGGTGCAGCGCTGCCTCACTCCAGCCCCCCTCGGGCAGCGCCGGCTCATGGGGC
>NW_017729022.1:4901301-4901820 GCF_001723915.1 Gavialis gangeticus
ACAAGGTCCCTTCCAACCCTACTTCTATGATTCTATGCTTGGGGGCAGCCCAGGGAGAAGGGGATTGTCGCTCCCTGAGGCTGGGCTGAGTGCTGCTCTCCTGCTGCAGCAGCTGCCTGCACCCTCCCGGGGGCCATTTGCCTTCGCCACAGGGAAATGCGGAGGAGCAGAGCAGCCCGTGTTCCCCTGAGGCCTTCCCCTGCCAGGAGTCACCCTGGGCAGACCAGGCCTGAGACCCTTCCAGGCTTCGCTCCCGCAGTTCCACTGTCCCCCATCTCGCGTTGGCTGGGCCCCAGCCACGTCTGCCTCAGCACTACAAAGACTTTGGGCAGCGGTGTTGCTGGTGTGGGCAAGGCCTGGGGAAGCAGTGGCATAGGCGGCCCCTTGGCCTGCGTGACAGCACCGGCTACATCGGTTTGGTCACATATTTTAACACGGCTGTCAAATATCTTATGCGGCTGCCTCCAAATGGTGGTCGTAGTAGGCAGAAGGGGGGCCCCAGCTGTTGGGATGGCTGGT
>NW_017729022.1:4906820-4931066 GCF_001723915.1 Gavialis gangeticus
GGCCCCAGCTGTTGGGATGGCTGGTCCAGGACATCACTTGCTGTAGTTTGTCACTAGCTGAGCACAGGTGGGGGTTTATGCCAGCTTTGCCTTATGTCAGGCCTGTCCAACATACGGCCCGCGGGGTGATAAAATATGAATATGGCTTGCCGGCCCACTGGGTGATAAAAAGTTCATGATCCGGCCCCACATTCAAAAAGGTTGGACACCCAAAGGTTGGAATAGACCAAACCACTTACTCAAAAAGCTGTGTGGATCCTCAGTGAGGATTACCTATAGTTTCTTTTTGTGAGCATTCATGGGCTGCCATGTTGCAAATAAACACTAGCACATTCCATAAACTTGGGGCATAATCAATTATAAGAATGATGAAGAAGAATATACCCTTGACAATCATCTTTTGGACTCTCTCAAAAGCTGCTTGACAAGTTTTCTTAGCTAAAACATGATCTATTTAATATTCACCATTAAAGGCGTTTTCCAGTTGACTGCCATATGAACACATTTTCAACCTGAATAAAATGTGGGAAAGTGTACTGAGGAAGAAGTTTAGCCATGTAGGAACATTACACTGTGATGCTTGGCTTGTTCCCTGGTCAAATGACAGACAGGTCTTAACCCTATGAAATGTAAAGAATGACATATAGGAAGTGCAGGTGGAACCTGGTCTAGTGAGTATAATTTTGATCATTCTTGTCATTGCAGGATGATCTTGGAACCAATCTCTGTTCCTTATTCAGCAAACTTACTGCATCTTTCAGTGTTGACAGGTAAATGCTATACTGCTCTGCAATGTCTAAAGCCATATAAATTATTGTTGCAAATTTCAGCACCATGTTTGCAATCAAATCACTATCACCTGTAACAATAACAAGCATTTCTCACTTATTCCTACATGATAGATGTGAGGCAGCTGACCTAAAGAATTATAATTCAGTCCATTCCCTATAGGAACAAAAAAGAAAAAAACACAACCCACAGGTCCATACATATCCAGACAGGCATATTTTCTAGAAGGTAGAAAAATATAAACCCAAAGTTTAAATCACTAGAATCATGTTGCTTCCTCTTCCCAACTCTAGACAACTTTAATAATTGAAAAACAAAATTACAAGACCTGGAGACTGCCATCTTGCTAGCATCTATCTTGTTCTTGTACAGGCAGGATCCTATGGATTGCAAAAGATGTTACTCTAATTTTATGAGATCTCTAGTATTACTCCCTTCTATCACATCTTTTGTCTTTATCTTACAAAATATTCATGAATATGGAAAACAGCTAGTAAAGTCTAACCAGAGAACTGTTCAGTGTTTAGTGTATTGACTCGGTACTAGAGAGATCTGAATTTAATTCCCAGCTACAAACCTGGAGGGGTGCGGGAGAAAGGGGAGAGGGTGGAAATTAGGCTTGCCACTCCAGAAAGGATGTGTTGCAAGGCACTTAAAGATCATTCAAGTTGTAATGCTTGCTTCTTTGTGTTCAAATATTAGTCATGAGTAGATACTGTAACATCTGTAAGGGCTGCTTGGAAACCTCACCTACTCTAGAATGTGGCTGCCCACCTCCTAAGTGGGATTCATCAGTGTGAACTCTTCATTAAGCTATTCCATGGACTGATGTAAATGGAGTCTGGCCCACCAAATTCAATCATATATACTCCCAAATATAGTTCCAGGCATGATCTTGCAACTAAGATGCAAGGATTCTGGTGTACAAGTGAAAGCAGTGGAGACAGGAGAACACACAATAGATAGTACTGGTGGCATCATAGGAGTTTTTGAGGGAAATGGGCAAGTGAAAACAGAGGCTTCCCCTTATCTGTGCTCCCAGACTTTTTTGGAAGAGCAGAGAGCAAAGCAGTAGTATCTTAGGTTTGAGGGGATCTAGGAGAGATTTGGTTTTGGAAAATAAGTTGTGATTTTTGTAATTTAAAAAAAATTACAAGCATCTGTAACAACAGATGAGGGGACTGGACTCAATGATCTATAAGGTCCTTTCCAGCCCCTAACAATCTATGAATCTAACACTGGCTGTGCATATTTTAAATAAGGTGCAATTAATGAAATGGGGAGGATCCAAAAAAGTAATCATGTCCCCTTCCTATTTGATCAGCCCTACCCTACAAGCGTGTGTGTGTACATATATATATGTTAGACTCTGTGCATGTGTGTGTATACACACACACCCCAACAATTTCTTTAAAAGATTGGTAATGTTTTTAAAAAATGGTAAAAATGTCTCCATTCAATCTGAAACAACTGTATTTGAAACCAGTTTTGAACCTGTACCTCCCTGTAGTGCTTATAAAGGCAACTTTGCAGTATGGTCCTATACAATGCTGTTATCTCACAAGATGGAACCATATTGCAACAAGCAGCTTTGCCCCTAGTATAAAATGACAAAAAAAAAGTTCAGGACAGCTAAAACACTGCTGCTTCAAGCCTCATCTGCTGCAGGGCTCACAGCAGGAACAGCACTGCTACCACTCCAAGGCCTGTAGCTGACAAGGCTCGCAGAGAGGGCAGCGTTCTCCCACTGCAAACTGCAGGGCTGAGGAAGCTGTCCCCCTGCAAGCCTGCACCTTCCAGGACTGGTGACGGAGCAGTGTTCTCCTTGCTGTAACCACTGACGCTGATGAGGCTCAGACCCGGGACAGCTCTGGAAACACTGCTGCTACCATAAGCCTCATTAGCTGCATTGATTGCAGTGAGTGGTGCAAAGCCGCAGTTGATGGGACTCCCAGTCACAGGGTGGCACTTAGCCACTCATTCGATTCATAGTGTCATTAGAATAAGCTACTACCTTGGAGAACACATCTCTTACCCATTGTCTGCCTCATCTTATTTTCACTGACTTTTTTTTACATGCATACTGGCCTCTGGCTTCTTTACTAGTCCACCCAGGAAGACTGCAGATGCTTCCTCAGCCAGATAGCTACAACCTATGCCCCTAACACCAGCAGAGCCCCCCTATGCCTAACAGAGGATGCTTGTGCCCTAAAGCTTGCAAAAATCTTTAAATTAACTCTGCCTTATGATCTCCTGATAATGAGATCAAATCTCAGGATTTCTTCTGGTGAATGCAAAGAGCGCAAAGCTGGTAAGTCTGTGGAGAAGGGGTGGGGGTGGGAAGAGGAGGGGGGAAAAGGGTAGGGGTGAATGTGGCCCCAGGGCCACAGGAAGCATAGGGGGCACATGCACTCCAGATTTGTGCATGGGACAGAGGCAGGCTCTCACATGCCCTCCTGCCTTTGTCCCAGGAATCACACACACACACACACTTCAAAAATAGCATCTCATGATTTACATTCCAAGTCTCTTGATTCTGAAGAGTTTATCTTATGACTTTTGACATGCTGGCGATGGCAATACTGTTAATAAAAGATACCCATCTACCCAAAGAACCTGGCCTGCCAATGTCCTTAGACCAATATGGCTACACACAGCAACCCAACAAAGTTATTCCACAATGTTTATGGTCGTTCACTGGTGGAGCGAAGTCACAGCTTGATTGCCTGGTTAATCATCCCTGTAAGCATGGGGGAACAGGGGAGCAGGGCCTCAGCTTCCCTCTGCGGAAGCAGCTCTGGTGACTGCCACCGGCTCTGGCTTGTGTGGACAAGCAGGCAACAACCACCCATGAGCGTCATGATGCATCACCCATAGGGCACGGGAACCTGGGCGAGAAAGCAGGAACAAGCCACAGCCGGGCCCCACGAAGCAGCTGCAGCAGCGGCGGGTACACCAGGACATTCCGGCGCCCCCTCACAGCCCTTCCCCCGCACGGCTGCCAGAGGCAGGGAGCCGGGACAGTGCGTTCCATCCGGGTCCTTCTCACTCCAATCAGCAGCCGCGGGGCTGGGGGGAAGGGAACAGACGGCTAAGCTCACGTGGCCTGTAATCATCACCCTCCCCCGCACGGGCTGAGCCGCGACTTCCCTGCAAAGGGAGCTGCCAGCGCACCGGGGGGCATTGTGGGAGCTGCCGCCGTCGGTAATGCTGGGAAATGTAGTCCCGCCCCCGCCCCGGTTCTCCAGCGAAGGGAGGCCCCGCCCCCCTGGCCCAGCTCGTCTCCCGTTTGGTCAGCGGGGAGAGGTGCATTCCCAGCGGCCCCTGCGCGGGGGCGGTGCGCTCTCCTGCTGGGCAGGCGCTGCCGCACGTGACGCTGCGTTCGGGGCCCGCGGTGCGCTGCTGGAAGAGTTGCCGGTAACCTGTGGCCAGGTTGGGGGGCGGGGGGCAGCGCGGAGAGCCTGGCGCTGAAGGCGGGTCCCCTCCTCCACGAGGGGTCCCGGTGGGGGAGCGGGGTTGATCTCCGGCGGGGTCCGCAGGCCCCAATCCCAATCCCGCCCACCTGCTTCTCCCTCAGGCGTTTCCTGCACCAGCTCCGCAGCGAGGGAGCGCCCGCAGCAGCGCCGTGCACCAGGTGAGGGTCCTTCCTGCAAGTTTCGGAGCCACCTTGACTTGACTCGTGCTCCCGCCGGGAGAAGCCCCTCGTCTCGGACTCGGGTACACGGCAGGGGCAGCGCTGTGGGGGCCTCAAGCCCAGTCAGAGTCATACCTGCCTCCCTCCGCTGCCTTCCCTCCCAGCACAGAGCAGGTGGGAGCTGCCCTTGCCCAGCTGGTGAGCAGGGCAGCACCGCTTCAGGGCTGGGCAGAGGCTGCGCTTCCCCATCTCTGACCAGGGAGGGGCTGAGCCACAGCGGTGTCCCACAGTAAGGGGCAAGCAGGGAGAGTTGGGCAGGGGGGAGAGCCAGCAAGCTACAGGGGAAAGATTTGGGGGTAAAGGGGCCATGTGACTCCTTGCCATGCATGGGGGCTAATTCAAAGACAACCCTCCAGTAATTCTGTGCCTGGAAGATTATGATAAGTTTATGAATTTTCCATATGACTAATTTAATTATTGGGGTGGGTCATCTTAAATTCCGAGTCATTTTGAATATGGGTCATTTTAAATATGGCATTATTCCTGTCTCAAATCTAAATATCCAGTTAAATTCCAGTTCCAAAGCAGTGAAGCTCAGTAACCCTGTTTGTACATATCTGTGGGCCATGTCTTTTCAACCAAGCGAGGGTCCTGAATACAAGTCCCAGGCCTCAGAGTCCAGGTATTACCCATTAATGCTTGATCTGAGCCAAGAAGTTGAGAAATAATAAGTAATGGACATTACCAATTTCACTGGAAAACCTCAGTGCAGATGAGGCTGTTCAGTTTTACTGCCAGGTAAGCTAAGAAAGAATAATTATGTGCAGGAAGCATGTAGTGGCCCTTGCCCAGCTTCCTTGCGGTAAATACTTGCTTTGTCTCCATAGGGGATAAATATGGGTTTGGTATATCACTATAAAATAAGCGGGGGTGAAAGAAGCAGGGGAGGAAAAAACTATCTGTAAAGAAAAGCCTACACTTCCAGAGTACTAGTCCTGTATTTTCATGCAGTTTTTGTGGTCATATCTGTGAGTGTGGAGTTTCTTTGAGATGCAGGTAAAGATAGAAACCCTCTCCTGTTCCTTTTGGTTTTTGTTTTAGGTACTGTTGAAGTACCAGCCTGTTTCACTCCTCTTTCAAGATAACTTGAAAATCAGCATGGCTTCTCCCTGCAAAGCCGCAGACTTCTTCTTTGTACTCATTTCACTGCTGTTTCTACTGCCTGGGGTTGAAGCCCTGGATCTTGGAGATGCAGTTGCCCTCTTGCTGGGCTTAGCTTTCAGTGTCACTGGACTCTGTGCCTGTCTAGGCTGGTATGCAAGAAGAAGAAATGGACAGCTATAACTTTCAGGAGATGCCCAGGTCAAGAATAATTCTAAAGTTTTCTTGTTGGGATTTAAGATTTAAAACTGAGTGAAGTTTCTGGTAGCTTTCTGAATCATGAAGTGGGATCCTTCAAACTTATCTTGCTCTGCTATGCCAGTAATAAGGACTGTGCTTGGCAGAAAGTGTTTGCAAGATCTATTCCAGTAGCAGTAAGATGATTTCATATTGCTTGTGATGAGATACTGCCTTAACACTAAGGTGGAAATGAGCTATTTGAAGAAAAATGTACTCAAACTGATTAAGTAAAAGTTTTAAATTTTTTTTTTTGAGCAAAATGCTTGACTGACTCTACAAGTTGGATTACAGTGGATGGTCAGCAGAAAGGCAGCCATTAAGATGCTAGTCAGGATAGAAACTTGGAAGTACTGAATCTCTCAGTTTTAGAACTAAAGAGCCAGGCCTATTTGTAAATGCACAGGTTCTTCCTAATGAGAATTTAAAAGGAAAAAAAAACCCATAATAGCTCATTTCTTTTGTCATAGGGCTAAGACATCGGAGCCTTAGAAAAATGTGGAAAAAATCTCTACTGGTAAAGCATACCTCCACTGTAGCGTAGGTTTATGTTACAAATTAGAATCAATGAATAGCTTTGTTTTGCAAGAGGACTAGTATTTTTCTTTAATATGTGTATGACGCATAGGAATGTCTGTAACATGTCTACTGGTCAAAGGGAAAAATTTATGTTGTAAAAACTTGGAAAGACCAAATGTTTTGTGCATGTATCTTCTTTGTTTACATCTTACAACCATTTCTCTCTGAAATGGGTTCAGTTTGGGGTTTTGTTGTTTGCAGTATCTTTATATTGGGAAAAATCAAGAAATCCAGTAAACTGTTTGACAAAATTTTAATAGCTGGTCAGTAGGCCCCACTTCATGATGATGCTTTTATGCCTTCTTTAGCTAGCACTGATGCCCCAGTCCTAACTCCCCTGGGTTGTCCACTTGAGCTCTATGCAAGATTGTGGCCAAGGCTTGTGCCAAAAGAAAACAACTAAACAAGTATTCAGAACTGTACTGAGAACCTGGTGAATGTTTTGGCAGATAACTTGCTTGAATTTTTAATAGTCTTGTTCTACACGTCCACAGCCAGATCTTCTGGTGTGAGTAAAACTTTGATAAGCACTGTTGTGCATTTTTTGGTCCTACCAGAAAATACTAATACTGGTGGGGTAGAGCATCCTACACAACATCTTCCTTTCTACCAGCAGAAAGGCATGTGGCTATAGTTAGGAATGTTTTTTGACCACATTGTTTCTATAGGTGGTTTGGGGCCTTTGGAGTTGTTACCAGCCAGTATTAGGTTGCTTTATCTCAATAAAAAGTTCAGCCCCACATAAACAGTAGCAGAGTGACTAGAAGGTGATCTCCTTTGAAACTTGCACCGTGTGCAGCTCAACTGGAGCTGGCAACCTGGACTGGTATAATTGGGAAGTCAGTGAAGAGGGTAAGAGGCAGAGTGCAAAGCCCTGTTCTTTTGCTACCCCTTCTTTCTCCCTCAGGTCTTCTAATAATGCAGCACAGAGCAAGGGATAAATGATCAGGCAAATTCAACAAGTCATTGGGTAGTTTGACCATGGTTTGATTTCTGAAGCTTTTTAGACTTCCAGATGTCATTTAGAAATGCTTTGGCCTGTCTAGCCCTCTTCTGTGGAAAATGGACAAAGGTAGACAAATCCCAGCTGTTAAACTCTGGGCTCTTCAATCTTGTGATTAATCTGTTCCAAGCAACCTGGCCAGCAGGCTGCCAAAATCCATACAGGGTTGGAGTTGTAGGAGCAAATGCAGCTGCCCCTCAACATCAGGTACAACAGAGAGATCCCCTCTGCTCTTAGTCTGATTCAGCTTGTGTGTACTACATCAACATCAGTTCAACTCATAGGGTTGTTATGTTCACCTGCAGGCCTTTCCTCAGCTGACATATAATGCCCTCTCCCTGAGGTTTTGAGGTCAAGAGTAGAAAGAGATTCTGCATGCACCAAAGCACTACAGTGAAATCTGCATTCTAAGATTTACACTCCAGAAAGGAAGTAAAGTACTTAGTGATGCCCTGCCCTTCATGAAATGCAGTGAAGGGACCTCTGCTCAGCAGCTGTGGATGACCAGATATGTTTATATAGCAAGGTAAAGGCTGCCACATCCTACTCCACGCTGTAAGCAAAAGGGAGGAGCATGGGGGGCAGGGCATAAATACTGGAGGCACCCTTCCTTTCCCCACATCTAAGTCCTTTTTTATTCATCAGTGAATCTGTTCACGAGACCAAGACTCACAAGCCTGTCAGACTCTGAACTTTTCAAAAAGAGCAAAATGTGACCATTGCTAGCTTTCCCTAAACTCTTCTATCTTGTTCTCTTAAGAAAAAATGCTAGATTCTTCTTTAGGAATTTCCCACAATTGTGTCTTAAGTTTTTCTCCCTTGTAGAGCAGCCAAGCAAAAAATTCTTACTATCATCATTACTGTCAGGTTATGGGATACTAGGAATTGTATTCTTCGCCTGTGGCCACATGTACATAACTGAAGGATATTTCTATGCACAATGGTGTGTTTAACCTGGTTTTGACAAATAATACTTATTGTATTGCTAACGAATTGCAACTTTCATGGGTTTACTAACCGCATGTATACATTTTGATCTTCCTTTTGTTTTCTCTCAATTTGTAATAAATTCTTTCAAGTAAGTTCTGGTGGTAGTTCAATAATTCAACTTGTGTAAGAAGAATAAAGGGGATGGGAGAGAAATAACGGAATAATAAAAACAGTTTAAATAAAGCTATAGCCTTAAATTGATTTAAAAAAAATACTTGCAGCCTACACTGATGTGTATTTTAGCTTATGATCATCTTTGCCATATTGACAAGATAGCAATGCTGTCTCATTTCATTGTCCATAACTGATTTCATAGCAATTTAAATGCCCTTAAAGGGTCTGATCCTGCTCCATGAAATCAATATCATCATTCCCTTTGAGTTCAGTGGGCAGGGTCAAGCTCTTAATTGGCTGGTTAGAAGTGACCTGAGGCACTTTTATGTTCTTTTTAGCTTAAACTCTAAATTTCCAGGATTGTAATAAATGGCATTCTTATTAAAACCAACTTTGCCACAGTAGCTTTTGTAACCAGGCACCCAAGGAAATTAAAGACCATTTAACGTCCCCAAAAATTACAGTCTAATATTTATAATCTTATAATGATACATTTTCATGGAGCCTCCACAAATTGGTTGTTTTATCTTGGCATTGTTCAGTGGAAGCTGGTCTAGCTACTTAATTTGACTTCTGGACCTCCGTTCAGTGTTGTGGGGGGTGGTTTTTCTACCAAACATATTTAGTAGTTGTATAGAGACAACTGTATAGAGTAAATGTAACCATACAGTACTCACTCTGAGAAAACGGTATATCCTTTAACGTAGAAGGCTTCAAAGTAAAGAGTTATTGGTTTTCAGTATGTATACTCTATGGCCATGTCTATGTGTGCTGATTTAAGATGCTTTAGCCCAATTTAAGGCACATTAAGGACACATGTCTACATATGCGCACCCTTAATATATCTTAAAAATGGTGGGTTTAGGCTATTTGCACCTACATTTGATACTTTCAAAAGCAGGTATCAGATTTAGGCATGAATAGCTAAAGCACACTAACTCACATATAGGGGTATTAATAGTGTGTATGGACTGATATGGGACTAACTGTAGTCTCATGTCAGTGCACACAGCACTAATGTGCTTTAATACATGCATGTGTAGACACAAGCCTAAATTGCCTTAAATGTGAATTAACTCTTGGCATGCCTAAATGCATGTGTAGACATACAGTATGTACTTTAGCAATAGCATAGCTCAGAAGATCAGCAACCTTGCAAATTTTTGACAATCAGCATGGAGCAAGAAGACAGCTGTGAATGAACAAGACTAAATGCCTGCGCACTTAAAGAATGTTACATAGCTTCTTGTGCTGCTGCTGGAGCCTTTCACCCACTCAGGTAAATGCTGCTGCACTTTTAACAGCCATAATAAGTCTTGACATTTCTCTAGCATCTTTTATCCAGGAAGCCAAGCCCTTACACAGACACTAATCAGTAAAGCCTGACAATACCTTTCCACTGAGATGCAAAGAGGTGCAAAAAGCTTGGCCCAGTGTTTCACAGGAAGCATGTCATACAGTCTACATGTTCACTGAAGTATTTGGGGGACATTCTTGCCATGCTAGCCCAGAGGCTTATGCCCTACAAAGTGGCTTGGAGCTCCAAATTCCTATTAGTTCCTTATATAAAGGCTGTTTGTACTTTCTGAGAAAGGAGGGGCAAGTTGATTTCAGTGTTTATCATATAAACATGACTAAATAGCAAAGACCCATAATAGGTCTGTTACCATGGTACAAGCCATAATTACTGCACTACAACAGTAATATTTTCATTTGCATCATATCTGATAAAACAGTTTGGCAGCTCTACTATGCTATAACCTCGAGAGGATTTGGACTAGTGGGGAGGAGAGCTAATGTCTGATTCTCCTCTCAGTTACACCAGGAAAGATTAGGAGTAACTCCACTAAAGTCAACAGTAGGGCAGGATTGTCTAGCACTTCTGAAAATAAACCCAATTCAGCAAAACAGTTGTGGACCATTTTAGGTGCCTACAGGTGGAGGTAGATGCCTCATAGGGTTTAAAACTGGTAAGGCACCTAAGTCCCATTAGAATCAGCCTTCATGTATTTTAAGGTACCTCTAATATTCAGTGAGACAAGTGTACTCAACTGGCTGGCATGCTTTAATGAAGTTACATTTATAAAAGAATGTAAGCAGGTGGGAGATGCTTCTTCACATGCACTGAAAATTCATCAATGTTAAGTGTAAAGGTATTTAAAAAAAGATCAAAACAAAAAAAGCCCCGTGTGTGTGTAGTGCATCCTTCCAGGAGTACAAATTAGGAAAATAAGTGGTGCTACTCTTAAACACCACCCGCAAGTCAAGCTCTTCCCACTTTGAGCACCAAAATTAGAAATGAAGCAGATTGTACAGACGCTCAAAATACTATCCCATGCTGTACTGGGCTCCTCAGGTATAATGGAGCTTAAATTCACCCAAAAGCAGGATCAAAGTAAGGAGCCAGAACAATAGGCACTAGCCTTGGCTCTTAGCTTCCAGTCATATCAGAATCTAAACTTGAATGTAAAAAACACCAAAACACACAAACCAATCTGGGCCTTATGGTACCAAACAAAAGCAAACTAGTGTAAATTAGTGCATTGATTTCTGCCCAAGTTTGGAGAGAGAAGGGAGGAGCTACAACAGTCAAAGCCAAGGATTAAACTGGGCCAACACCCACTCAGCAAAGCAGGCCTTTGTGCAGGGAACAGGATCTGGTCTAGTCTGATGCGGAGACTGGAGTCCGAGTGGCCAACTTAATTTCTGCTGTCTGACAAAAGTAACAAGGAACATCTGTGTTTTGTGATACACTGTTGTGGGAAAGGTCATTTATAACCAATGTCCAAAGACTGTCTACAATTTGAGGAGAGCAGGAGGCTTAAGAAATTTCCAGAAGGGAAGTGACTACCACAGCCATAATGTGGCAGGTACCTGTTTTTCATAAAGAAACCACCTGGCAGGAGTGATGCGAGCTGGTAACATTCTTTACTGCATAGGCATAATAGACAATTTTCAATCGCACGTAACTAAAGAAGTCAAATGTTGGTCACACATCTATAGTGGTCATCATTAAGCAGCCGGTATTCACCAGAGACTTTTTCTCATCACAGTTAATGAGAGGTTGGTGGGATATGCATATCACTAGGCATATCTACAAATTGCTGTACATTGCTGTAGCAACGCACTACAGCACCGTACGATGCACTACAACAGCAAAGCAATCACGTCAGTCTACATGGCAGTCAGCAGCTACCTCGCCATAACAGCACGCTTCCCCATTTTAGCACACTGCTCTGACAAAGTAGCAGTGAACACTTACCGCATGCACAGCACAGTACAGGCAGTTACTGTGTCATGCTTTAGTACTTCCTTTTGGAAGTACTAAAGCATGGCACCATAACAATGTTGCCATAGGGCAGTGGTCTCCAACTTTTTTAAGTAGAAGATCACCTTTGGCATTTAAAAGCAACCTAAGGTCTACCATGTGCTGCTGCCCCCCACCCCGAACCCAGCAGGTAAGTCTGTGGGGGCGCGGATTGAAGCAGAGGGAGGAAAAATTATTTGGGGGTGCACCTCCCCAACAGGTAAGTCCCACCCAGCCAGGGCCCCACTCAACTTACCCCTGCTCCTGGCACTGCAGCAGTCTCTCTCACCACACGGGCCTCAATCTGGCCTTCACCGCTTCCCTCCCACACAGACTGACCTGCTGGGCTGGGGCACGTGTGTCCATGGACACAAGCACTCAGCCCCCCTTCCCAGCCTCCGATTGACTCCAAGAAGCTCCAAGATCTACCACAAAAGGATCCAAGATCGATTGGTGGATCAAGATCCACTGGTTGGTGACCACTGCCATAGGGCAACATATAGACACGCCCTCTGCATAATAACTTTTGGCAACTAGTGACCTTTAATGACAATTTGGCTACATTCATGGAGGGCTGTGCTCCTGATCAAAAGCCTTTTGAGGCTCTGACTTCAATGAGCATTTGCTCAAGTCTTTTTCCAGGCCACATGTCTGGTTTCTGAGTTCTGTCAAAAACTGTAAATAATTATATAAAATATATTTTAGGGGTGGGAATGGGCTTGAGAGAAATGGTATCATTCTCTCAGAACTCACACGTGACCTGGGGGATATTTCTTATACAGTCCATCCACAAAAAATAAACTGTGGCAGAGATCAAGGATGAAAATATTTATGCTAAACTGATGGGTAAATAGCAAGACAGTTCACTTGTATCTTTACAAAAAAAAAACCAGGAGGTATTCATGATGAACAAATTTAATCACAGTCTAAGTCGATAGGAAACCTGACAGCAAAAGCTGAAAGTCTGTTCAGTCGTCATGTAAAACCATAGGGAAACCAGATGTACCAGGATTCTCCCACTGAGTCAAGTGAAACTCAATCCCTGAGGCATTAAAAGGTTACATAAGACGGGAGCAAATACAGCATATGTAGACTAATCCCTTTTTTAGGCTGGGATTCAATCAGCTATTACATAAAAGTGCCAAAAAAAGCCCCACTAAAGCACCCAGTCTATAGAGATGTCAGGCGAACTGGGTCCAACTAACACATTGAATCTTCTGGGCATGTAGTGGGCTCAGCACAGGAGTGTGCCAAGTTAAAAGTAAATTGCTGCTTTTTCTCTTTTAAATGTCTGCAAGGTCCCTTGGTGCCTAACTCCCAATTAAATTCAGTACTTCAATTCAAAGCTGGAAATGCTAATATTTTGTTCTTGGTGAAAATCAATATTTTGAAAATATGGAAAGTTGCCAATCTGGACTAAATGTCATGATCTATGTTCTACTCTTGTCCCACATACAGAACTCCCATTGTCAAAAACTCCTAAGGGGTGTATCCCCATGAGCAGGAATGTGCTTTTCCCTAGGGTCAAACAGCAGCAGCACAACATGTGCTGCTGCTACTTGTCCCCAGGAAATACCTGTGCCACACACACTCTGGTGCACAGCACATTGCCCTGGGTGGGGTAGGGGAGGCTCGGGCCAGCAACTGTGCTGGCCCTAGCAGCCTTACCTGGGGACCTCTGGGAGTTGCAGCCATGGTGATCCTGCACCAGGGAGCCTGGCTGGCAACTGGAAGATGGCTGTGGCCAGCCAGGCTTCAGTATTAGGCAGCATGCACCACCCCACTTTTTTTAGGTGTGCCTTTTTTTGATTACAGGATCTCCCAGAGTCAAACCTGCCCTCTCTCCCTCCTCTGCTCCCACTGCAAATTATCAGTGCAGGGAATGTCTGAATATTCGGTGTGTGTGGTGTGAGGCATTAGGGGCACATCTGCACTCATCTGGACATGCCCCTAATGTCAAAGATAAAAGACAGAACATTTGTAAACTTGGGGCTAAGCTTCATTTTGTATTAGTTACCCTAGCTGCGTTGTGACACTTATGCTGATTTATACCAGCTGAAGATCTGCTGGATGGCCTTAAAACTGATTTTGGGCAGAAATCATACACTTGATTCTGACCTCAAACTACTCTGGGCCCTATTAGGTCACAGGAAATTAATTAATTCTGCAGCAGGGCAATACTTGTAAATAAAAGTACTATCCTGCTGCAGAGTTTTTTATTCCGCAGCAACACAGGTGTAGACACTGGCACAGCTGGCTGGGGCACAAGGGTGCTTCAGTGCTACTGACTAGCCCTGTACTGTATCATCTTTGTGCCGCAGCCAGCCCTTCCACAGCATGTTGAGCTGGGTCAGAGCAGCCCTGGGCTGGCAGGCTGACCCTCCAACCCAGCTCAAAGTCCTGCAGTCTCAGGCACATATGTAGACGTGGTGCCCAAGAGTAATAAACTCTGGCATGATATGCACCAGGGTTTGTTCCATATTAATTTGCATGTGTAGATGCACCCTGTGTAACTCAGTATTTTATCTGGGTTTCCACTGGCCAAGAGCTGAAGAAACTCTTTAAATGATTTTTTTTTATCTCTTTTCCAATATTGTTAGTGGATCTACATTTGTATAACATTAAATTACACACACACACACACACACACAGAGAGAGAGAGAGAGGGGGAGGACAGACAAACACCTCAGACAACCAAAACACCACTTATATTTAAATATTAGTCTAAATGGGGTTTTTTGACCCTCAAGAGGGAGCAGCTAGAGAAAGAGAAAAAAATTAATTAGCACAGCCCAGCATCATTCATACCTCATTAAAACTGGGTATTCACATACAAATATATATACATGTAGTGCAGATAGTCTTTTGTTTGTAATGTACATCTGCACTAATTTTGCTATAAACTCAATAATAGGCCATTTCTACTTCATTTCTATGCCAGAGCTTTTCTTCAGCTATTTCCGTTCTCAATCTACATTTTATTATCCTTATTAAATCTGCAAAGTACTTTTAATCAACTTTTGTCTTTTTTCCAATTCAGATGTAACAGTCCCAAACAACAAATAATCATCTGCATTTTATTTCAGATGGGCTAACAAATATGTTATTTTAGTGGACTACAAATGTAATGTGCATAGAATCTGAACTTTTTCTAAAATATCTATTTTATCATCAGTTAACCAGGGATTTCTCTGGGTAACTGCAATTAAATGCAATGGGAATTAACTATGTAAATCCTTTATGCATTCAAGAGAATACCAACCTTCATAATATACTTCAGTGTCTGGAATACCAAGCACAGGAATGAATGGCCACCTTCTGCACATCACCCTATTTTTTAAAAATGTATTTCCAGATGGAATCCTGACAATTTAGAATTAGATGGAATCAGAGTTGTCAGAATAGTGGGTTTAATTATAGCACATTTCTAACTATGACTTTATGTTAAACAATGAGAATTGCTCAAATAATTTTGCTCAGTTTAGTACAATAAAAGCTCTAGAACTGAACTAGAGTAGATTGAATTTCTCTATTTTCATCTGTTTATGCAATGCTAAGTAATCCCAGGTCTGCCTAATATTTGGATGGGAGATGATTTTGGAATTCTGGGTACCACAGATAGAAGCCAGAAAGTTGTGGTTGAACAATCAACAAATTCTAGACTACAGAAACCAAATAAATGGAAACATTTCATTCTTCCCCATTACTGCTCTTGAACTGATGGACAAGAATAAAGGGAAAGGAAGATAAGTTTGTGAATATAACAAGAGGAAATATATAGTATGAGTAAGTACAAACATACTGCAAAAACTTCATCATAGGCTGCAAAGCAAAGCCCAGAGAAAGTTCCACATCCAGGTGTTAGAGGGCTGTTTTTCTGCTGTATGATTTCTTCCAGCGAAGGAAAACCAGTTTTTGTTTGTCTCACTGTAAAAAATGCACTCTGAATTCTCAAGAATTAAACCTTAAAGAAGAAAACTTAATGAGTGAAAGATTTTTTCATTGTTGAACCAGTTGATCTATGCCACCTGCTTACAGTAACTATTTATGGTCTTATTAACAAGACCGAGAAGTGTACAGCTTAAGAGATTGAGATATTTGTATGAAGTTTTAAAGTGCATATGTTCTTCTTAACTCATGATGAAAATAATGAAAACCCCTGAACTAAACTAGTGCAAATAGTCACTGTTAGAATTCACAGCCTGCCAGTACAAACATTTCACCTTTCACAGTGATTATGAAACAGATACCAAAAAAATTTGCAAACAAGTGTAGTACAACCAATTTGTACTCACATTAATCTATCCATTAATGTTGAATCCAAGTCTACCATACTTTGTTTCCCTTTCTTTGCTTTAGCTTTTCAAAAGCAATTGCTGTGTTCATTCTTAATTCCAGTGATCACAAATCTTCTCATCCCTTGCAGCATTGCTCTAGTTCTAAAGCCTCAGAAGTATATCTTGGTATGTATTCTTTTTACATTAGAAAGAGTGTTGGCATTTTCTCAATTGTAGAAAGTCACTTTTTTATTTAATGTGCCAGTACCTTTCTATATCCAATTATTAGAAACCACTTATTAGAAGTATGCACACACACAGAGACACAGAATGGGATAGCTCTTTATCCCTACACGCACAAAAGATTCACTCCAGGGTAAAATTCTAGCCCAACAGCAAAGTTCCCAGTAGGCCCAGAATTTCACTCCATGTTTGCCAAGGGAAGGAGTAAAAAATCTGAAAATGCTGTAGCTAGGATAGCTTGTATTACCTTAATTCTCTTCACTGTGTCTATTGAAGGGTGTTCCAGTCACATCATTTCAATCTTAGCCTCAAATCTCAAGGTAGATTTGCTATAATCAGTCCACAACGGGGCCCAAATCTCTGCCAAATTTCAAGGGCCCATCACCTTCTGATGTGCAAAGGCAATTAAATAGAGTCACACAAATACTGTATTAGGAAAGTCATTTTTCCTTTTTTTAACTGAAAGAGTTGAACCACATTAGCTGAAACTTTCTTTAAAAAAAATCATTCCCAGTCTGAAAATGTTTGTCACAGTTCAGCCAAAAACAAATGCTTGAGAAAAAGTGATAGGAAAATGCAAGGGGCCATTTAAAATGAAAATCTTTGGGCATACTTGATTATACATATAGCAATATACTTCACCTATAATATTTGTCACAGTCCTGGTAAAGCTGTCCCTGTGGAGCACTCACCAGAGAGCAGTACTGTGGCCACATGCTGGAGCCTATATTGCCTAAATACCAGTCCACCTAATGGACTGGTTATTTTGAGGGAAAGCTAGTTCTTTGTCCCAGGCGGCTTCCATTTGAACAAAGGATTGTCAAGGTTTCACAATGCCCCATTGTTAGCTCTATGCCATTAACCCTTCAAATTTCAGTCTGCTACCAGTATATAAAGACAGAAGAATAGATAGAAAAGGTCCACATTCAAAATGGAGCTTGTAGTCTGACACAGATATACAGACAGAGGCCAGATGCTATTCCACCTCAAAGATATCTAAGCTATGCTTACACAGCTTTCACGTACCTGAGACAGATACCAGTTCCACCCTGTGCAACAGCCAAAATTCTGCTAAGACATTTATATTGCTTGTGCATCTTCATTTATGAAGGGAGGCTGCAAGCTACGGGACTCTTCAGCCTGGAGAAGCACAGGCTGGCAGACCTGGTGGCAGCCCATAAGTACATAAAGGGTGTGCATCAAGATCTGGGGGAACACCTGTTCACCAGAGCACCCCAGGGGATAACAAGGTCCAATGGTCAAACTCCTGCAAGACTGTTTTAGACTGGACATAAGGAAAAACTTCTTTACTGTCCGATCCCCCAAGGCAGACTCCCCCTACAGGTGGTGCAAGCACCTACTCTGGACACTTTCAAGAAACATTTGGACATTTACCTTGCTGCGATCCTTTGACCCTAGCTGACTTCCTGCCCCTGAGGCAGGTGGCTGGACCTGATGATCTTACAAGGTCCCTTCCAGTCCTAACGTCTATGAATCTAAGAATTTTGGTGTGAAGATTCCCAAACAAATAGGCTTGGCTTCCTGAATATTCCCAGAAACAATCCAATGTGGCCACCCAGATGTCTAACTCAGTTTCACCTGGCAAAGCACATAAGCTCTTCATAAGCCCTTGGGGAAAATGGCCTCACCCCCTTTCTCCCCTCCTTTTGTATTCCTAATTTCCAGCTTTTTACTTTTTCACAGACAGCCTCTTTTCTACCTTGAAAATCTACCACTGCAGTCTTCCTTACTCGCCTTGGGCTTTTTTCCCTTCATTTTTTTCTCCTCCCTTCCCTGCTCTACCTTTCATTTTCCTCATTTCCACATATTTACATTCTCACTGACATCCTGTCACACTTTTAGCTTCTTTCATTCCTTGGAGTCTCAGAACAGCAGAGACTTCCTATGCCTGAAGAAGGGTGATTGCACCCAAAACCTTTTTTCCAACTACTCGGTCTAATAAAAGATATCACAGATACCCAAGGAACCTTGCCTGATAATAATGCAAGCATTTAGTGATGATGAGGCAACTTACCTTTTGCTCAATAGCATAAAGTTTAAGGCACTTGGCCAGGTCCTTGTCAGCTGCAAGGTGTTTGAATCATTAGTCCCCACTCATCAGGACACCGTCCTAATTGCCAAACTGAGAAGAGGGCATTGTCTACTTCCCAGCTGTTAAAAAATGAGCCACTAGACAGTCAAAACTGAGTGACTGCTTGGGCCAAAGCAACAAGGAATGAGTATATTCAGTCATTTTAGAAGCACATTTATGTGCAAATATATAAATACACAGTAAATAAAATGTAGTATTATAATTATTGGCATTTAGGCTTTAATTTTCACATTTCATTGTAATTAATGAATATGCTCCAGTAAAGGTTTTTTAAGATCAGTACAAATACACAGCTGATAAATCTCTGTTTCTTGCTATGTCATTGCATGTCCTAAACATTTCTCAGTGTCTTTTCCCATGGATCAGCTTAAGTCAAAATCTCTCTCTGAAAGGTTTGCTTTTCCATTGCTTTTCATCTTGTGCAATTCTGTATCTTTGTGCAAGAACAGCATAGCCAACTCAAGAGTTCAAAATTCTTGAGTTGGGCTCTCCCCAAAAATATGAGATATATTAAATACCATATGATTTTTAAGCCAAATAATTAAAAATGGATTTTATTTGCCTTCTAGGTTCTGAGCTGGGAAACTTCACAATTTCAAGCTTTTTTTGCATCCTGGAAAAACTAAATGCTTACTTTATTTAGGCAGAACCTGAGATTATCACCTGATTGCAGTATTCCAGATGCTGCAACAAAAATCACATGAGTGGGCAAGTGAAAATGGACGTGAAGTAGCAGCATCTGTAGGAGTTGAGAATTCTGATCTGGTAGCATTTCACACTCATTTTACATTCACTTTTCTTAGGGTAATGGAAAAATTTCCTGCAAGGTAAAAGGGGGGAGGGCTATCCCATACATCAGCTTCTCATGTTAGTTGCCTGAGTTTGTGCATTCTTCTTACCCTGTGAAAGTGGAAGCCAAACCACAGTATCTTAACCCTCACTGAAAGAATGGCAAGGTACTGCCGTTAGCTTCTACTTAGTCAATGGAAGTACTCCCAATCAGTACTCAGGCCTCTGCTTGGCACTTGGTTAACTATCATTAAATTACATAGCACTAGCTAAATTTATGCAAAAAAATTCTCAATTAAATAACAGTTATTGTCATTTGCTATCATTAGGCTAGATTAGTTTCCTGGGTAAGGTCCCAATAAAACTGCTATCCTGTTAAGCCATTTCCCAATGACATATAAGATGTTATATTATTTTATATTTAAATAGTAACTTTTGGTACTATGGTGATGCAGTTCATGGTACTATGACACCTGAGCACTTTTCTGATGGTGTCACCAGCTTATGCAGAATTTGATCTTTTGGTTTATTTTCATGAAACCTAGCCCTTACCCAAAGGTATTTTGTTGTTTTCTGCATCCTCCTATGTACCATAAAATCTAAAATTCTCTCTCATTCTGCAATTTAGTTATAGTATTTCATACTTAATATCCTGCAAACAGACAGAATGAGACTATAACTGTAATTGCCAGATATCAAGTCTAAACCTGTGGGAATAGCAGGCCTCTAACATAGCCCACAGAGATATGATTTGTAAGTGACTGAGTAGTGTAAAGGAATTTCCACCATATTGATCTAAGGATGCAATGATCCTGTGTAGATGGTACACAGAGGCCCCATCTGTCACTGAAACCTAATGGTTACATCCCCCCCCCCCAAAAAAAAAATGTGGGGTTTGAGTCTCTGTGGCCCTGGAACCTGTGTAGTCAGTTTGTATCAATCCACAAGAAGAAAGAATGTCTAAATCTATCCCAACCATACAGTTGGTCCAATAAAAAGATATCACCCACAACAATCCTTACCCCTCACTTCCTGGGCCATCACACTAACAACATCACCCTAGCACTATTCATTCAAATGTTGTTTTTTACTTCCATTTTGTACTCACATTGTAAATAACCCCAGAAGGCAGTAGACAAGCAAATCTGTAGTGTGTTTTTTAAAAAAAGATAGAAAAATTAAGGTATGAAACTGTCAGGGGACTTGCTTTTATTTATCTTGAAGACAAAGATCTAAAGCCTAGATTTGAACTAGTATGAAAAGGAAGAATAAGGATTTCTAATATGAAGTTTACACTACTAAGCCTTTCCCCCATGAATAGAGCTTTACATGTTATTAAAGTATTGGTTGACATCCTTTTTTTTTTAATTCAAGTTCTCTGTATACAGGAAATGCTATGACCAAGTATTCCTGATCACCTACCAAAGTGCTCTCCTTTCACTTTGTTCTCTGCTTACATCCCCACATTCACTTATGCCTTGCCATCTCAGTGGCTGGGCTCGGTGAAACGTGGTTATCCCTCTTGAACTGATAACAACAACAAAAGTAATAATAAGAATAAACAACATCCTTATGCTGGCACAAACGAAGGGGATGATGAAATGCCAAGTGCTGCAATAATCCCTCCAAGCAGGGCAGGCTTGGATCCAGTGAGGGTGTAGTGACATGGTCACATTCTACTTCGGGTGTATAGCACACGAGCAGTGGAGGACCCATAGTGAGTTCTCTACTGCCAGGAGCTCTGGTCTCTACAGCCACACCCCATGCCAGTCACATCCCCCAAATCAGGGATCTCTCCACCTCACCCTTCTTTTCAAAGTCTCTGATAACCACCTCTCCAGTCTGCCAAGCCCACTCATCAGAGCAGCAATATGCACGTATCCTGTATATGTTGCAAGCTCTAGAACAGATCACAGCATAATAGCTTCTGCCTGGACAGTGTAATTTTGTGCTATCCCAGACACAAGATCATCCAGCCTTCAGTGTTTGAAGGAGGCTTTTACTTCACATTATTCACTACTTCACACTGGACCTATGGCTTTGTCAAACTTCTCAGCTAGAAATCACCTGGGCCACATCTCAAATCAACTCTAAGATCCCTTTTTTAAATATAGTTTTGTTTCAGATTTGTTACAATCCTATTCACTGTGTTCAACAGTGTTCCTTTGACATCTGGGATGGTGACAAGAGAAGAAATACTGAATTCCATGATTGGCACTGTTAATGGCCGTGACACTGAAGAGCAGGCCCAGCTGCTGTGTGTTTCATCTGTGGCTGGCTTACCTCCAGCTTTGACTTTCCATTTAGCAAGGTAAACCTGGAGCATTAAATAGTCTCTGAGTAAGCATTTTGTTGAAAATGCAGTGTTAAAATGGCCTAGACCAAAAGGCTATCAAGCATAATAACCAGGAAGGAGTGAGGTGGGCAAACAGAACACAAGCCAAATACTTCAATTGTTTAAAAAAGAAAATCTACGGCCGTTTGCTTACCATCCTATTCTACAGCTAATAATTTGTGCCTTTGAAGTCATAAGGACATATCCTCAGCATGTGTAATCAGCATAGCTCTCTTTAAGCCAGTGACACCATCACACTGATTTACACTGTTGTGAATCTGTTCCATAGTATATCAATGAAATAAGATGAGGTGAAATCCTACCCCATACTCACCCACTCCAATTGCTTTAGAAAGAGGCCAAAGCACAGAAGAACCACTACAATTTAGTCATGCATCAGCAAGTAAGATGGAATATGAATTTAAATTGCAGGTCAGTAAACAGGTGTCAACATGGTGAATGGGTTAGTGAGCCATGCACTGAGCTCTGTTGATGAGGAATGAAAGTTACTCACCCCAGTTACCACAGCCTGCTCTCTGCAGTGTGGCAGAGCTGATGTTCCAAGAACAGACTGGGACATGGAAGTAAGATTTTCTTGCCTACTCCCAACCAGCAAGTTTTACATCACTAGTTAGACAGGCTTTCTGCCAAGGTAATGAATATCACCAGTGGCAATTCAGTAGTGATCTCATAACTGATTTGCACAAGTTCTTTCAACTAAAACTATCAAGTCTACTGTATTGCACCCCCCACATTATTATACAACACACACTGAATAAATCCAAACTGTGAATCAAATGTATTTATATAATTAAAAACCTATATTACATTGTAACTTATACTAAATTACATATAATTAACTGTATTAATTAAAATGCAGAAGAAAATTAATGTACTAAATTAATCACTTCTCTTCTAAGGGTATTCTTAGTGTCCATGAATGTGTTTCTTCAAGTTTCATTTACCAGTATGATGTCACAAAAGATTTTGTAGGAATGGAGCCTTTCTTGTTTTTGTTTTATTTTTTGGATATGTGAAAGGCTGAAAGACATTTGCTGGATTTTGTATTCGTTCCACTCCATCCTCAATTATCAACACTTTAGGAGGACTTAGGGATAGATGCAGAATGAATGTTGCCATGGTTGGTCCAGAAAATTCACCAGAGAATGATGTCAGGCTCTTTCTGCTTGTCAGGAGTATAAGTATTGCATTCATACCAATGCCCTTGCTGAGCCAGGAGATCAGGACCACAATGCAGATCCTACTATTTTAAAGCATGCTGAGCTATCACTACCTCTGTCCACATTACCTAAAGAGACAGACTGGAACAAAAATAAGAGCCTCTGGTTGGATTCCATCCACATGTAGATCTTGAGGCACCTGCCTGATTTTCAAAATGTTGCTTTCACAGCAAGGATTATTCACATTGGGCCAGATCATAAGCTAATATAAATGTCCCTGGCTTTATTGACATCAACAGAGCTACACCAGTTTACACCACTGAGGATTTGGTTTGCTTTATCTCTCAAAGACATCAGTTTTGAATTATGACTCCAAAGTGGCTGTGAAGACATCAGCAATTCAGTAGTTCTTCAATAAATGACAAGTGAATTACAGATGTCGAAGGGTGTTGAATTTTAAAGTGCCTATGTTGTACACAAACCTACACAGAACAAATTTTATTTTTATTGTTAAGAATGTGCCTCATGCTATGGGTAATAACTGATCTACTGGTATAAAGGCATAATTAAGATAACATTCTAAGGGACCACATTATTTAAAATTTAGAATAACTTTCTACAGACACAGATAATTACCAATGCAATTTTGCATTGGCAATTATTTATGAGCATAATTAAGGTCACTTGTATATTCAACTATTTGACATGCAAGTGAAATCAGGTAATAAGATGTCTAAATGAACTGAACTGCACCAATAAATAATTGTAGATGTAACAATGCTCCCCCTAAACCCAGCCTCAGAAGAGAAATTTTTAAAACATGGCACCAAAACCTTGATTTTTAAGGTATTTAGGTACTTAAGGATGCAGATATACACAAGGAGATTTTCAAAAGCATGTTGGACATCACTCCCACAGAAGTTACACAGATCAAGGATTTAAATGTATTATCACTGCCAGGTTCCAGATGTGTGTCCTAGCCAGTGGGCTGTCAGATGTCCTAGGCAAAGAACTCTGTTTCTCCTGTTCTAACTGTTCCATGTCATATCACCAGTTAAACAGTTATTGTGCCAGATAGAGTAAGTGAAACTGACTGGCTAGGCCAGTCGCTGAAATGCTCACCTGAGATGTGGGTTCAAGTTTCATAGTTTCATGGTTTCTACGGTCGGAAGGGACCTGAGCAGATCATCGAGTCCGACCCCCTGCCATGGCAGGAAAGAGTACTGGGGTCAAATGACCCCAGCAAGGTGTTCATCTAGCCTCCTCTTAAAGACCCCCAGGGTAGGAGCCAGCACCACTTCTCTTGGAAGTTGGTTCCAGATCCTAGCCACCCTGACCGTGAAGTAGCGTCTCCTGATATCTAGCCTAAATCTACCTTCTGCCAGCTTGTGACGGTTATTCCTGGTCACTCCTGGTAGTGCTCAGGGGAACAGGGACTTCCCCAATGCCTGCTGGTCCCCTCTGACTAGTTTGTAACAGGCCACTAGATCCCCC
>NW_017729022.1:4936066-4954567 GCF_001723915.1 Gavialis gangeticus
ACTTGTTGGTGTTGAATTCCATCCTATTCTCATCCGCCCATCCCTGTAACCTTCACCATCCAGCGCAAGGTGAAGGTCTGATTGCAGTCTATTCCTCCCTTCTAGCATGCCCACATCCCCCCACATCTTAGTATCATCAGCAAATTTGAACAGGATGCTATTTACCCCCTCGTCCAAGTCACTGATGAAGATGTTGAACAGTGCGGGCCCGAGGACCGAGACCTGCAGAACCCCACTGCCCACATCCCTCCAGGCCGAAAATGACCCATCCACCACCACTCTCTGAGTGCGGCCCTCGGCTAATTCCCTCAGTACTCAAGGGTGGAGATCATCCGGACCAGCTGATTTGAATACATCCAGGACTCAGCAGGACTCAGCACTGTGTTGTAAAGACATATCCTTAGTGCCATATAAGCTCTCAAGATTGGACATAAGTGGAATATAGAATCATAGAAAAGTATGGCCAGCAGGGACCTCTGGAGATCATCTAGTTCAACCCCCTGCCTGAGGAAAGATCGTATCTATCCAAATCATCTCATATAAAATCCTTGTCTAACCTATTACTAAAATTACACAGGCAGCCCTGTCATGTACTAAATTGTCAGAGGTAAAGCAAGGGGATTATGGTGGCCAACATCCTGCTTCTGAAAGGGTTGTTAAAATATGCTCAAGAGATCCACAAAAGAGGGCAACACCCCCTGCAACAGAGGAAGGCAAAACTTTCTACAGTGCATACCAGTCTGACTGCAGTAAAATTCCTTCCCGCCCCAAATGTGGTAATTCATAGATTTCATCGATTTCATAGACATTAGGGCTGGAAGGGACCTTGGAAGATCATTAAGTCCAGCCCCCACCCAAAAGGCAGTAAGTCAGCTGGGGGTCATAGGATCCCAGCAAGATAAGTATCCAATTTACTCTTGAAGGTGTTCAATGTAGGTGCTTGAACCACCTCCAATGGCAGGCTACTCCAGACCTTGGGGGCTCGGACAGTAGAGAAATTCTTCCTTATGTCCCTCTGACCCTAACCAGAGGGGCAAGACCCTCTAGCCAGGAACCTCAGGATTTTAGTCCCAGCAGGGACACTAGCACATCCCAGTCAAAATCCCAAGCCTTGCCTGCAGCCAACACTTCTGAGGAAGGTAAAAAATTCTAACCAATGTTTATCCAAAATCTTCTTGAACATCTCCAATGGTGACTCCACAGCTTTCCTAATCTACTGCCTCACTACCCTAACAGTGATGAAAGTTCTTCCTGATATCCAGTCTAAACATATTTTGCTGCAACTTCCTGCTCTCTGTAGCAACAGAGAAAAGGTGTTCTCCTCCTTCTGTACAACAGCCCTTCAGATATTTGAAGACTGCTATCATGTCCCCTCCTAATCACCTTTTCCTTTAACCTCTCCTTTGCATGACTTGCCTTCCAAAACCTTCATCATTTTTGTTGCCCACCTTCAGGACCCTCTCTAACTTCTCCATGTCCTTTCTGAATCAGAGCCCAAAACTGCACAGAGTACTTTAGGTGAGGCCTAACCGGTGCTGAATAAAGAGTCACTGTCACATCCTGTATCTTGCACTTAATGATCTGATTGATGCAGCTCAAAACCCCATTCACCTTTTGGGCAGCTGAGTCAACTGCCGCCTCATATTGAATTTGTGATCCACCAAGACTCCTAGCTCCTTCCCTATAGTGCTGCTATCCAGCCAGCTGTCACCAATTTTGTATACATGTTTTTTATTCTTTGAGAAGCGCAGCACTTTGCATTTGTCAGCATCAAACTTTATTCTGTTAGCTCCAGCCCAGCTTTCCAATCTGTCAATTGCACTTCTTCTGACTTGCACTCCCGTCCCCCAGTGTGTTTGCAGACCTTTCCAGTTACATGTCATCTGTATACTTGCCCAAGATACTTTCTGTTCCAGTATCCAAAGAAATATTAAACACATTGAACACCCCTGGGCCTAGGAGAGACCAGTGTGGGACTCCATCTCCTGTCATTCAAAACCTCCTGCCATTCCTACATGCCTCTACTTATAACTACCCTTTCTTTGTAGCTATTGAGCCAGTTGAGCATCCACCTTACAGTAGTTTTGTCTAGCCCACATTTGTTCAATTTGTTTCTGATAAAGTTCCATGAGGGCTCTTTGCATAAGAAAAAATGTTATGTGAAATTAGTTATACCCTCCAAGGAGCGTTTATTGGTTTAAAAAAAAAACAAAAAACAAAACATGCTTTTCCATTCCTGTGGCTCCTTCGGACTTGAACATACTCCATCTGAAGTCAATGGGTTTTACTGGGGACTTCAATGATTATTTTAAAAGTGCAACAAACCCCAAACAATTTTTATAGCACCTTAACATAAAGGACTGCAGCTTAAGTCTCCCAAGGGGTGCTAATAGAGAGACAACCCTATAAATCCACTCTCTAAAGATTTTCTTTTGACTTGGATGGATGTTCACTATGTAGGAGGATCAAAATCGCCCCACCAGAAATGAACTTTTTTGTAATGGTCTTGAAATCAAACTACATTTTGGCAGCTGTTTTCTTTTCTGTGCTTTTCTCTGAGGTAATCTTCCATAAAAAGAAATATACAGGAGAGCAGAAGAATGTGCTCCCTGAAGTATTATCCAAAACCCACACGCTTTTTTAATTTCCAATATTGTGAAATCCAATAAAAAGCAGAGTAAATGAAATATCACTCAGGGAGACAGAAACAGGCACCTTTGATCATCAATGCCAAATCTCAGCACTCACATTTCATTCTAGTGGTTCCCATGACATCATCCGACTCCTATGATGTCCATGGCCTTTTAGCCCTGTCATCATTGAATACTGTCATGTGTATTGGCACACATACACTGCTATTTGTATGTCACCGCATGCTTTCTTGCACCAGCTATTCTGAGGAGAAAGGCTGGCCTTTTATGAGCAAACGGGCTTCAGAAATACATTATTCTAGCCGTAAAACAATTACCATAAAATACATTGCCTGTTCTGTACAGTCCTCCCCAGGGTTTTAATAAATTGGCTAATGGCAGATACAGGTAATCTCTGGGAGTCCCGGTTTCCGCTCACCAAACGTCCCCGACCTAAAATGATCACGTTAGGGTCCCTTTCCTGGCGCTGCAAGTCCAAAACAGGGAGTCCGTGGGGCAACCACGGCCTTTCAGACAAAAATCAGGCCATGAAGCTCGCATCTGAACAGCATCCAGGATCCCTAATGCGCTGCAAAGCCTGGCCCAGATGAGCTCCTTCCCAGGCCAGAATGTTAAGTGAGAAGGGGTGGCTGGAGGAGTGCAAAGGCAGAGCCAAAGTGGAGAGAGCCTAAATCCCCTCCCCACCCCTTCCTCCTCAGGCTTGCCCAGATTCCCCAAGACATCCAGCTCAGCTAAGTATTGCAATGGAAATGTGGTGCTGCTGCTGCTGCTGCTGCGCCTGCCTTGCCCTCATTGAGGCGGCTGCTGCTGCTGCTGCTGCGTTACTGGGAGATATTGTGCCGCTGCGACAGGGGAGGACGAGGCAAGCAGCTCAAGGAGGCTCAGTGAGCATGCGCCGCCCAAGCCAGTGACTGGATTCTCAGTCAAGGTACCAAGGCAAAAATAAATAAATAAATAATAAAAAAAAAAATCAGCAATTTATAGAAAGAAGCATCTCTGGTGTGTGGGGATCTCCAGCACCAACAGGTAGGAGGAGAGGGGCTGGGGGGGGGCACAGGGCTGATGCAGCTGCAGGTCTGTGCATGGAGAGGGAGAGCTCCCTCCCTTGGGGATTTTTTTTTTTTTTTTAATAAACTGCATAATGGAAGTGGACACGGACAATGCCTCTTCCGCGGGGCTCCCCGCGAGCTCCCCGTAGCTGGAGACCGTGGCCGGGCTCGGGCGGATGGAGCTGCAAAGCCGCCGCGGCGGCGCTCCCCCGGAGCACAGGAGCGTTTCGTCCCTGCATCGCTGTGTACGTATGTGCATGGAGCGGGGCGAGCGGGGAGCGAGGGAAAGCGGCTGGGGGGAGGCTGATTTCATGGTTTTAAACCGTTGCCATGATCTGATCAGCCTCTGTTTACACAGCAGCAATCAGGCGCTTTGTGCGGGGTAAGAATGCACGGGTTTGACTGGGATTCAGTGAGAATCGCCTTTGTACACCCGAGGTGGCATAGGAAACACTCCATGGGAATAACAGAGCAGCCTGATCCTGCCTGCTGTGGCTCCCGGGTCCCTGGCTCGGGAAAAGCAGCAGTGTCTTTCTCTGATGATGATGATTATTTTCTGTGCATGAAATATATTCTGTTGCAGTTCACAGGGAGGAGTGGAAATCGCGGAGCCCTAAAAAGAGAGCTCCATTTATTCTCTCTATTAAAGCCAACCCTTCCAAATGGACGGGCATTTATTCCTTGGGTGTGTTTCCTTATTTTTCTTCAGTATTGAGATGAACCTGGGTTTAATCATGATCATCATAATATTGGGCTTCAAAGATTCGCATTACCAAGAGCAGGGGGAAAAGCCCTCCCCCCCTAAAACACAGTGCTGTGGTCTGTCTAGCCTATGTGTTTATTTCAGAGCCTGAATGATAAAATCTTGGTTTATAGGGGGATGTAATGAATACATTTTATCTTTAAAACATGCATGAACTAACATTGTGTGATTAATGTGCTTTGGTGACTTGGGTTAAAAAACATAAATTCTGCAGGGTTTCTTTGGGCGTGATCCATATCAACACAGCAGCTGCCTCTAAAACATTGACAAATACTGTAGATGTAAAATAAATGTAGGTAATGTCAAAATCTCAGCAGCCTTTTAGGATTTTTGGAAGATGTGAATGATTAATTTCTGGACTTGCAAGCTGGGGATTATTTTATTCACAAAGCCTCCAAGGCTTTAGCTGGGCATTTGTGTATTCTACCTAATATAAGGGACATTGTTTGGTCAGCTCTGAAATTGTAAGCAATTCAAATCCATGAAATCTGAAAATAACGTTATACAGAAAGTATGCAGGTCATATAAAGAACATGCCTCATGGTTTTTAAAAACAAATAATAGTACTCAAATTTACACCTTCCTTTGGTTTTTTCTCCATAAATTAACATCTTTGTTAGCACTTTATGACATCATTACTTGTTAACTTAAGAACTGATAGCTCATTTTTTTTCAGATATTTTGATGGCATGACAAATCAGAAAGAAGAAAAGAGGATGTACTGTATGACTAGACACAAGATCAGTTCTGTTTGTGGATTACATTTTCAGTAAGATGTATGGATCTATTTTTTCCTTGTTCTTATATATAGATCATGAGACTTGACTGAGGCAATATCCATATCATCCATCCATCTATGGCGAACTACAGCCATGCAGCTGACAACATTTTACAAAATCTCTCTCCTTTAACAGCCTTTCTGAAACTGACTTCCCTGGGTTTCATAATAGGAGTCAGTGTGGTGGGTAACCTTCTGATCTCCATTTTGCTAGTCAAAGATAAGACCTTGCATAGAGCTCCTTACTACTTCCTGTTGGATCTTTGCTGCTCAGATATCCTCAGATCTGCAATTTGTTTCCCCTTTGTTTTCACCTCTGTAAAAAATGGCTCTACTTGGACATATGGGACTCTTACTTGCAAAGTGATTGCCTTTTTGGGGGTGTTGTCCTGCTTCCACACTGCTTTCATGCTGTTCTGCATAAGTGTCACCAGATACTTAGCTATTGCCCACCACCGTTTTTATACAAAGAGGCTGACCTTCTGGACTTGTTTGGCAGTAATCTGTATGGTGTGGACCCTTTCGGTAGCTATGGCTTTCCCCCCAGTTTTAGATGTGGGCACCTACTCATTCATTAGGGAGGAAGACCAATGCACCTTTCAGCATCGTTCCTTCAGGGCCAATGATTCTTTGGGATTTATGCTTCTTCTTGCCCTTATACTCCTAGCCACACAGCTTGTCTACCTCAAGCTGATATTTTTCGTTCATGATCGCAGGAAAATGAAGCCAGTCCAGTTTGTTGCAGCGGTGAGCCAGAACTGGACTTTTCATGGTCCCGGAGCCAGTGGTCAAGCAGCTGCTAATTGGCTGGCTGGATTTGGAAGGGGTCCCACACCACCAACCTTGCTGGGAATCAGGCAAAATGCGAACACCACAGGCAGGAGAAGGCTACTGGTTTTAGATGAGTTCAAAATGGAAAAGAGAATCAGCAGAATGTTCTACATTATGACATTTCTCTTTCTGACCTTGTGGGGTCCCTATTTGGTAGCTTGTTACTGGAGAGTTTTTGCAAGAGGGCCTGTAGTACCAGGGGGATTTCTAACGGCTGCTGTCTGGATGAGTTTTGCCCAAGCTGGAATCAATCCTTTTGTCTGCATTTTCTCCAACAGGGAGCTGAGGCGCTGTTTCAGCACAACCCTTCTTTACTGCAGAAAATCCAGGTTACCAAGGGAACCTTACTGTGTTATATGAGGGAGCATCTGTAAATCTTTAGCCTTGTGAAACACTACCATTCTCTGCTAAGCAATTGTGGCCTGTAGCCATGTCTTGAGAAGAAAATCAAGAATGGGATGTCAGCAGTTGTAAGGATTTGGGCAACATTTTGCAGTCTTTGCAATAGCTCACCTATAATCCCATTTTAAACCTAAACGTGTTCCTGCTGACCACTGCTGAAGGTTTGTAATTAAGAACAAAGGACTGAACTACTGCCCTGAATTCCTTTATGTGGTTGAAATCTAGATAATGAAAGTAGCAGGTGCTAAGTATCAGTGCTAAATGCTGTGTATATCACTACATAAAATAAGACCATCAAAAAGATTAGCATTGGACATCTTAATAAATTAAGTTGATATGAGGTTAATGTGTTGATAAAACTAATTTTAGACATCCGAAGACCTTTAAAACATTTCATACAGTTATTGTTTTGCAAAGACTGAAAATTGGGGACTCTTAAGTACTGTAACTGATTAAAGATGTGCCATGCAGTATTGGATTATCACACTTACAAATCTGTTTGCTTTGTGAGTAAGTTTTGGGGAGCATTCCAAACCAGTATTTTTGTTCAGATTAGATTTTCCATTTTTCCCCCCAAATATAATACTCTTTCTAAATACCATTTTTCCTTAACAGTGAAATTACTAGCAGTTAACTGTATTCTGTGGTTTTTGCTGATTTGGTATAAAGTTTCTTGGACTCTAATTTATATTTTTAAAAAGCTAGATATCAGTCTGTTAGGCAACGTTAATGATAATATCCAGTCCTAATTGAACAGTCATAATTATACAGAATAAACACATGTTGCCTTAAAGGGTTATCTAGTATCTTCCATTTTGTTTAGCATTGAAGCAAATAAGCAAGGAAAATTGAATCAGTAACTCTGGTCAGTCATTTGGGAGTGCATGAAAGATCACTTAATCCTCTATTTCCTTTTTTTTCCTCCCATGGTTCCCAAAATCAGTATGCACATCACTGGGATGATATGATTTTTTCTAGGTGTGCTGCCCATTCTAGTTTGTTCTGAGAAACACAGGCAGTTGATGTATGTTTATATTTTAAGACAGCTGTCATGGGGAGACCGCAGCCTTAGTATGATATCTTGCACAATTTGTGAAGCATTTATTCTACTGAAGGCACAGTCTTGTTTATATTTTCTGCACATTTTGGTGTATTGGTTGTTTTAAATTATTTAAGTTTTAAATTGTGGAAGCATATATGATTTCTTAGTATTTTAGAAATACATTAGAGTCTGTGAGTCTTTCCTTCTTTAAGATACAGATGTGTGGATTTCAATATAAAGTTGCATTTGCCAAAATTTACCTGTGTAGCCTGTTAATTTTCTTGGAATAAAATTTACATTTTTCCAGTTATACAATTAACCTTTTTTATTTTGTCTAGTGAGCTAGCATGAACTATTGAGAATGTAGCCATTATGAATTATTATTCTTTGCAGTCACTGTATTCCCAAACTGTAAATGCATGAATGATGGGGACCACAGGATTGATAAATGATATTATCTACAATAGCACTGTTGTGTAGTTTATCATAATTACCCCTCTATCTATTCCAATATGTCAGTTATATTTAAAGTTACAACACAGTATTTGACAAATTTCACAGTTTAATTTTAGAAAATGTGTATATGAAGCACAACATCATGTGTTGGAGAAACCTAAAGAACATTGGCTTTCTTAATTTTTGAGAGAAAAGACTGGTGGTCTTAATTAAATATTGGTGTACTCTGTCTTTCATTGTAGTTTTATGACCAGCAAGTTAATCTATATATACACAAGCAGCAGTCAGTAACTGAAATGCTTAAATTTGTATGATAACATTATACAGCATATACAACAATTCAGAGAGTTGTATCTATATATGATCAGACAACTTGATCAAAGATTTAGTGAGCAATCTGTTTGACCTCATTTACACTTTATACTGAGGTTGATTGGTTGAGAGGCATGGCTTAATATACTGTGTTGAAACAGAAAAAATCACTACAATAATGACTCCTCATCAGTATAAGAATATTTCAGAACATAATTTGAAATGGGACCAAGAGACTTCTACCAAAAATACTTTTTTTATTACACTGAAAAAGGTTTTGAAATTAAGACAGCTAAAACAATTCTCTGCAATAGCAAATGGAATAAAAAATAAATTATATATTGAGAAAAATTCTGAAACTTATCCCACTAAGTTTGCTAAAAGGTTGATTGGTAATAACTTCAGTCTAATTTCTATAAAATAGTAACCTTTACAAGGAACATTGATATTACATATTGTAATAAAGTACATATAAATAACTAAAGTTGTAAATACAGTTATAGTAGTAGATGTAAGTTCTGAAGATTATAGCTAGGTAATTTTCAAATAAGGATTTCAAAAATCGCAGGGCCTGACCCTAGAAAATATCCGTTTGTGTTTTCTTAATAACTTTATTTGGGAGGAGATGCAGGCCCCAAAATTTATATAATACTATGATTCTGGAATACTAAGAAGGCTGTACTTCCTATGCAGTAAAAAAAAAAAAAAAACCTATATAAAATTATTTCCCTGGAAATTTTGCAAACAGTCAATGATGTAAATTAAAAAAATAAACAGTGAACAAGAATGAAAGCAAATATTTTGCTAAATGTTTTTCTTTTTGACAGTAATATGGAATGTTAAAGTCTGATACAATTCCTTTGGTTTTTTTAACCAACTGCAAAAGGCACCATTGTTTTATTACTTGACAACAGAGCAGAGATATTTTCCTTTTAAGTGTATTTTCATAATTACTTATGTCCCACGAGAGAGGCACTTCCTTTTATTCTGTCCCATTAAAAAAGAACAAGAGGATGTTCAGTGAAATTAAAAGGCAACATGTTAAGTAATGTTTTATGCAATATATAATTACTCTGTGGAACTCATTGGCACAGGATGTTGTTGAGGCAAGTATCCTAATAAGGATGCTACATGGATTATATGTTTACATGAATTAAATAGTGTCTCTAGTAATTGTATTGTTTGTCATTTGGATCCTAATTAGTGCATCAAACCTCATGCTTCAGGGCATGCATTGACAGGGCCAGGAAGATTTTGTTGTAGAAATAGGGACTTTTTGTTTTTCTATGAAATAACAGGGTTTAGGCCACTGCTGGAGCCAGAATACTGTAAGGGTAGGTTTTGTGGTCTTTTCCAGTAGAAGAATTGATATCAAATGTAAAATGTGTATATTTGCATTCTATTTTTACACATTTAAGTTGAAGCTGGCTGTTTTATTTTTAATTTTACTGACTCAGCTGTGGAAAACAGGAGGGAGCAGCATGACTTCAGCCCTATTTCTTTGCCCAACTTCCCCCTGGACAGCCCCTCTCTTAATCCCACTTCCAGCTGAAATGTTTCATCTTCCTGCTCTCACTCTGCTCCTGTTCCAATGCTCTTTCATGTGTTGGCTCCACTGTCTACCCTTAATAATAGACCCCAGGGCTTGCCAGTGTCAGTACCCTATCTGAAGAAGGAGCTAGAAGATAGCAGGTTCCTTCCAGCTGCTGCTAGTAGCTCTCAGAGCTGTCATTCCTGGATTTCTGTTTCATGGAGTTTCAGCCTTGAAGTAGGAGACATCTACATGATGTAGAGAAAAATAGTAAAAAAAAATACTGCAATGTTTTTGCCTCCCCAAAAAGGAAACCGCAGTCATTGACCTACCCAGAAATGATCTAATATTGAAAATCTCATTCAGTTAAAAACAGTACTAACCCTGCTTTAAGTTAGAGAAACATACAGTTAACCAATTAAAACAACAGTTTTCTACCACTAGAAAATATTGGTGCAAAATGGCTTTTAATCAGGTTTTAGGCCTTGAGGGCATAGAAGTCCACTGTGTCTATCTCCTTTTAAGGGTATTGCCTTTGTTCACTCACACTGTCTTTGCTCTGTCTTTCATGCATGAGAACATTTACTTTTATTAATAGAAGTCCAGTACTGCAGAGGCCTAGTATTACTCTAGAATAAAAGAAGGTAGTTTGATGAGTTTTGAAGAGGTGAATTAGAATATGTATTCTGACTAGAACATTATTTTTTTCAAATATGAAACAAAAATGGTGAGTTATTGAGCAATTTTTAGTTAGTTTTATGTATTGTGCAGAGAACTTCCTTCTGATTTAAGTGAATTGAGAATTATTTAAGGACATATTAAAGCTTTAGTCTAATGGACTTTTCAGGAAAAAAAGGAGAGAATATTCATGCTAAGATACTGTCCACAAATAAAAGTCAATATAAATTCCTTTTTTAGTTATTGCAGTGACTTTCAGTAAGAGGAAGTCAGTGATCTCCATTTAATAAAAAAAAAGAGTCATAAGCTGTCCTTTACAGATGGGATGATACAGCGCTGTGAAATGCATGTCCCTATACCAAATCAGATGGGTTGATACAATATCCAGTGATTCTCCTGAAGTGACCTAGAAATAGCTGGTGAGCTTTATAACCAAGCAGATAGTGAAGAAGCTTTCAGGATACTGCTAAAGTCATTGCTAACTAGCATGGAGAAAGCATGTGTCTGTCTTGCCCCATGATAATAGCAAGGTTCACCTTTTTTCTTGTGTAGCTAAACAGCATCATTATATAAAAATATGCTGACCAAAGACATGCACAGTCAATCGCTTTGATCTTCCTTTATTTTCTAAGTGGGAAACATGGATCTTAAAGTATTTAAATTTAAATAATAAGGATCAAAAGTCACTACTGATTTTGGGTGCTTACCCTGAGACACCTTAAAAGGCCCTATTGTTCAAAGGATATGCTATCTGGAATTCACATGTTGAAATTCAACAAGGACAGGTGCAAAGTCATGCACTGTGGACAGAACAATTGCATGAATAAGTACGGACTGGGCAATGACTGGCTAGGCTGCAGTACTGCAGAGAAGGACCTGGGGGTTACAATGAAGCATAAAATGAAAATACATCAACAGTGTGGTCTTGTTGCAAAAAGACTGATAGCATATTGGGTTGTATTAACAGGAGCATCACTTGCAAATCTTCTACTCTTTTCAGCACTGATGAGGCCTCATCGGAGAGTACTGTCTCCAGTTGTGGAACCCAGGCTTCAGGAAAGATGTAGGCAGATTGGAAAGGGCCATTGAAGAGTGATGCAAATGATTAAAGACCTGGGAAACATGACTTACGAGGAAAGGTGGGAAGAACTAGGTTTTTTAGTCTGGAAAGGAGAAGACTCGCAGAGGATAGCAGTCCTCAAATACCTGAAGGGTGATTATAAAGAGGAAGGAGATGGGCAGGATCAAGAGCAAGGGCCTCAAACTGCAGCAGAGGAAATTTAGATGGGAGATTAGGAAGAACTTCCTTACTATGAGGATGCTAAGGATTTAAATGGGCTACCCAGAGAGGATGTGGAATCTCCATCTTTGAACATTTTCAAGAGTAGATTAAACAGACAGTTGACTGGGATGATTCTTCTCTGAGCAGGGGGCTGGACTAGATGACATCATGAGGTCCCTTCCAGCCCTACTTTCCTATGAGCCTAGGATGTGGTCTTCAACAAAACCTGTGTTGATTGTCTGCAATTACCAAGTGAAATCTGTACAGTTATTACAATAGCTGTCTGACTCAAGGACTTACTCCAAAGTATCCTTGAATGAACTGTGTAAACTTATGCTCCACCTATGTTTAGAGGCAACTTTTGATAAGTAATTATGTTTTCTTGGTCCCTTCCCTGGTTGCTTAAAACAGGTTTTGCTATAATGCGGAACTGAATGTCCTGAGTTAAATATTATACTCAACATTCCACTACCGGACCACCATTTTAATGCATTGTTATATCTAAATGTTAAGCGTGTCAGCAAAAATTATGACTGAAGAATGGAATAAATGATTGATAATATAAAATTGCATCACAAATTTAAAATTAGATCATATATGTTGAATTCAGACAAACTTGGAGTTCACAGTTCTGCATCAACAAAGAATGCTAATTCATGCTTAGAAATTGTAAAAAGAAAAGGAAGAAAGTCAGAAATGCACAAATTAAGATTCTCATAGCAACAATAAATGTTAACTCAGCCATATCTCATTTTCTGTATGGAAAAGTATATATTTAACAGTTCTGGAGGTCTGGTTACAGCTTAGCAACATATATGGGATACTTAACAATGTTATGAAAATATTAACTTGTGCATTTCCTTACTTAAAAAAAAATCTTGCAACATTAGGCTTGCTAGTATGAGTAGTCCAAATGAAGTCAGAGATTGCTCATATTAGAAAGCACGAGTGTTAGAAAGGTTAGGTCCTCAGTACATAGAAACAGAAGAACAGATTGAAACCACCCTGGCCTGCTGACTGCCAGGGTGAAGGGGAATAGTCCAAGGAAAATTTTATCCCATGTTCACAGACCTGAGAAATGGGTTGGGAAAAATCCCAGTTCTTGTGTTCCTAAGCCAAAAGCCTACACAAGGCCACTTATGTCTTAATGTGAATGCCTTAGTAGGACTTGAGGTGTATGTATGTCTGATACTGGCTTTCTGTATGTAGTGAAGTTCAACACTGAGCTCACCACTGAGTGAAGACCAAGAATATCAGTGCTGCCAGCAATGCCAGACTCCCCCCAATCCCTCTTCCTAACAAACTACCTCAGCCAGAATAGAGATGCACACTTCCTGCTGTCAGAGTTTAGGAGCAGCTGTTGTCCTTCGGGATTCACTCAGAGGATCTCCAAGGTCTCCTGCTGGAAATGAGTGCCACCTCCACCTGCCCACACTTTCCCCTTCCTTGTTCCAAACTTAGCAATAACAGTGTAGCTCCCCTGCTTTTAAAATTAATCTTTTCATTGCAGTTACTTTTTAAGAGTAAGACTGTATATAGCTGTGGTACTGGTTATAAAGGAGTATGGCACTGTACACTTTCGCACATTTCCATAAACTTCAGCTTTTTATTGCATCCACACAAGCTCCATTTCTGAAATTTGTGCCATTTTCTGTTAACTAAATGCTCTGTGAAGGCCCTTCAGCTGTTATGTGCTTCTACACAGTATTCATTTTTTCATCTTCGAGGCACATACTTGGTGACATATAGTGATGATGGGGTTTTTTTGATGTGGTAGGTTTGATTGGTTTTTTTGAAACACCACTACTATATGGAAAATGTAATGTAAAAATGTGTCAAAGGACAATTAGTGTGGAAGTGATATTTGTACAGAATGAGTGTACACATGGGAAATAAATTAGTTAGGAAATAAAATTCCAAAAAGTTGTCAGCTAAAGGAGTCTGATCTAGCTGCAGCAGTATTGGCACATCATCACTACACACTTAGTGAGAGTTGCATTGAGTATATAATTGATCCAATCCTGCACTTGCTTCTTAGGTAAAACTCCCATTAATTACTGTGAAAAAATGTCCTCGGTAAAGAATCTTTGAATCTTTGTTGTTGTTATCAAAATTACAAAAATCAGGCTTTCCAATTGACAGGCCCTCAATAAGAGCCAACTACGTGGAAAACAAAGTTCAGTCACCTAAGTAATATGTGACCATGAGTTAGATGTGCACAATGTATATGCATCTAACTCAGCAACAGATAAATGGATTATGCTCAAGCATTCCCAAACAGCTTAGTTTGAGACCAAGCATGGAAAGTTTGAGCCTGAAAGAAGAGCTATTGAGAATATTATGTACAAGTAAAAACAGAGGCAATGATTACTATTGCTCTTCTGCAAAAGCTGTAAATAATGCTTATGGGCTCCACTGTAAGCCTTCCTGCCTACCAGTGGTGCCTAAGTGGATATAAGGGCCATGTACAATGTCACATTCTGAGAGGGGAGAAGAAGCAATGCCATTTGAATTTTTTTTGCCTCCTTTTCCTTCTCTTCTGCACAGAAGAGCTGGGATTAGATGCACAGGGAAATAGAAATCACAGTCCCATTCCCATACTCCTTGTGAGCATCTTGAATGATATTAACGGCTGCTAAACCAAGCAATCCCAGGATTTACATCAGATGGATAGCTAGGTCACAATCCAGCACTTTTAAAGGAAATGAGTACATTTTAATCCATTCTTGTTTTCTGTAGGAAATATCATGAAGACTGAAAAAAAAGATACAATCCAATCTTCCCAATTTGCTCCAGTCAGTAACCATGCTTTCAGTTTAGCTCAGGTAGGCACATCTGCACAAGTGCTGATCTGATGACCTGCCCCAACACCCTGCTCTTATTTAAGGGGGATGGGAGGTTTTACACCATGATTTAGAACCCTTACTGTATAGAGACACTACAGCATAGCTGATCTACTGCCTCTCTTCCCCCAAGAGACAAAGCACAGCGTGTTAAGTGCCAATGTGATCTTTGCTTAGTCCTTGTCAGCAGAGATGAATTTCACCCAGTTTGAATGTTTCAAGTTAAAAGCTCACATAACAGAAGTCACTTCCATTCATAATGACAAGATAATTTGTCAGGAAGAAAAGGGTAGAGCAAAAGGATAGTTGACTCACAATAATAATTGATCCATATTAAGCCAGGGAACTGAAAGACTAAGGAAGAGTCTACATTGTCAAGCGCTCATAGAGTGTCTCTTTGAAACAATGTCCCCTCCATTTGTCCATATGCACCATGAACATAATGTGGACACCGTTAGAGCAGTACTTGGTCAATATTGAAGTTTTAAAGCAACATTAGCGCAGTCCCAAGCACCACTATCATGAACCTACCAGATACTAAGAGCCTAATTATGTCACTGGTTATGTGACCCTTTTTCAGCATTCTGTCTGCACAGAATGGAAGTAAATTGGCCAGGTGTGTTTTCATGGCAATGCTCCCTACAGCCATTCAGAGTGGTGCTGACATACCCTAAATGGTAATCTCAAAGACAGGCAATGGAGTAGTCCTGGAGTAGTCCAGGCTTGGTAAAATTCTTTAGGCAGCAATTAAGTGCTCATACATTAATAATTATAAGACATTTCATTTAATGGTTCAAAAATGTAAACAGCTTGAATTATCTTTTTTTTAAATTTCTATTGCTCTACTTCATAAAAGATAGGTTTGGCAAAGAGGGATACTTTGCATGATATCGACATCTCCTAAGCCGTGCAATCTAAGGACAAAGTACTAACCTCTAAATAATGTATTAATGTAAAGCTCAGAAGAGACTTGTTCTTTCTGTGTCAAAGTAACTGCAATGGAAACAAACTTCCCTTTGTTAAGTAACATATGTAATACATTAAAATTGGCTCTGGCTCACTGGATGTTGTCAGTTAGCATACAGAATTAATAAGGATAGAATTACTTAGAGACCAAACAGCTGATAGAGTATCTACTGAGAGACTATAACTTTGCGATATTTCTATTTTTCAACTGAATATGATATATACAGGTACAGCACTATTGCTGCTTTACAAAATTGTTTTTTTTTAAGTCAGCTGAGAGAACAGAGATAGGGAAAACCTGACGTCACTGAAACTACTGATTTCAGTATGACCATAATTACTGCCTGTTTTTTGAAGGTGCTGAGTACTGAGTTCAGTTATAGCTCTTGGTGCAGAGCTTTTTTGGAAAGTATGTCTATAGGGTCTGGTCCAGTGTTCTTAGAGTCCCATCTGTCTGTCTTTCCTGTTTGTCATAATGGTATCTGAGATCCTTTTATTATTTATTTCTTGTTTATTTCTATTACCATAGCACCCCAAACCCCAGCTGTGGAACAGAGTCCCCTCTTCTAGGGAACAAAAAGATGGTCACTACCCAGAGAACTTGAATTTTAGTAGAAGACAGAAATAGCAGATAGCAGCAGACAGATGGGGGGAGCCCAAGCAAACAATGAGACACTATTAGTCAGCAAGATGCTCAGACATCTCAACAGTCTAATTGTTATCAAGGTTTTCATGGGCATCAAGGAAAAGGTGAGTTTTAAGAAGGTGTTTGAAGGTGCACATTTAGGTAGCTTTTGGGTGCTTATGAGGTATTCCTCCCAAAGGAAAAGGACATATCTGGGGAAAGCACAAAGGTGCTCATGTGTAAATTTATCATGGACATGGAGGCTGACATCCTGGGATCAAGTAGAAATCTCGATGGTGAATAAGAGGAAGATTGGTAATCTGAAAATAGTCTGTGAGGGTGTGAAAACTTCAGTACACAAAGTCCAATAATGTATATTTGATGCTATGGAGAAAAGAAATCCAGTACTGGAATGCAAAGAGAGGAGGGACATGGACAAAACTTCAGGCTAGAGAATTAATCTCTGAACCATTCTGAATACATAGGGCGGCCCTGCATTTGTCAAGGCCAGAGAAAAGGATGTGTTGGGGTTTGAGATAATGTCAGGCTGGATGAATATTTTGGTAGCATGAATGGTCTAGGAAAGGTTGTAGTCATTATTTAGAAAGAATCTACAAGTTTTAGACATAGCATTGACATGAGGATCTGAGAGAGATCCAAGTTTAAGATGATACCCTTAAGTCAATCAGGTGACAAGCCCAAATTGTAAAAAATGATCAAGCCCAATTGTGTTGTAAAAAATGATCAAGAAAAAAGGAAGGGAGGTCTTGTTGGGGAGAGGTTAAGGGCATGCAGCATGCTGCACTTGAGCCATTCCTGAGCATGGCCCACCCAGAAACTTCCAGTGATACATTTTCAGAAGTACAAATATGCCCCTGAGGTTGCTTTGGAGCATTCCTCTCTGACCATTCTTGAACCCCCATCTCCAACATGCTTGACAGCACTTGCAATGGAGTGCGCTGGGTGGCCTCATCTGTTTATTTCTGGGTTGGAAGCACATCCACGGGAGCAGGGTATGCTTAAGAATGGCCTGACAGAAACATGCTGCCACTGCAGTATAAACATTCCCCAAAGCTACCTGCTTTAGACATGTTGAGCTAGAGGTGATGGCGAGGCATCCATGAGAAGATGCCGGAGAACCAGGCTGAGATTTTAGTTTGAAAAAAAGAAGGCAGGTCTGCAGTGAAGAGGTAGATCTATGAGTTATCATCAGAGATGGAAGGTGAATTGTTTTTACAGATGAGTTTATCTATATCTAAGGGGTGGAGGGAAAACAAGACCAAATACATTGAAAGTTGGAATTGTGGATGAACAGCATTATCTGAAGAATATGCCAAGGAAGTGATTAGACAACCAAGTGACCAGGAGGGGGCAAAGTCACAGGAGCCAAGTGAGGACAAGATTTCAATAAGAGAATGATCAACCATGTTGAATGTGTCTGACAGGTCAGCACTTTCAGCTTCCTAGAAAGAGGCCATTAGAAGAACTGGAAAAAGTGATGTCAACTGAATGGAAAGTTTGGAAGCTGAACAATAGAGGGAATTTGGTCACTGCTTATAGACAGTTAGTGTATTGGTTTCAGAGATGAAAAGAGATGATATCCAGTGGTCTGTGAGATAACTGGGCTTGTGGGTAGATTTTTTTCAGTATAGATGACACAATAACATGCTTGTATTATGGGGGCAAAGAGCCAGAGGAGAGTGATAAGGAAAAGAACAAGGGGGAGATGGCATGAGGAAGATCAAGGGATGAGATCAGATGAAGTCATAGGGGCTGATGGAGAGATACAGGGCAAGCAAAAACTTCTGCCTCTGTGGCCAGAGAAAGCTGAAGGAAGGGAAGGGAAGGGAAGGGAAGGGAAGGGAAGGGAAGGCAGGCAGAAGAAAGGGAAAAGGAAAGGTCACATATTTTTTCTCTTTGAAAAAATTAGTGAGGAGAGAAGTGTAGAGGCAGGAAGATAGAACTGTTTGAATCAGCCGAAGTGGTGAAAAGTTGACTGCAATTGCAGCTGTGAGTTAAAAATCAAGTCAAAGGAATAGATTTGTTTAGCTGAAAAGGTGCTGAACTACAGGTCAACAGTCAGATTTATAGTACAGGAAGTCAGATTCATCAAAGCATTTTCTTCAGAGACACTCTTCAGTATGAAAGCGGGAATAGAGAAAGTGGGAGAGAGAAGCAAACAAGTCAGACATGAAGCATGAAGAGAATCACCATCATGATGGAAGAAAGAAAAGAGAGTGTATCTGAGTTGCTAGTGTGAGTGTGTGTGTATGTATGTGTATATATATATGG
>NW_017729022.1:4959567-5025501 GCF_001723915.1 Gavialis gangeticus
AAATGGAAAGCAAGCAAAAAGTTAACAATGTCGATGGGATGAAAATTAGGTAAAGTCTGAATGATAGGGTACTAGGAATGAGTAATAGGAATGGGGCTGATGGGTGACATGATAGGGTTGAGAGGGGAAATTTGACAGCAAAGAGATTGGTAAGAGAGAGCAGAGCTTGGTGAAGCACCTATCAAGTAAATGACCATTTTAGTGAAAGATTTGAGCCAGAGCTATCAGTCAAGAATGCATGAGTGCAAGGAAATGTACAGGTAAGAGGTCATATGGGTAATCAATATGGAAGCGCAAGCCATGAAGGGAAAGGGGATTTGTGAGAAGAGGGGAAAAAAGAGTCTTAAGTCGAAGTTAAAGATCCAGGAAGGTAGGATGTAGTTGGGTGCATGAAAGATGGCAGCAATGCACAGGAAGAGAAGAATCAGAAGCAGTGCTATTCAGAAGAGGAAAAAAAACAGGAGTCAAGTGGGAAAGCTTGAAAGTGACAGGAATAAAAGAGGAGAAGCCTAACAGCCTGACTTCATGGTCTAATCTAGGAAGAGTGAGAAAGGAGGAGAGGGCAGTTGCAGAAGCAGTGTCAGAGGAAGGGTTTCAGGTCCCTGTGAGAGCTGGGAACTGAAGAAAGAGAGATGAGAAAACATCATGAATGGTGAAAGCATTTAAGAAGAAATAGCGATGAAGAGAAGGTAAGGGAGAGGAATTGGTGTGTGGTAAGAAATGGTGGTTCAAAGGGTAAACACTTGTGGGAGAGATGAGTATGGAAGCAGGTCCAGAGCAGGGTAGAGATGTCACCAGAGCTGATTGGAAGGAACTGCAAAGGAAAGGGAAAGAGAACCAGCTGAGGAAATGGAGGATTAAGGAGACAAAAGGATTTTGTGATGTAGAAGAGAGATGGGTTGAGAGCCAAGGGTGAATGGCCAGGGAGAGATATGTTAGGCCCAGAGGAGAGCCAGGGAGAGATATGTTAGTCCCAGAGAAAAAAAGTGAGGTGTAAGGAGCTCCTGTGGGGGGATAAGAGGCTTTGCAGCAACTCATCTGGCCTACTGCTTATGAATTGAATAGGCATTTAGAGATGGAATGAATCTAGATTAGACCCATCATTTGCTTTTTTTTTTTTTTTTTAACAGATATAATAAAATAGTATTTCCATTCCAGTTTCTTATTCCAATTCTTGCTTTTTTTTAAAATAAATATTAGTCTACTAACAGACTCTATGTATTTTTGGTACCTTTTCTTATATACTTAGAAAGTGTTGGTCCAGCAATTTTGATATATTTCAAACTGAATAATAGCTTTTAAAGGGCCAGACATTTTTGGTGTGGTTTGAAAGTATCTCAGGGCTTGTTTTCACTGTAATGGCCATGGGTCCTGGTAAAGATGGGGCTGAGAGTGTCCTACTTATAGACTCAACTATCTCCACCCACTGAAGCACTCCAAACCTAGACATTTTACAGTGAGGCTGCTGTGTACTCATCCTCAGCAGCTGCTCTCAAGCTGCTCAAGAGTGGTCATGGACTTATGACCATGACCCCACAGCAGTCTCACTGATGTTTTTCTGGGCTTGGACTGTGTTGCTAGGCACAGGCGAGATGCCCTTGACATCATCCTCAATGCCATCACGGTGTAAACAAATCCGCAGTGTTTTATCATCATTAATCCAAATGTTTTATCAGCAGCAGCAACTCTAAGGTTCAAACTGCACTTTTGCCACTGACCTCACTCCCTGTGTGACTTTGGATAAGTCATTTATGTTTTCAGCTTTCCACCAGATTTAGAGGCCTGAGCTTTGGGATTTTCCACCTGAGATGGTGATGGCTCAAATCCCAGGGGAGATAAGCACTAATAACAACTGGCTAAGTTAATGGTATCTGTGAGTCCTCTTCGCTAGAGGTGGCCCATTTTTTCTTGTTGTTGTTGTTTTCCAAAGTGGCTGCTTTCTGTAGAAATGTTCAGCTTTCAGAACCCTTTAACATGTTTACTTTCTTGATGAAAATGTGTAATTTTTTTTAAATAAATCCTTGTTTTTTGACCAGTTTTACATACCACCTCTGAAAAAAACAGCTGCAGTTTCAGTTTGGATATACAAAAAATAACACCTCAACAAATGGACATTTTTAGAAATGTTGGCTTTAACCTTTTCTGTATCTTCAGCTTGTCTTACCTACAAAATGAGGACAGTAAAACTTATTTTATGCAGATGACATAAGAATTCATTAGGTAATATTTGTAAAATAAGGTAAGAGTGCTTAGTTTTGTTAACATTATTATAAAATATAACTGCTTTTAGATGTTCAGGTAGTTCTGTCCTGCAATGTCATATCCTGTTAAAATATGACAGCAACCTCATTAAGCTGTCAAAGAATTGAAATGTATGTATTGCTTATTCATTTCTCGTATCATTATTTAACTACAGTTGAATTCCTGACCTCAGGTATAATGTAAGCTTTTATAAATAGACATAACTGATACCTCTACATAAACAGACACTCTTACAGCAAAAATAAATTTTAAGCAGCCAGTAGAAAGCATTTCTGAGAGCTAAAGAGTCACGAGAGCACTGACAGATGGCGACATATCCAAATATAAAAATGTCTTTCACAGTGCTAAAAAATGCTGCAGCATGGATCAATGGCTTTTCAGTACAATTAATAAGCCTTTCTCTAGTCTGAAGAAAGGTGGCAGCAGCTAAAGTGGCTGATATGAAGACATGTTTTCATCAACATGAGCTTTCTGAGGGCTGAATAGATAATCTGCATGATTTTAAATATTAGAAGTTTGTGTCAGGATAAGTGTGCTTGCAAAAATGCAAGTTGGCAGTTATACACAGTTAAGTCACAATTGCCTGGATAATTCCTTATCTGACTACAAAAATAAATTATAAATATATGCAAGTATTAATACCTGGGTTTTTATTATAAATATTTCCTTTGCTCAGGCAACAGTGCTGTCAGTATTTGGACATCATTCAAGCACTATTTGATGTTTTAATATTTGAAGCTAGATCACCGCTGTGTTTTAGTAGACCCCAGACTTTTAAAACCTAACTCTCATGTAAAGCTATTTTCAGAAAATGGGCCACAAATTCAGTTTTGAATCAGTCTTTACTCACTGATCTCCATAGGAGCATCACCTCTGTAAAGTCTGGAGAAAACGTTAGTTTTCTCTAGATCTGCACATGGAAAAAAACCCATTAGTGCCTGAAGCTGAAACCTGCACAAACAGAAGGATAAACTGTCTGTTTCTATAGTAACTCCCTCTTATGTCTCAAGGGCAGACTCCTCTCCCAGGCAGAGATTCTGGGTGTAGGGATGGAGGAGGACCAGAAACAGAGTCAGGCAATGAAAATACTAATGAGAAGATTCTAATTAGTTCCTGGAAGGGTTTTGTTTGGTTGGTTGGTTGCTTGGTTTGGGTTGTTTTCAGCCCCCTGCATGTAATGAATCCCTTGCCCCATCATGGGGAGAGGTCTGGGAGCAGCCTGTGAGAAGACACTCTGGCAATGAAACTCTTGGACAGGTGCTATCAGGAAGCAGATGAGTGTCAGGGCTGCTGCTAATGGCTCTAATCTCCATTTGATCCTTCAAAATCCACAAGATTTTAAAGAGTCCACATGGTTAGTGGATGGGACCTAACCCTTCTGCCAACTCCCCAGTGAGAGAGTTTGAATAGAAGTCTGTCAGAGTGGCCTTGCAGTGCTCCTCCGCCCTTGTGTCTCCCTCACAAAAGCTTAGCACAGGAGGGTACAGTTCACTCCTAGACGAGGACTGACTTCTAGACTCGATGCAAAGATACTGCTTAAGTCTGAAAGAGTTTACAGGGTCTGGTCCTCAATCCATCAAATGATTGTGCTATATTCACTTAAGGCATTCAGTTCACTAAACTTGCAGGGTGCATCTGGCATGTCATTATTTAAAATAATTGGGATTTTGTTGGCTGGATATTTTTCAGATTGATTTAGTCTACCTCCTCAGCTTTTGACAAACTTTCAAAATCACACTACGTGCATGAGCATAGTTAATGGGTTGGTTGCAAAGCTACAATCATAAAATGTATGTTTTCAAGGCCATTATAGGATTAAGACTTAAGGCTATTTAAGCAAGTCTGCATGTGAGTAAATAACATTCATCCTCCTGATGTCCAATAGGTGCAAAGGCAAAGCTCAGAGAACCAAAGCTTTCAGCACAACACTGCCCTCTGGAGCATTGTGAGTCACTCCTCGCATACCAAACAAAGGAAATAAAAGAGAAAAATACAAGCAAGAGGCCTTGCTCTTGGCTGTTGAAATGAATAGCACAGTGCAATGAGTAATGCAAACAGCAATGCTGCAAAAGCAATAGAAATATAAAGACATTCATCTAGAGCACAAAGACCAACAAATACCTTTTCAATACCGAGTGGAAAGCAAAATGAAATTGGGAATTTAGAATTATACTGGGAGAAGAACATACAACAGCAACAACGCTTTCAAAATTTTTTGCTTGAAGGTCCTTTGGCAGCATTTTAAGACAGCAAAATTGAAACCCAATTCAAAAAAAAATAGTTTGCTGTGTTAAATGCATTTTAGATGCGGATCTTTTACTGCAATGTGTTCCTTCACATTTGATAGTGTTTGTGTCAACTCAAAGATATGTTAGCTTGTGCTGTCAAGAGCTTACCAAAATAAACCTCATCAAGGCATTAAATAATAATATCACCTTTCCCCTGAAGTTTTGATACTCTTTGTGATGTACTTATGAATATTTTTAAAAAGGAACATAAATTATTGATTCCTTCTTTCCATCAAACCTGTCTAACCAGTGGAGTGTACAGATATTGCAGCCCAGTTCTAAACTGTATTAAAAAACAATTCACAGCCCCTAATTGAAATCATGAACTTGATGACATGGTGTGAATTATTGTAACTTGTTAAAAGGCCCAATTCTGCAAAGTCTGCCTTAAGCAGTAACATTGTCTGCAACATGGTATCAATAGAAGTATTCCCAATCAAAAATGTTAAACTCAATAAAAGAATGCACACAACAGCATGCTAGGATATAAAAGGTACATCAGAATATCTGCTTTCTCTCCAAACATTCTTAAATTAATTGCTTTGGAATTAAACATTATAAATAGATAATAGCTGTTACTGCATGAAATCATCTCTTAGAGAAAAAAATTACGACCAGAAAAAGAAAACCCCTGAGCTATATAGACTGAGCTGATATCTATTTAAATCAATGGGAGTTCTTCCATAGACTTCAGTGGATACAGGATGAAGCTCTACATTGCCGGCTTGAGTAAAGTAAAGAGAAAAATGTTACTGCCCCTGGCTGAGACAAAAACTAACAGAAGATTTTCTTTCTACAGAAACAAAAATCAATCAACAGCAACATAAGTTTGTGGAAATTACAAATAACAAATATTCTGAAGATTCCTTTGAAAAAAATTGTTTACAGAACTTACCTGTGAAAACAAGGTTTTACTAAATGAGTAGTCTATGACCACTCCTCTATGTAAAATTACATATAGGGATGCACACGCTTGAAGACCTAGGAAGGTAGCAGAAAGGATGTACAAGAATAGTATTCACTAAAAATGAGAACACACAAATGCCACTTTCCAGGTGCTCTTCAGCCCCAAAACCTAGACCAGAAATAAAATCTCAAGTATTATTTAAATGACTGGTTCCACTGAAGCCAATGGCGAAGTTGCTACAGGCTTCACTGTGACCTTTGTTGATAGAGAGCAGGTTCAGGCTAGACATCAGGACTTTACAGTTAGGGTGGCTAGGACCTGGAACCAACTTCCAAGGGAAGTGGTGCTTGCTCCTACCTTGGGGGTCTTTAAGAGGAGGCTGGATAGACACCTGACTGGGGTCATATGACCCCAGCATCTGTTCCTGCCCAAGGCAGGGGGTCAGACTTGATGATCTGTTTAGGTCCCTTCTGACCCTAGCTACTATTATACTATGATACTTTGATTTCTAAGAGCTAACAAAAATTTGTCAGAGAAAAGAAAAAAAAGGGGCACGGGGTTATAGTGATCATCCATGATTTTTGCTCAAAAGAGGTCTCAATCCAATTCAAAATCCTGGTCCTAAATTGCCTGGTGCCTTCCTTGCTCAATGACCTACTTTCTCCTGTTTCCCAGAGTGGGATCTATCTTCAGCTAGGTTACATCTCAAGGGGATAAAGCAGCATTCCTAATTCTAAGGCCTGTAGTGAGCTCCACATTTACCACCTTTCGAGAATGTTGAGGGATACACTCATTTGTAAGAATTTTAATATATGTTATATATCGTGATCATTTAGGATCTGTGCATTAAAAGAGTCTGCCTCATAGTCTATGTGGGAACTGAAAGGATGAAGGGCTTTAGCAAAAAGACAATTTGTGTGTTTGAAGTTCACATGTTAAAATTCTTCACAGTATTAGACCCTAAATACATATACAAAGCCACAATAGTAAGAACACTGATTGTTTGATATTTTGACTGATGTGAATGGAAGCTTCAGAAATGCCTCTCAGAGCAAAATGGTTAAGTTCTGAGCTTAAGAAGCTGACATCTTCAGTCTATGGCTTTTAATACCCCACCCAACTGAATTTAATCTTGTAATCCTCAACATACAAAAATAATTCAAATTTTAAATAAAATTATTAAATTATACTTGTTTCATTCTAAAATATGATATAATACTTTAGTGACACAAAAGATCAAGAATGAATGAATAATATATTAACTCAAATTGTTAGAGCATTATAAACCCTTTCTTTAGAAGTAGAATAGTCTTATTCAGAAGACAGAATTACTTTAATGTGTACAAAATGCAACTTAGGGCCCGATCTTCAGCTTGTGTAAATTAGTGCAGTTCAACTGGCATCAACAGAATTAATTTACCCTATCTGAGGATCTGGCCCTAGAGTCTGATCCTAATGCACTCAAATCAATGAGAATTTTGCCACTCACTTCAGTGAGATTTGTCTCAGGCCTCTAATGAATTGGTCCCAGATTATCTGGGGCAGTAAAGCTGCTTTGTATCACACCACTGGCAGAATGTGTCCATGGAATTAATGTATCTAGCTCTAGGAGAATCAGCCCAGAACAAAAGAAATCTTCCAGTGGCATAGCGAGGAAGGATGGACTGCTCTACCAAGAGTTCTCTGTGACCTTGAATGCAAGAAACTGAGGAGAAAGTTGGAGCAGACTGTTGCTACCACTTCCTTCTCAATGTCCTGGTAATTGTTAGCTGCTCTTTGTGTGGTTTTTATCCATTAAGTGACTTGGGAATGTGTGATCAGCACTAACAAAACTGTTAGATAAATGGGTAAAGTTTTTCTACTAGAAATGACAGACTCTATCCAAAATGGATTTATCCAAAACAGATTTTCTATCAAAAGCTTTTGATTATAAAAGAATTCATTAGACTTTATAAACAGGATTTATCAAAATAAGAGTGATATAGCAGACCAGACCACATGCCAAGAACATTTTGGGGAAACTCTTCACCTAACTTTGTTGGTTTATATTTCAGTAAATAATTCAAGGCAAAATCCTATAAGCTAGCAGGTGCTAAGCACCTCAGCTCCACTGGAGTCAATGGCAGTCTCCGGCATTAAACATCTCAGAGCAGTATGCAATGTTTTGGTGAATCAGAGCCTGGACATCTCCTTCTCTTTGTTGCACATTTAAGAGATCCTCCAATATATCTATTATCCTACTTACAAAGGTATAACTGTCACATTTAAAAACTGTGGTATTTCAGCCCTGCATCTCCAGTGGCTTCATCCACCCTATCAGTCAGTCAGACAGCAGCAACAAAAGCTAGACATTTTCATATCAGCAAGCCTGGATGGTTGTTTTAAAACCCCGGAGTTGAAGCAACATTAGCTGTTAATGTTGATTTCCAGTAACAAACTGGAGGTCTGAGAGGACTGAAGAAAGCTATTATTATTCCACTTTTAAAGTGGATAAGGAAGATGACACAGGTAAAGACAGGCCTGTCAGCTTGATATTGGTCCTAAGCAAAATTTAATACAGTTAATATGGCAATTGATTAATAAAGAATTAAAGGCAGATAAAAACAAGAATAATGTCAATCAACATACGTTTATCTATAGACCTTAGATTTTTTTTTGCTGAGATTACAATGTAGTCAATAAAGTAATAGTGTTGATGTAAAATACTTATACTTCTTTAAAGTATTTGGCTTGCTACTGCGCAATATGTTAGTTAAGAAACTTGAAGGCTACAAACTAATCATTTAATTAATATTTCATTAAATGAATTAAAAGCTAGCTAACCAATGGGTCTCAGCATATAAAAAAAGAACCATCATGAGCAAGTGTTTCTCACGGGGTACTGCTGGACTCATTTCTTGGCTTTATGAAATTTAACATTTTTATCAATAACTTGAAAGAAATTATAAAATCACTACTAATAAAGTCTGCATATGATACAGAGATTAAGGGAGTGATAAATAAGGAAGGAAGCAGATCATGGTAGATACAGCACAATCTGAATTGCATGGTAAACTGAGCATAGGCAAACATTGTATGTTTTAGTACAATCAAACATAAGTCATACATCTAGGACTAAAGAGTCTAGGCCAGAGTTGAAAAATGGTTCCCTAAGTTGGGAAGCAATAACCCTAACAAAAGAATTGGGACCATGGTGAATAATCAGCTTCACAGGAGTCTCCAGTGTGACACTGTGGCTGAAAGAGTTAAAGCGATCCTTGGACATGTAAAAAAGGAGAATGCTGAATAGTGGTAAGGAGAGAATTACCTCCATATTTGGCACTGGCAGTTATCAACTGCCACTGGAACACTGCATCCAGTCCTAGCATCCACAGTTGCAGAAGAAAGTTGGAAAATTGGGGAAGGTTCAAAGAAAAGCCATGAGAATGACTGAAGGATTGGAATACAAGCCTTATTTTCAAAGACTCAAGCCACACAAACTGTAGAAAAGTGACTGGGTCTATAGGTATGTTTACACTCCAGTTACTTCACAGCCTGATGCTCAGTGTAGGCTTCTCATGTGGGTTTTGCAACCTGTCCAGAGCTTAGCAGCCAGAAGAGCTAACTAGTCTATTAATAGTTTATACTATACTGTAGATACTGCTATGACTACTGTGTAAATATACTCTATAAGTATCTACACAGAGAATAGAAATTCGATCATAAAAGAAGCCTTAATTTAGCAGAAAAAGTCATAACAATATCCAATAGCTGAAAGTTATTGATGGACAGACAGACTAGATATAAGATGCATGTTTTACTAACAAGGGTAATTAACCATTGGAAAAACATACTATGAGCTGTGGTGGATTTACCATCACTAGAGATTATTAATTGTAGTTGACTTTTTTCCTAGGAGAGATGATCTAGTTTAAACAAGAATTAATTCAGAGAAGTCTTATGGCCTGTGTTATGTCGAATGTCAGACTAGATTATTACAGTAGTCTTTTTTGCCCCTAAATGATAAGAATCTATTAAAAGGATCCTAGATGCCAAAGGCAAAAAGTCAGTCCCAACCTTTTTTTTTTTTTTAACTAAAAAAGTATGTGGAGAGGTGGGTAATCGGGCCACTCTTTATCTAAATCTGAAGATGGGCAAAAGCCTGCACTTTCTTCCTGCTTGTCAATGGAAGGACATAATTTTCCTCATTCTATTCAATGTATTTATAAATGAATAAATACATTGCAGAGTTTAGGATTGACTGCCTGTAGCAATTTAAGAGCATAATTTTCAATAGATACACAACAACCCACCCAAGAAGATGCAGTATGGAATACATTGTAGCATACGTATGGGAATTCATAAACAGGGATCTTGGTTTTTCATTCCTTGTGGAAAAACAGAATAAAATGCAGAATTTCTCATTTTAAGGAGAAAACAGCAGATCTTCTCTTTTCAAAGGAGACAGGAAATGGTGGGTTTCCCTTTGCAGGCTGACTGAGCTCCAACCTGCAAGGGGCTGGGGGGAAATGGGAGGAGGGCGATCAGGCACGGGATGCCATATGCATGGTAGCACAGGGCTCCCAGCAGCAGCACCAGGCCTCCCTACACCGCTTTGCCCTGCCATACCGGGTCCCACCCACTGGATTGTGGGGGCACCCAAGGGAGGGCAGCAGGGTAGGGAGCCCCAAGCCCACAGCAGGCAGCCCATATCTGCCCCTTCCCCATGGGCTTTGCTCTGGCTGTGCCACTTATGGGGGAGGAAGAGCTGGCCTCCACTCTGTGCTCCACTCTGGCTGCAGCAGCTGCCATTACCCACAGGCAGCAACAAGGACACAGGTGCTGCCTGGTGGGGGTGGGGGGTAAGGGACTGCGGACCTGGGTCCCTGGCCCTGTAGCCCTGGCAGCTGAGGGCCCCCTCTAGCAGAGCTGGAGGGGGTGGGGGACCATGGATGGGGAGTGACGGGCACCAGCAGGTCCAGTGGACTGTGGGTTATGACTGAGGGGCACCAGCAGAGCTTGGGGGGCTGTGGGTCAAAAGCAAAGGGCAATGGCATGAGCAGGGCACTGGTGTAGCAGGGCTGCTCAGCCACAAAGCAGTTGTGCGGGAGACAGCCACAGCTGGACCTGTGTCCTGGTGAGCAAAGGGGGCAGGGGGAAATCTGATTTTCCATGATAAAAAAGCCAAAATTAAATGCCAACATTTATAGGTATTTGGAATGTATTTTATTATAGTGACTGAGGTACTGGTAGGCTTCCAAAACACTTTAAAATTGTAAATATATTAATAAAACATTGTGTTCAACTGATACCTATATAAATAGTGGCAGTTCATTTTAATTGTAGGAAAACTTGGACTTGGGGGTTTTTTAATCAGAAAATTCACCATTTTTTTTTATAAATCAGAGGATTCACAATTTTTAAACAGAGTAAACCAGGATCCCTGCTCTTGAACCTGGAGCACCAACCTTGAGGTAACACATGTTGTATCCTCTGTGGGGCTAGTAAAGGGACTGTCTTGTTTGGGTCAGGGCCTAGGGCACAGAATTCCATTGGGCAAGTGTGTTTATGGTGGGGGTTGAGCAATGACTACATTAAATGCTCCGCCACCCCCACTCCTAATGTCTGGCTCAGCCCTGCCATCCGGATTTGACCTGGGGAACAAAGTGAGTTTGATATCCATGGTTTAAGGGGACTGACCTCAGCTTCACCTGTGCCTGTTTAACTTGCCACCTATAATGGGACTGATGGTCCAGAAATTGGGTGACCATAGTAAGATCTGCAGTTCTATGGTATGTAAAGAGAGGCCTGTGGCTTAATTAGAGACCTATAATGATCTTCCTGAGATACACATGTAGAAGCCAGAGCTTGAGGATAACTGAAGAGAGGCATTCAGCCTAAGAAGGGTTCTGAGAGAGAGGCCTACAGATGGTCTCAGGAAACACTGTCAAAGGGATGAGAGTTTAGGAAGGAAGTCAATGGAAGTGAAGTGGAAGTCTGAGTAGCATGGAATTTTGCTGCTGCTTTGAATTTTGCTGCTAGACTGTTCTCAGTGGTGGCAGATGACAGAACAAAGAGCAATGGTCTCAAGTTGCAGCAAGAGACGTTTATGTTAGATATTACAAATAATTTTCTTATTAGAACAATAGTAAAACACTGGAACAGGTTACCTAGAGAGGTGGTGGAATCTCCATCCTTGGAGGTTTTTAAGACCTAGCTAGACAAAGCTTTGGCTGGGATGATCTAGTTGGGGATGGTCCTGCCTTGAGCAGAAGGTTGGACTAGATGACCTCCTGGGATCCCTTCCAACCCTAATTTTCTATGAGTCTATGGGTTTAAAGAATAGAGCCTGCTAGAAATATTTGGGCAATAGAAGATTCTAAGACAGTACAGCTGTAAACTGGGACCAATCCATTGTCTGTGAATTATAAACTGGCCCTTGCTTTTGCTAACTAATATCACCTCTCTAAAGTACACCAGCTACAAATGAATTAAATGAGAGTACAGTATGTGACATTGTGACAATTTTATTTTTGGAGTCCCAAACCTGTCTTATCATCTGGAAGCTTTGCCAGTATTGCTATTATATTTAATGAACCAGAAAATAAGAAATGGCCAGCTTAATCTTCTTCCAAAATGTCTATTGTCCAGGCCATGGCTAGGGGGAAAGGACACTGTCTATAGTGTCATGTTACAAGAAGTCAATTACCCCATGGATTCATTGCACCTGGTAATATTTAGTGCTTGGTATGTTGTCCAACTTCTACTGATGGCAAGGCAGCCTTCATTTAATCCTAGAATTGGTGGGGGGATTGGCTGAGAAATGTATTTGTTCCCTGCAGGGGAAATGGCCTGCAAAGTGCAGTACTGTTTTGCAATTGTTATTGCACTGCAAATGTTATAAAATTGTTGACTGGCAGTGGCAAGACAGTTAGGTTAAAACAAGAGTCAGTCTGAACAAAGACCCAAATTTGAAACTAAACCTGAGTAGAAGCTTATTTTATGAGAATGCTTAGTAAAATGTTTTAAATTGCTTTACATTCTTGCGGGATGGTGTGCTTTTGGACCCCAGTGCTAAAATAGTCTGTAAAATATTATTTGTGGCCAGACTGGCTGTGGTAATACTGCAAGATTTATGAAAGTCTGTTTTATTGAGATTATCACCAATTCTCCTGATGCAATGATTTGATAATTTAGATACTTGCTTAGCATAAGGTTCAGATAAACACCTTATCTGAACTGGTCTTCTAACTTTCTTTTGTTCATCTATCTGTGAATAAGGATAAGGGGACTGATATCCTTGCATAGATCTAGAAGATAAGCTTTAGAAAAATAGGGCTGGAAGGGATCTCATGAGGTCATCCAGTCCAGCTTCTTGCTCAAGGAAAGATCATTCATGACTAAACTGTCCCAGCCAACTGTCTGTCTCACCTGATCTTGAAAATTTCCAAGGATGGAGATTCCACATTTTCTCTAGGTATCCTGTTCCAAATGGTTGACCACCTTCATAGTAAGAAAATTCCTCTTAATCGCCAAATCCTCTAAATTTCTCCTACTGAAGTTTGAGGCCATTGTTCCTTGTCCTGTTCCTTATGGCTAGGGCCCTACCAAATTCACAGTGGAAATGGGCTGCACTGGAGCTTCTTTAATCTTGCAGGTTCCCCTGCATGCCCTGTCCACTACTGATTAGTGGAGGGGCCCCACTTGCAGTTCACTCCTAATTTGACAGGGAAGCAAAAACTGTGGTTTTAAACATGGCATCATTTTGCCACCCTGCCAGTCAGCAGCAAGCAGTGGGGCCACCAGAATCATGAGGCCAATCTGCAGCTGGGAGGCAAAAATGATGCCAAGTTTAAAACCATGGTTTTCAATTCCTGGCCGATCAGAAGCAAGCTGCAAGTGGAACTCCTCCACCAATCAGCAGTGGGGAGGCACGTGAGGGAACTTGAAAAATTAAAGAAGCTGCAGCACAGCCAACTTCTGCCATGAATTAGGTAGGGCCTTACTTATGACCATGGAGAAAAGCCCATCTTCATCCTCTCTATTATAGCTCTTCAGGCATTTGAAGACTGCTATCAGTTCTGCCTGGGGTCTTCTCTACTCCAGACTAAATAATGTTAGCTCATTTAGCTTTTTCTCATTTCCCAGGCTACAATCATTTTTGTTGCTCTGTGCTACACTCTTTCCAAACTGTTCACATTCTTCTTGAAGTGTAGGGTGCAAAAAAGGACACAGTATTTCAAGTAATACCTCACCAAGGCTGAATAGAGTAGAAAAATAATGTCCTTTGATTTGCAAGTGAAAATCCTATTAATATACCCAGAATGCTGTTAGCTTTTTTTGCAACAAAAGCATACTGTTGGCTCATACCCATCTTATGGTTGACTGTGACCTTCAGGTCCTACTTCCCTGCAGTACTGCAGCATTGCCATTCATTCTCTAGTCTGTATTTGTGCATGGAATTATTGGCACTTGTCCTGGTTGGATCTCATCTGATTGATTGCAGACCATTTTTTTCTAATCTATCCAGGTCATTCTGGATCCCCACCCTACCCTCCAGAGTGTCTGGAATTCCACCCAACTTGGTGTTGTCTGTACATTTGTTAATTGTGCACTCAATCTCATCACTGAAATCATTAATGAAGATACTAAACAATACCAGACTCAATACAGACTCCTGGATAACTCCATTTGATACCTCTTCCCATCTAGACATTGAGCTATTGAGGACTATTTATTCAGTATGCTGATCCAACCAGTTATGTATCCACTTAACAGTACTTCCATCTAGTTTGCATTTCCTTAACTTGTTAATGAGACTATCATGGGAGACGGTGTCAAAAGACCTTCGTCAAGGTATATCATATACACTGTTCTGCCCCAATTCACAGAGACTGTCACCTAATCATAGAAGCAAATCAGGTTGGTCAGGTAGGACTTGTTCTCGGTGAATCTATGCTGGTTCTTCCTAATCACCTTGTTCTCCTCTAGGTGCTTCCCAATAGATTCCTTGAGGACCTGTGCCATAATCTTCCCAGATATATTGACCTGTATTACCTGATTGACCTGTAATTCCCCAGATCCTCCTTCTTCTCTTCCTTAAAGATGGGCCTTTTTCCTGTCATCTGGAACATCATTTGACCTCCACAAGTTCTCAAAGAAGGTAGCCAGTAGCTCTGAAATTACTTCAGCCAATTTCTTCAGCATTTTACGGTGCATCCCATTTTGCCCTGCTGTCTTGACAGCATCTAGCTTCTGTAGGTAATCCCTAACCTGTCCTTCTACTACTCTAAGCTGTTTGCCTCCTTCCCTATCTTCACTGCCAACTACACTTGTCATCTGGTAGCTGCCCCTGGTTTTGAAGATTAAAGTTAAAAAGGTATTAAATATTTCAGCCTTCTCTGAACCATCTGTAACTAGATTGCCTTTTGCATTTCATAAATGACCTACAGTTTCTATGGTCTTCCTCTTACTTTTGACATATTTGTAGAATCCTTTTTTATTGCCTTATATGTCCCTTGCCCGCTGTATCTCAAATTGTGCCTTGGCCTTTCTAATTTCCTCCCTGCTTGCTTGCACAATACTTAGTTCCTTGGTTATGACCAAGTTTTCACTTTTTATAGGATTCAAAGAGTTTCAACTCATTCAAGAGATTTCTGTCTACCCAGACTGGTCTCCTGTTATGCTTCCATTTCTTCAGTTGCATCAGGATAGTTTGCTTCTGGGTCTCTTTAAAGCACAGCCAGCTCTCCTGGACTCCTTTTTCTCAGACCTTCTTCCCAGGGGGTCCTGCCTATTATTTCCCTGACTCTGTTAAATTCTGCTTTTCTGAAGTATAATGTCCTTATTTTGCTGTTCTCCTTCCTTCCTCACCATTGGATCTTGGGGCATTTACAGATGTGCTCACTGGGGGGGGTGGGGGTCTAAGAGTTTAATTAGAACTGCTGCAAAAGCCACACTAATCAAAGCACCTGAAGTATCATGTGTATCAGCATCCCCATGGTGCAAAATGGCTGTGGAGGTGCTTTAACTGAAGTTCATCAAACAAACTTTAGTTAAAGCACCCCCGCCGCCATTTTTCAGTGCAGGGACATTGATACACATGACGCTGGAGTCTGCTGGAGTGCAGGAATTACCACACTCCAGCAAACTCAATTAATTGAGCCTGCTCCAATGTGCTGTAAATCTAGCATGTTGAAGCAGCCTCCCTGCATGTGCATAGGAGCCCTTGAATTCTATCATTTCATGGTTAGTGTCACCCAAATTATCTTCCACCTTCACCTTCTCAACCATTTCTTCCCTATTTGTGAACAGTAGGTCAAGAAGAGCTTCCCCACAGCTTCTCTAACATTTGTATCAAAAATTTATCCCCAACACTCCAGAACTGTGATGAACTACTTGTGCACTGCAAGGTTGCCCTCCCAGCAAATGCCCTGATAATTAAAGTCCCCTATGGAAACCAAGTCCTGTGATTTGGAAGTTTCTGTCAGTGGTTTAAAGAAGGCCTCTCCCTCTTCCTCCTCCTAGTTTGTGTCCTGTATCAGATGCTTATCATGACATCCCTCCCCTCACCCCCCGAGTTTGCCAACCCAAACAACTTTTTTTAAACTCAAAACTGATTTTTTCCCTTTCAGGGAACACGTAATTTTATCAATTAGTTCCCCCACCTATTCCAGACTTAAATTTTTGTCTGCTATTTTGTGGTAGAATGGCCCTGTTTCATCTCATAGCCACTCTGTCCTACCTCAGCCATGCTTTGAGAATACTCCTCACTTTTTATGCTATGCTTTCTATACCACCATGGTGGGGCAATATTATGGGGATCTCAAGCCTTCTCTCCATGGAACTGCAGTCAAGAGACCCTGAAATAAGCAGCAAAATTCCATGCTACTCTACTTAACTTCCATTGACCACTTTCTGCCTAAACTCTCATCCCTTTGATGGTGTTTCCTGAGACCATCTGTAGGCCTCTCTCTCAGAACCCTTCTTAGACTGAATGTTTCTCTCCGGTTATCCTCAAGCTCTGGCTTCTACATGTGTATCTCAGGAAAAGTAACACGAGGAACTGGGTTGCAAACTGAAGCTAAGTTAACAGATGTTCAGCCTACAGAATAGTTGGTGTGGCACAAAATGATTTGTATGAAGACACTGGAATTTTTCACAAAAAAGAATAAAGGAACTCTCATTTCCTGACAGTATGATGAAAAGGTTGGAAATTTCATGTCTTCATGGGAAGTAGAAGTCACTTTTTGAATGGCTTGTGTCAGCTTTATTGGAAAGGATCCAGGCACTGCTGCTCAGTAGAAGAGGTAGAAAATGTCCATGGTTTCACTATATAATACCACAAACCCAAAAAGTCTGGACAAGGGACCGTGACTGGGACTGTTACTACATGACTAGCAATAATTGTAACAACTCTTCCTTCATAACAACTAGGTGCCTGGCAAGCACCTATTAACTCTGTCTCCTATCTAGGGAGACTAATGCAAAAAGGATTACAGTTGTCAAACAACTTGAATGACTCACCTGAATGAACTCTTACAAGAAACCAGTCTCTGCAACTCTGAAGATGAGCTGTCACTTCTAACCAATATGCCAAAAATTAATTTTTATGCACGTATTATTTACCTAAGTGATGCATGTATTATTTATCTAAATGCTGACAAGCTTCTCAGAAAGTACATGCTCAAGTCGAAATACTCCGAATAACTAAAATGTATATTGTGTACCTGTATTTCACTACCAAGTTTAGTTCTAGTGGTGTAGAAATAATGTTAGTTACCAAGAGGCAAGGAATTTTTGTGATATCTTTTATAGCTGGGAGAGTGGCTATACAAGCTTTCAGGCATCAAGGGCCATTCCTCAAGTCACAAAAAATCTTTTCTTCTTGGACATTTCACAGTTACAACAACACTTCAATCCTACTATAGCATGGAAGCTAATTACTAACATAGTTGAGATTATTTACATGCAAGTCATTACACTAAATCAGCCTTGTACCATTTGAAGCAAGAAGCTGTTTCACCACACAAAAACTACTGTGATAAATGCTGAATGTTTCAAAGAGTAGAATTACACAGATTTTGTAGTCCAGAGCACTGACAGCTTAGACAGTAAGAGGAACTGGATTAGCTTGAAAGCTAAAGAGTTTATCCCTTTTGAAACCAGATTCATCAGGGAATGGAGGATGTGCAATCAGGAGTGGGCAAGAAGGGAGGCATTCTCATTCTTCCTGAGAAATTCGGGAAATCTGCTAGTTCCCTTAAGGGCACGTACATGAATGCGTAGAGCCTTGGAAACAAGCAGGAAGAATCGGAAGTCCTCACACAGTCAAGGAACTGTGCATGATTGAAATCACAGAGACTTGGTGGGATAGGTCACATGACTGGAGCACTGTCATGAATGGGCGTAAACTTTCAGGAAGGACAGAGAGGACAGAAGAGGAAGAGGAGTTGAACTTTATATAAAAGAGTAGTATGATTCCTCAGAATTCCAGTATGAAACTAGAGATAGGTCTGTTGAAAGTTTCTGGCTTAGGGTCAGAGGGAGAGCAACAAGGATCATGGTGGGGTCCACTATAAACCATCAGGCCAGGAGGAAGTGGTGGATGGGGCTTTCTTCAAACAGCAAGCAGAAGTTTCCCGATCACAGGCCCTGGTTCTCATGGGGGACTTCAACCACCCTGATATGTACTGGGAGGAAAATACAGCAGTGCACCGGCAATCCAGTTCGTTTTTGGAAAGATTTGAGGACACCTTCCTCGTGTAAGTGCTGGAGCGGCCAACTAGGGGCCATGCTCTTCTTGACCTGCTACTCACAGACAGGGAAGCATTTGTGGGGAATGTAGTAGTGGATGGCAACTTGGCAGCAGCAACCATGAGGTGATCAAGCTGAGGATCTTGAGGAACATAAGGAAAGAGAGCATCAGAGTTAGGACCCTGGATTTCAGAAAAGCAGACTTCAACTCCCTCAGGGAACTGCTGGGCAGGATCCCATGGGAGACTAGTCTGAGGGGAAGAGGAGTCCAGAAGAGATGGCTGTAGTCTAAAGAAATCTGACTGAGGGAGCAGTAATAAACCATCCTGATGTGCAGAAAAACTAGCAAGTATGGCAGAACACCAGCGTGGCTTAGCAGGAAACCCTTCAGTAAGCTAAATCACAGAAAGGAAGCTTATAAGAAAGGGGAAACTTATAAGAAAGGGGACAAATAAACAGGGAGGAGTCAAAGAGTGTTGCGTGGGCATGCAAGAATGAAGTCAGAAAGGTCAAAGTGCAATTGGAGTTGCAGCTAACGAGGGATGTGCAGGGTAACAAGAAGGGTTTCTACAAGTATGTCAGTAACAAGAGGAAGGTCAGGGAAAGTGTGGGTTCCTTACTGAATGGGGGAGGTAACCTTGTGACAGAGGATGTAAAAAAGGCTCAAGTACTCAATGCCTTTTTCACCTCAGTCTTCACAGTCAAAGTCAGCTCCCAGGCTACTGCACCTGGCAACACAGTTTGGGGAAGAGGTGGACAGCCAATTGTGGCAAAAGAACAGGTTAGGGACTATTTAGAAGAGCTGGGTGTACACAAGTCCATGGTGCCATATGGGATGTATCCAAGGGTGCTCAGGGAGTTGGCCAATGTGAGTGCAGAGTGGCCATCATCTTTAAAAACTCATGGCAATCTCGAGAGGTCCTGAATGGTTGGAAAAGGGTGGATATAGTGCCCATCTTACAGAAAGAGAAGAAGGAGGATTCAGAGAACTGCAGCCTGGTCAGATTCACCTCAGTCACTGGTAAAGTCATGGAGCAGGTCCTCAAAGAAGCAATTTATAAGCACCTTGTGGAAAAGAAGTGCTTAGAAATGGAACAGTCAGCATGAATTCACCAAGTGCAAGTCATGATTGCCTTCTGTGATGGCAACCTGATTGCTTTCTGATTGCCATGATGAGATGACTGGCTGTGTGAATGCAGAGAGACCAGTGGATGTGGTATACCTTGACTTTACCAAGGCTTTTGATACAGTATCCCACAAAATTCTCCCAAGAAAGCTAAGGAAGTATGTGTTGGATGAATGGACTGTCAGGTGGACAGAAAACTGTCTGGTTCATCAGGCTCAGAGGGTAGTAGTAAATGGCTCAATGTCTAGCTGGCAGCCAGTATCAAGTAGAATGCCCCAGGGGTTGGTCCTGGGACCAGCTTTGTCCATTATCTTCATCAATGACATGGAAGATGGCATAGAGTGCACCCTCAGCAGGTTTTCAGATGACACCAAGCTAGGGGAAGTAGAAAATACACTGAAACTCACTTAAGCCTCCAGCACATATTAAAATAAAACTGCAATTGGGATCAGAGGAAATTTATGATTCACCCCAAACCTCCTGCCTCCTGCCATGCCAAACATGTATGGCAGGAGGTCTAAACCATAAGACCTAAATACTTCTGAGTTCCAAATACCGGCAGAGACAAATTGGGGGAAGGTATGTATCCAAAGTGATTATTTTTTAGTTTGCTTGAGTGGGAGAATTCATATTTTTTTACATTAACCGCCTTGTGTTCTAACCCCACTTCCAGCCTCTGTATCAGTTTCTGTGTATATGACTTGGGATATTTCTTACTGGTTACTTGCAGAAAAAAACTACCTGTTCATATCTTATCTGTAGCAACAGTTTGATAGCTAGAAAATGACATATAGAGGTTTGCTTTTGGTAACTGGATTGTAGGTAAAATAGATATACAGTAGAAAAATGGTCCAAGGAAACAGCAAGGGTTAATTCATTTCTAAAAGCTTGTTTATGACAGTTTCCTTTGAGGCCTGCAGGCATACATATCCTGGGACATTAAAAACATCCAAACAGTGTTCCATAACATGAGACAGGCTTGCTGCTTTGGCACCAGGTCACAGTGACAGCTACAGAACCCTAGGAATTTCTGGTTTTGGTGGATGAGCCAAATTAGGAGGCCAGAGCATGCCCAAATTAAGATGTGTGCATGTGATGGGTTTGGGAAACAAAGGAATATGCTGACCGGACAAAACATGGACAGTATGACAATCACAGGGAAACCAACCAACGATACCCAAGAATAAAGAGTCATCAGAGGAGGGAGAGAATAGTAAAGGAAGGATTTCAGAGCAGCAAAGGGTCCCCGAGGGGGGAACCTGAGGCCACCATGGACAGAGGGCACACCACCAGCCCATTTCACCCACCCCTTTGGGGAAGGGAGGGTGGGCCTCGGCACTTGACATCCAGGTTGCTGACATCTGACATTCAAGAAAGAAGCATGGGGTGAAGCTCACACTGGCCAGATGTAACTTTCCTCTGTGAATCCTAGAACTGGTAGATATAGAATCGGTGGCGGGTGGGGGGGCAGTATTTTGTTTGCCTTGCCTGCATTATTCTTATCTGCTATCACTGTGTATCAATAAAATTTGCCTATTATTGAATGGAGAAGTCATGGTTGGTCTGAGGGTTTGGGTCTGCCTGGAGCAAGGTATCTGGGTCATAGATTGAGTGCCACCACAGCTCATGTTTAATGATAATATTTTAGATAATGAAACACTTTTACAGCTGGGAGTTAGCAAGTGCATTTTTCCAACTTTTTATTTATTCTGTTTATTTGCAGAGGCTATGTAGGAATTCAAATTAAATTAACCTATCAGTAGCTGTCTTTTAATATAGATAAGTGTAAACAGTGCACTTACAGCCATTCTCCTCACAACGTAAGTGGACATGCTCCATATTGGAATAATTTACTAATGAATTGATTGTCCTCCAGCTTTCTTTCTTTTTTCTCGTTAGAAGCTGAGCCTTAAAATAAATAACAGTTGTTTCTCCCTAGCTTGGTTAGATATTAAATATTAAGTAATTTATTTACACTGGAAATTTAAAGTGTTATTTTCATCTGTTTCAAAAAATTCTCTCTTTGCTGGAAACAAATTTATTGCAGTCAGAAAGATGTATGATAGTCATCAAAAGATGTCTGTAGATGAGTTTTAAATATTATCACTTAAGTGATTCCCATAATAGAGACTAAACTTCAGACCAATAATGCAGTACATTAGAAGTGGAGGAAAACATCAAACATTAGAACTGCATTTGAAATGATCAAACAATAGTAAAAGGTCTGCATTTGCCTTGCAGTTCAGAGCAAACATAACTATAATATATAAAATTAAGACACTCTGAGCCTTTTGGATAGGGTGGGGTATAAATCTAATAAATAAATAGATATAAATAAAATGGTATATGGGTCAAAACTCAGTTGCTAGACCAAAATTTTAAAAAGTGATGTCTGATTTTGTATATCCCTTTTTCTGGGAGCCCTATCTGCCTTTGAGAATAGTAGTCTTACATGTAGCCTAGACCAAGAATTGTTCCTTATGTTAGAGATCAGTGTGGCTGCCCAAAATAAACAAGAAAGCTCTGATTATTTTTATAGATGGGGAACTGAGACAGGAAGAGGATAAGAGCTAAATACACAAAGGGTGCTGACAGTGGGGGGAAAAAAGGTGCTTTACTTTAAGCTCAGTGCACACCCGCATCAAGTGCAGTGGTAGCCCAGAAGAGGCAGTGCATTAGTTTGACCCAGCTTCGCAGCATCTGTATAGATTGAGCACTTTAGTGGGGCTTTTTGGCTCATTTATCTAATAGCTGATTGAATCAACTTTAGATAAAAGCACCAAAAAGCCCCACTGAAGCATCTGATCAATACAGACACTGCAAAGATTTGTCAAACTAATGCACTGCCTCTTCTGGTAAAGTTCTGGGTTTTAGGGGGAGGGTGGGGGGAGTATTCCACATCTGTTACTGCCCAAAGGGATCACATTTTTCACTAGTAAAACTTCCCTAATTGCCTGCAGGGCCAAATTATTTTGATGCCCCTTCACTAAGCCATACATAGTCTGGTTTGCATACTTTCTCGTAGCCTCATATATCTCCCTTTCTTGGCTGCCCAGTGAGCTTCCAAAGGAGAACAGAAGAGGATCTAGCCAGTGCCTGTGACATGGCTCGGTGGTTATAGCACTTTGCTGAGAAGTAGAACATCTAGATTGTAAACCTTTCTAGGTGAAGAAGTCTAGCTCTGTGGCACTCTGGACAATTAGGCTGACCAATAAGCTATAGTACAAAAAGGTAGGAGGTTCCCCTTTGCCCTGCCCCAGTTGTGATTTTTGTCTAACTAAAATGTTTGGCGATACATCAGGTGTAGGCTTGTGCAGGCAATGCTGAACCACAAACTGTACTATTACACTTAGGAGCAAGAAGGGTAACTGGTATCTGGCCCTTAGATGCCTAATAGGTAGAATAGAACTTAGCCTTCTGAGAGGCTTTATGTAATGCCTCTGCAAATTCTCTGATGATTTCTGCACTTGTTCACTACATAGTTATCTGACTCCTTTGTTTCATGAATCACCATCAAGAGATAACAATTTAGGAAATCGTACAAGGCATCTGTATTCTTGATTATACCCATACTTGATTATTCCCCACACTTTAGTGCTAAGGTTACTAGGACTGCTTTGTATGCAAAATTGTCTCTGTGCAACTATTCATGTAGTTAATCAGGCCTTAGAATCATTTAAGCCTTATAACATTAGTTGGTTCACCTTAAAGATTTCTACTTCATATTGGCTTCTTGACCATTTAGATGCATCGGCTTCTTTGATCCAAAGCAAATGCCTTGCTAGATATACGTTTGCTAAAGATTAGGTATTTGTATGATATTAATCACACTTCTATTTAAATTAGACAGCACGAACCAAACTATTTGCAGTAGTGTTGGGCAGGTTACCTCAAAATGAAGGGACCTGCTCCTGAATTCTTTAGATAGCTTTTATTTTCTGATCTAATTTCTTAAATTTTTTATTGACATATTTTAGATGAATTTTACTTAGTATACTTTAGGATGTTGTGGATTGATCTATTTTATTTTTACAAATGTATAAAGCATAGAAAATAGAAGAAAAGGGTAAAAGAGGAAGTTAATTCATAACTTAGCAAGAGTTTGTGATTAACCCTAGCTTCTTAGCTGCTGTAGTTAGGTGACCTACATCTTCTCTGTATGAAATGCAGAAGCAATGTCTGCTGTTGGCATAATTTAAAGGCTTGAGCTTAAGTTATGAAAAAGTACTGGCCTATGTGTGGGTGGCTGTACTCAGAGTTTTGTCCACCCCTGTTTCACCTTTACTGTATTCATTAACAAAGCATATCTGAGCCTATCAACACATGAGTGTTACTCTCTTTCCCTAGCAAGCTCACAATATTGAAACTTTTTACAAGATTGTGTAAGAAGGGATTTGTTCCTCTACCTCCTTTAGGGCCAGAAAAATTAGGCTTGTCTAGCCTCAGTAGTGGGTCTTAGGTTGCACAAGTGTGCAACCTACTTACATAGGTTTACGGATGCACTTCAGAACTGGAAACTCACTTAGCAGGCCACTCTGCACTCACCTCCAGTGATTGTCTTCAGCCCTTTAGTCTCTGACAAGTCTGGGAATGGTTACTTGGACAAGTCTAGAGCAGCAAATACAGGCCCTGGAGCGCATCAGCAAATTGAAATAGGCAGAGCATCCTCACCTCCCCAGGATCTGCCACTAACATGGAATAGACAAGCCCACTCTGACACTCTGATCCTAGTTAAATAGTAATTCTAGCAGGCAGTGCAGCCAAAGTTGTAGGCGGAGGGCTAGACCTACAATAGGAAGTAGCACATATATTAACCTTTCATCCCCAAGCCTCATCCCCCTGAGCAGCTCCTCCATGCTTCACACTCAGATCCCTGAACAGACTTCCTTCTGAATAAATGGCTGAGGTGCACCACCGGCTTATATTCCCAGGAAGGCATGTAAATTTACTATGACTTGTTTGCTTTTTACAGGTCAAGCACTAGGCATTGGCTTAGTCACCAAGGGCGCTATTCTGCTGCCCTCACTCATGGTGCATAGTCCAATTTTATTCTATGGTCTATCCAGGGCTCAAATTCCACTCCGACTTTTGCGGGGGTCTGCAGCAGTGGCAGCCAGAAGCCAGAAGAAGCCGCCACCACCACCACCTGATCTGCTTAGAAAGGCGCAGGGCAGGCCGGAGGTTCTTGTCTCAGGCAGGGAGGGGGGCTCTCATCTCTTATGTGGGGCTCTCTTCTCTTATGGTGGGGCTCAGCCACCCCAAACCCCCCCCATATTTCAAACCCTGGGTCTATCTATGGAGGAGATATTATTTAATACAAGCTAAATTGGCAGAGTTTTGCCATAAAGTTTGAGCAGGGCCAGTTCTCTTCAGCTGAGGGCTGCAATACATGTTAGCTACTGCATTCAGTTCTATTCAGGTTCTTACTGTAGTACCTGAAGCCAGAGACAAATTGCTTTTGTAAATGCCTAAATAGGATAGGCAGAATGTATGCACCTATGTCACAAAAAACAGCTGATTTTGATTGAGTACATAGTTGCTTAACTTTCAGCGTAATCCAGATTGTTGCTTAAATATTCAATCTGTTAGACATTAGCAGACCATGCCTAACTCCTGACTGAGACCGACAGCATCAAATTCACACAAAGTAGAGGACCCAATCATTCAAGAACATAGGCAGGGTGATAGTTTTGCACAGTAGCCTAGTTCAGGGATGTCAAACTCGCCCCAGTCATCAGGCCAGATCTATACACCAGAGCTCCCTGCAGACCAGATCTGGACCCAGCAGCAGCAGCTGAGCAGTAAGACAAGTGGTAGCAAGGCAAACAGAGGCAGCAGGGTAAGTGGTGGTGGAGCAATTGGCAGCAGTTGCAAAACAAGCAGTGTTGGCGGTGAGCAGTTCTGTGTCAGCATAATTATTCCTTGCTCCTGCCACCAAAGACCCTATAGCCTCAAATTATGCGGCAGACCCTACTCATCCAAGAGGAAATGATTCCACAGGCAGGATCTAACCGGCAAACTATATGTTTGCTAACACTGGCCTAATTGATTTTTTTACATAATAGTCTAGTTAACACTATTTAATCTTACACAGTCATTAAAAAGGCAATCCAGGTCTTCCCTCTCTATGAAGAGTACCCTCATCACTGGGCCAGAGTCACAGGTGATGTGTAAGCCAGGCATTGGGTCCAACTGGGCTACAGCCCCACACCACACTGTTGGTGCAGAAATCCCATGGACGCCACTGTCACCACTCCCACTGCTGATGGGCCCTGGCTCCAGCCAGGCTGCAGCTCCATGTCCCACACCCCTCTGTAGGTACAGAAATCTGGAAAGGCATGTGCTCCCCACTCCTACCCCATTGCCTCCTGATATGTTGCTTATGGCCACAGTCATGCAGCCTCTTGCTTCTTGCACTTCTTCTGGCATTATGACCTTTTCAATTTTAGCTGCATAGTTACCCAATTTCAACAGGAAGGTTGGAGCATGCCATACCTGCTCTCTCCCCATCCAGCCTGGCCCATAGTCTGGTGGTTAGGGCATCATCTTGGAAAGTAGGAGTTTGAGTCCTTTCAGGTGGCTAAGGATAACCCAGGTCTCCCATGTCCTGTTTGAGTGCTCTTGTCACTAAGCTATTGTGGAATAGGTAGGCAGCACAACTACACTGGGTGGCTATGTTTAAAATAAAAGTTGCTTTAGATGCTTTAGTTGTGAGTCAGACCCCTCCCCTGTAGGCACTCTGGATTCCAAGATGATGTTGTGTCCAATATGCAGCCATGCAACCATCCAAGTTTAGCGAGCTTGGAGTTCAAACGCACCTCTGGCTCTAGCATTTTCCATTTGGTTACAGTGGGTGTATCTACACATGAAATTAACATGCCTGAATAAACTCTGGTGCAGTTCACACTGGAGTTAATTGCTCCTGTGTACCATGTTTCTACATGTGCCCAGGTCCGCAGCGTCTTGAGCTGGGTCAGAGCAGTCCTGGCTGGCAGGAGACCTGGAAAGTCAGCCTGCCAGCCTGGGGCTGCTCCAACCTCACTCAACATGCTGTGGAGGGGCTGGCTGAGGCACAAGAATGCTTCAGTGCAGGACTAGCCTGCAGGCAGCCCCCATACTAAAGCATCCTCATGCCCCAGCCAGCCCTATCATCATCTACATGTGTGTTGCGGCACACAACGCCACAGAAGGATGGTACTTGTACAAGTACTATCCTACTGGGATATTTATTAGTTTACTTCAGCCTAATACAGCTGCACATGTAGACACCAAAACTTTACTGTGGAGCTAATTAGTCAGCTCTGCAGCAAACATCTTCTGTAGACACACTCAGTGGCTGTCTCCTTACTCAGTACTAAAGGAATTGGGATAACCTTTTGGACATAGCTAATGTCTCAATGGACTGTATAGAGTTCCTTGATGCCTAATTATTGCTTGCAACTGCCCTCCTGGGACAAAGCACAATACCCAAATGTAGGCATCTGCAAGAACAATTTGGATCTAGCTCTCGGTGCCTTCAAGTAGTAAATTAAACAATATAATTAGTATCCACCACCCACTGGTCTTTCTTCTCCTTCCTTATCTTTTTTTATTAAATGATACATGTGCATTGTATTAATTTTAGCAGATATAAGGTTCTTTCATTTTTTATTTTGCAAATAAACTTGTGATGAAGTAGACCGAATAAACATAAAACTTCATGAGTTCCTTTTGCTAATTGTTTCATTTAAGTTAACCTTGTTTAGCAAGTCATGCCTATGTGATACTGGTATTACACATAACCCTGTGAACTCATTTAGGGAACAGCTTGTTTAAGGAATTGAGATGTTTCTTTCATTCTCTACTACAAGCCAGTAAGAATAAATCCTATTAAAAGTAATGCAAATTGCTGTCATTAAGAAGATAATCCTATTTGGCCTACATAGAGTTCACATCTTTCTCCAGCAAAACATTACCGATACTTGCTTCTTTGGGCAAGAAAGATGTAGTGTTGCCCAAGCAAGCTGTGCTGCCTTTATAGATAAATATCACACTATCATCTTTTTATTTTTATACCAGTCTTGATATTAGCATTGTTTTATGCAAAACAGCTGTGTATGCTAGAATCAGCTGTGCAGCCTGTAGAAGTAGGACAACAATCCATTCCTTTATTTTAGAGGAGAGGTTACTGGTGAGTGCTAAAGAGGAGATATCACAAAGAGTTCCACTGTGCCAGGAACATGGTTTGCCACTGACCTGAAGGTTATTATATTTCCCCATGTGCTATATTAATAATATGCTAATTCTACTGATCTATTGTACTTTACAATGTGCAGTCATTCAAATGGATATATTGTCAGTGGAGGAATGACAGCAGATTCTGTGACAAAAGAATTTTATGTTCTAAAACAGTGATTATGTGGAAGATAGCACATTCTAACTAAATGAAATCTGAAAGCCTGGCATCCCATAATCTCAATTCACAGTCCTAAAAATATCACACTGTCCTTCCTGAAAGTAATATAACCATCACATTGACTTATTCTGAATATACTAATGGGGCTTTTAACTTAGAAATGGAATAGACTGAACAAGGAGAATGATTGCAAGTACTTCAAATGTTAGTCAAAAATCACAATTTTATCCACACTGTTTCAGTTTTATTTGAAGAGCATTACAAACAGAGGAATGGTGCTTGGATTTTCACTGAGGACACTTCAGGCTTATGAGTTGCAAAGATGTATTTAAGCCACAATTATGCCCTCTTCCCCCACACCTTCTCCTACAGGCTCCAGTCTGCTCTACAATAATAAAAACTGTTCTAAGTTATGACAGCTGTCAACAGAACCAAGACACTGTTATGTCTACCTGGGATTACCAGAAATCAAGGATATCTCTGTCAATTTTACTTTTCTCCTTTGCTTATGTGCAGAGGTTAATGAATTTAAGCATTCCCATGGGGATCCTGTGTTGCGGGCATTATCCAGTGTCTGGACTCAACATTTTCTAGGCTATTCTGTATTTTCAAAGCAATGAAAAGCAACCTGAGTTGCCAAGTATTAAGGTTATTATGCACATGCTCAGAATATTTCAGTTCATTCATTACATTTAGTATATGACAGCAAGTGCTCCATTTTGTATTAAAAAAGTGAAAACACGGGGTTTCATATCAAGGCTCTGAAAAGCTATATATGTTGTGTGACTGGGATGAAGTCTTCAGATATGCTGGGCCATATTTCAGTGGAGTTAATCATTCAAAGCTACAGCCAAAGTGAAGTGCAGATGCTGAGTATCCCTCAAAATCCGGGTCCAGATATCTCAAGATGGTCATTCAGAAATAGACACACTCAATATTAACGAAATGGTTCAACATTTTTGATTCATCCTCTGGGTATCTGTTTACCAACCTGTAAAAATCAGAAACATTATCTATTTCTGGGCTCCAAAGCATTCATAGCTGTAGTAGAAAGTGCTACACACACAACATTGATTACTGAACAGCTGCAGAGAGCAGTAATTCAAGAAACAAAGGGAAAAGAAAGACATCATTGGAAGAAGATTTAAAAATTATATTGGCATCAATACTGCAGATGGAGAGAACGTCTTCATGGGCATATTTCTGGATTTGGAAGATTCAGCAAGGAGCAGCAGCTGCTGAGAGATGTCCCAGTTAGGACACTCTTCCACTGTGGCACAAACTACCCTTTTGCCTCTTAAGTGTCTAAAAGTCAGATCCAAAGTAGGACTTAGGTCTAAAATTATATTGAGGTAGTATATAGGCACCTAATTCAAAATTGCAGCCCTGAGAAGCTCTTTTCAGCTACTGCCTAATGCTAGAAGTGACTGAACTCCATTTACTTTCAAGTTTTCCAGAAACCAAGAGTTGCAACTCTGTGCTTACCCAGGCAGCTCCATCCTTAACAGAACCAGGCACCTGGGCAGCTATTACACTCCTAAAACTTGTCAGGATCTAGAAGTTAATTTCCCTAAGAAAAACAATCCAATGGGTATTCTCAGAGCAAGTCTAACAAATACCAACAGGATTACATGAAACTGCCACTTACGTGTGAAAAGTGGTGAATGTGGCAGCACTCACCTTTTGTATACAGGTTTCCTTCGCCAACCACGGTTTTGAGTATCCACACTTAATATTCTACATACCGTTTTGGCTACCATGGTATACAGTTTTGAGTAACCATGGTTTTCCATGGCTGCACATCAGCCTGCCACCTGTCATTTTTCCCATAAGCCTTTTGTCTTGCCAGCCACAGGAACTTTCAGGAACCTAACCCCAGCGGTTGGCGAGGGAAACCTGTAATACTGTTTAGGCCTTTCTCTCTCAGGAAATGGGACACCCACTTTCAGTACCCTCATCAAACCAACATTTTCCATTTCCCAGAATAGTAATGTCATTAAGGATCATGGATGTCAGTTACTAGAAAAATGTGGATAATATTTATCCCCCTATAAAATAGGTTTTCTTCCATAGCAAAGACAAATAGTAAATATTTCAAGGACCTGAACCTACAAACTCCTAGAGATACATAATCCTACTCAAAAGAATCATGCCACTATTTGCAAGCAGAAGCATTCTCAAGATTGAGCTGCTGTTGTATGTTCTTGATTGTGTCTTGTGGAAAGATAGAAAGCCTTATTCAAAGTTGACTAAAATCATATAAGCATTTTACCTCCTGAAGTGTTTGGAGTAGCTTGTCACATTCACTAACCATCACAGCTACAACATGAGTCCAATGATACCAGATGTAGTACTAATTCAGCATTTAAATGATCCATGATATTATTCCAAGCCATGCCATACAGGCGTTAAGACCTTTTATTATTTCCAGAACGCTGCAGTTAAAAATGCCCTTCGCCTTTCCTTTACAGTCTTACACAAGGCCTGTATATATAACAAAACAGAACAAAGTTCCATTTCCTCAGAAAATAATAGTATTTTGGTCCATGTAACAATGTTCTTTTGTCATTTTGTTATTTCCAATAAAAGAAGTTTAATCTGACGCAAATAAACAGTAAAGATAAAATCTACATAAAATTTAATAACTAATGATAAAAATCTTTCCAGTAGTACTACATTGGAATTCTATTTTTTCCATAACATCAGCCAATTGCTATTTGCAAATCCCTGAGATATTTTCCATATTAGTATGATAATAATGAACCTTTCCATTTTTGTGCATTTCTAAGGGGGATTTTTATAACAATATTGCTAAAATGCTTTACATGATTAAAACCTTCAAATGGGTTCCACATTCTCCTATGGAAAGCAGTATAGAACTTAATGGAAAATGATAATTTTTCTATAGCTTTGCTGTAGAGATTAAAGACCCCACAGAAATTAATAGATGACTATATCCTTGCATAGAAATAATAAAAAATTAATAGAAAGGTTAACATTTCCATTAAATTATATAAAGTTTTAAAGTGACATTTGCAGAACCCTAATTAATCAATAGAATATTCATCGTTTCAATGCTATTCAATTCTAAGGGACTCTCTTACAACGATTATATATGGAAAATTATACTAATATATTTTACATTTCTATAATGCCTGTCATCACAGGATGTAAAAGCACTTTACGGATATTAGCAAAGAATGCCATTCCCATATCAAGTTTTGTGATATAACGTAGTTTGGTATCTTCATTTTCCAGAGGGCAAATTAAGGCATTGAGAGATAAAAGGACTTGATTGAGCAACAAATATTCACAGGGATATATATGATTGTTCCAGGAAATAATTCCATTCACTAACACTCACAGAACTTTGCTATATGTGACTGGCCCAAGTTCACAAAATAAATTAGCATCAGTAAGAAAGACACTATAGGATGTCTTCAATCCCAGTCCTGTGCTTTAAGCACAAAAATACTGTATTATTTTAAAAGATGGAAAATGGGCAACTACAGAAAATTATGCAGTAATACAAATTTTCCTTCAATTGAGAAGTCAAGATCTATTTGTAAGATCTACATAAACCATTTTTTGTGTAGCAGATTTTAAAGTAATCTTTAAGCTAAGCAAAGAACACAGTAAGGGACAAACAGTAAGGGACAGGCTAGTGATCCAGGCTGACTTGGATAAACTTGGTAAGTGGGCGGATACAAACCTGATGACGTTCAATACCGAGAAATATAAGGTACTCCACCTTGGGGAAAAAAACCCACAGCATATGTATAGACTCGGCAGTCCTACGCTTGCTAGTACCACTGCTGAAAGAGACTTGGGGATCATGACTGACCACAAGATGAACATGAGGCACCAATGCGATGTCACAGCTGGTAAAGCAAACAAAACTCTGGCTTGCATCCATAGATGCTTCTCAAGTAAATCTCAGGATGTCATCCTCCCGCTGTACTCGGCCTTGGTGAGGCCACAGCTGGAGTACTGCATCCAATTCTGGGCTCTGCAGTTCAAGAAGGATGTGGAGAAGCTTGAGAAAGTCCAGAGGAGAGCCACGCACATGATCAGAGGGCAAGAGAATAGGCCTTATGAAGAGAGGCTGAGAGCCATGGGACCCTTCAGCCTGGAAAAGTGCAGGCTCAGGGAGGACCTGGTGGCTGCCTATAAGTACATAAGAGTCATACATCAGGACCTGGGAGAACGTCTGTTCACCAGAGCCCCCCAAGGAAAAACAAGGACCAACGGCCATAAACTCCTCCAAGACCATTTTAGGCTGGACATAAGAAAAAATCTCTTTACTGTCCAAATCTCCAAGACCTGGAATAGACTCCCTCCAGAAGTAGTGCAGGCACCTACTCTGGACTCATTCAAGAAACGCTTGGATGCTTATCTTGCTGGGATCCTTTGACCCTAGGTGACTTCCTGCCCCTAGGGCAGGGGGCTGGACTTGATGATCTTCAAGGTCCCTTCCAGCCCATCTATGAAATCTATGAAACCTTGCACTCTCTGTGCAGGCAAAACTCTGACTTAAATGGGCACATCTACATGAGACGTTTACTGCAGTTGCCTAATTAGCTCCACAGCAAACATTTCAGTGTCTGTATATGAGGCCCTATCAGGCCACAGGAAACTAATAAACTCCACAGCAGCTTAGTACTTGTAAATACAAGTACTATCCCACTGCAGAGTTTTTTTGTGTGCAGCAACGCATGTGTAGACATGACCTAGCTGGCTGGGGCACCACAGTACTTCAGTGCAGTGGCTATCTGCTAGCTAGCTCCTCACTGGAGTACCCTCATGCTGCAGCCAGTCCCTCTGAAGTACATTGAGCCAAGTCAAAGCAGGCTCGGGCTGAAAGGATGACCCCACTGGACTCCCAGTCAGCTGGGTCTGCTCCAACCTGGCTCAACGAGCTGCAATCTGAGGTGCATGTTCAAATGTGGTACCCAGGAGCAATACACTTCAGTGCAATATGCGTTGGCATTTATTGCTCCACATTAATTGCATGTGTAGATGAGCCCAATGATACCTAAATACATGCTTTAATCTATCCATATTCAGAAAAGCAAGTCTCATGAGCTTTGGGTTTTGTCATAAAACTCATCCTTTTCCCCACACTTTTGGAAATGGGGAGGGATTTTTAACTGCAAGGCATAATTTTCAAAGAGAGAGAGATTTGTGGGAAGTGACTCTAAATACTTTCCTTGTATTTTTAAGTAAAGTCAAAGTTAGCTAGGGCAGGTAGGTGGGAACTCTTTGGGCAGGTTTTGACATAAATAATAATTAAAATACCTATATAAGTCATAGAAACCCCAACACTGGAGCAATACACATGAATTGCACAAGTTTGGAGTTATATATTTACAAAGGAAATAATATACAACAATTCTTATAAAATATCATTCTATATATATATATAAAGGGCTTAGTCTGTCTGTGTGTTGGTCTGTGAGTCTGTCTGTCCGTAACACTCTTTGTCAACTGCACCTGTGCCACCAAGAGGGTAGTGATTGGCTGACCAGGCCCAGGATGGTGCAGGGCAAGAGGAGGTGAATGGTGGGGGGATCACAGTGGCAGCACCCTCCCTGATGCCTGGCTCTGATGCCCCTCTTGTTTTGGTCAAGACTGATGGATCAAAGTCAGACTTGAGTAGAAATTTGCCTGGGTATATGCAGCAGGATTTACTGTGAGGGCGCAGAAATTATCTCTAGCTCCCCAATCAGATTGGTAATTCATTTAAGTCTGAGATCCTATTTAAATCATTTAAAAATATATATCTCCATGAAGTAACATAAGAAAACATTTTCATGACAGATTTTCCTATTGTAATTCTGAGAGACATGCTTTCATGCAATGTTTTGCTGATAACAGAATGGCAAAAGCAGTTTGAAAATGTAAATCAGAGTCCTTACACCAAATGATATTACTGCACTGATACAATTAAAAATTACGGCGGAAGAATAGTATTCAAATAACAAAAGTATCCCTTCCATAGAAGCTGGAAGACTGCAAGAAATTACTCTGTTAATCCTGAAGCATAGTAAAAAGAATAATCAAGGAGCATAAGGACATTCTGCTTGGAGAGAGGGGTAGGAAGTGACAGGAAGCAAACCTAAGAGACCCAGAGAGATGGCTGGAAGATGACGCAATGCCAGATCCACTGCCACTGCCAGCTCTTCCTCTGCTTGCACCTGTGGAGTTTCTATCCAAGCAAGACCACCCACTGTCAAGGCTTTCACCCAGGTCCTTTGGCACTGAGAAGCAGGTTCTGCTGAGGCTTGCAGGTTTCCTCCAGTGACATCCAGGTGGGGGAGTACCTGTGATGTGAGCAGTGCCTCCTGGTGGTGACCCTCAGGAAGTGGGCAAGAGTGCTACAGGAGGAGGTGGTGAGGCTCTAATTCATCCTCTACCATGAGGACTTTATTGATTTGATGCTAAAGGAGACTTCTAGGACTGCACAGGAAGGACTGCTGGAGGCAGTGCTAGAGAAGGAACAGGACAGGCACTCCCAGGAAGCTGGAAGCTTGTGACCTGTAGCAGCAAGCATAAGTTTTCATCCCCACCTGCTAGTTTGCCTGGAGAACAGATATGGAGCCCTAGCAACAGAGGAGGAGAAGCACATTCCATTGGTGGGGAGGATCACCAAGGTTAGGAGGATCAAGACCACTGCTACGAAGAGGAAGCAATGGATGGTGGTACTTGGAGGTTGCCTCTTGTAAGGAATAGAGACATCCATTTGCCAGCCTGACCTGTTGTCTCGGGAGGTTTGCTGCTTTCCCGAAGCCAAGATACAAGACATCATGGAAGGATTACCAAGACAAATCCAGCCCTCTGACTACTATCTCATGCTGCTCATCCATGTGGGCACCAATGATACTGCCAGGGGGGAACCTGAGCAGATCAAGAGTGACTAGAGGGCTCTGGGTGCAAGGGTGTAGGTTACAGGGACTCAGGTGGTATTTTCCTCAATCATTCTGGTCAAAGGGAAAAGCCAAGACAGGACTGGGTGAATCCTATAGATCAATGCATGGCTGCACAGGTAGTGTCACCAGCAGGGCTTTGGCTTCTTCAACCATGGGATATTGTTCCAAGAAGAATTACTAGGAAGAGACAGATCCATCTTATGAAGAGAGGGAAGAGCATCTTCACAAACAGGCTCACAAACCTAGTGAAGGGGGCTTTAAACTAAGTTCACCAGGGGATGGAAAACAAAGCCTTGAGTTAAGTGAGGAAGTGGGTGACCTGAAAGAAGCACAAGTAGGACAGGGCAACAGGGAGACATTCTGAGAAAGGGCAATCAGCTAGTTACCTCAGATGTCTGTATACAAATGCATGGAGCCTGGGAAACAAGGAAGAAGAATTTAAAGTCCTCACACAATGCCAGAACTACATGTGATTGGAATAACAGAGACTTGGTGGACTAGCGCATGTGACTGGAGACTGCCATGGATGGGTATAAGCTGTTCAGGAAGCACAGGTCAGGGAGAAGAGGAGGAGAAAGAGTTGCTCTTTATGTAATAGAGTTCTATGATTGCTCAGAGATGCAGTATGAAATGAGAGGCAAGCCTGTTGAAAGTCTTTGGGTTAGGGTCATAGGGGAGAGCAACAAGGGTGATGGCATAGTGAGTGTCTGCTATAAGATACGAGAACAGAAGCATGAGGTATATAAGGCTTTCTTCAAACAGCTAATGGAAGTTTCCCAATCACAGGCCCTGGTTCTCATGGGGGACTTCAATCACCCTGACATCTGCTGAGAGGACAATACAGCAATCCAGGAAGGCAATCTAGGAAAATTCTGGAGAGTGTTGGGGACAACTTCCTGGTGCAAGTGTTGAGGAGGTCAACTAGAGGCCATGCTCTTCTTGACCTGCTGCTCACAGACAGGGAAAAATTGGTGGGGAATGTAGGAAGTGGATGACAACTTGGGTAGCAGTGACTATGAGATAATAAAGTTCAGGATCCTAAAGAAAGGAAGAATGGAGAGCATCAGAGTAAGGAGTCTGGACATCAGAAAAGAAGACTTTGACTCACTCAGGGAAGTGGGAGGCATGACTCCCTGAGATACCAGTCTAAGGCGGGGAGGAGTCCAGAAGAGCTAGTTGTGCTTTAAAGAAACCTTTCTGAGGGTGCAGGAATGAACTATCCCATTCCATAGGAAGACTAGCAAGTATGAGAAGACCAGCTTGGCTTAGCAAGGAACTCTTTAGTGAGCTAAAGCACAAAAAGCAAGCTTACAAGAAGTGGAAACTTGGACAAACAACTTGGGAAGATTGCTTGAGCATGCAGGGATGAAATCAGGAAGTCCAAAGCACAACTGGAGTTGCAGCTAGCAAGGGATGTGAAGGTTAACAAGAATGGTTTCTACAAGTCTCTTAGCAACAAGTGGAAGATCAGGGAAAGTGTGGGTCCCTTACTGAATGGGGGAGGCAAACTAGTGACAGATGATGCATAAAAGACTGAAGAACTCGATGCCTTTTTTACCTCAGTCTTTACCAGCAACATCAGCTACCAGACTACTGCACCTAGCAGCCCAGTGTGGGGAGGAGGTAAGCAGCTGAGGCAGTGACAAAAGAACAGGTTAGGGATTATTTAGAAAAGTTTGATGTGTACAAGTCCACAGGGCCAGACACGATGTACCCAAGATTTCTAACAGTTGGCCGATGTGATTGCGGAGCTGCTGGCCATTATCTTTCAAAACTCATGACAATAGGGAGCAGTCCAAGGCAAATGGAAAAGGGTAAATATAGTGCCCATCTTTAAGAAAGGGAAGAAGGAGGATCTGGTTCAACCGTGGCTCAGTCCCTAGAAAAATCATGGAACAGCCCCTCAAGGAATCAATTTCTAAGCACTTGGAGGAAAGCTGATTAGGAACAGTCAGCATGGATTCACCAAGGGCAAATCATGTATGACTAACCTGACTCCCTTCTATGACAAGATGACTGGCTCTGTGGATGTGGGTAGAGCAATGGATATGAGATACCTTGACTTTCGCAAGGCTTTTGATACAGTCTCCTACAGAATTCTCACAAGGAAGCTAAGGAAGTACAGGTTAGATGGACTGTAATGTAGATAGAAAACTGGCTGGATCATCAGGCTTAAAGGGTAGTAATCAATGTCTAGTTGGGCACCAGTGTCAAGTGGAGCATTACCAGCAGAACAAGGGAAGTTATTATTCCCAACTATTCGGCATGGGTGAGGCCACATTTGGATTACTGTGTCCAGTTTTGGGCCCCCCACTACAGAAAAAATGTGAACAAATTGGAGACAGACCAATGGAGGGCAACAAAAATGGTTAGGGGGCTGGGGACACATGAAGTATAAGAAAAGACTGAGGGAATTAGGTTTATTTAGTCTAGAGAAGAGAAGACTGAGGGGCCTAGGAAAAGCATTGGCTGGGATGATATAGTTGGAAATGGTCCTGGTTTGGGCAGGAGGATGGACTAGATGACCTTCTGAGGTCTTTTCCAACCCTAATTTTCTATGATTATGTGATTTCAGAGGAACACAACAATTTCTTTGTGTCAGATTTTATCACAAAGCATACTGGAGAACTAACTAGTCTTTCAGGTAAAAAGACAAGGCACTGTTAGAGGCTGGTATGTCAAAGAATAGGCATAGAAACAAATTAATAAAGTAAGAAGTAACACATCACCTAGACCAGCAGGGATTCCCCCTACAATTCAGAAGGAATGATGAGAAGTACTTTTCTCTAATGAATAAAGCACAGGCCTGGGACTTAGAAGTCCTGGGTTCTATTTTCTTCTTTGACACTGGTTGTTGGGTATTCTTGGGCAAGCTATGTAATCAGTTCTCCATGTTTCCATCTATAAAACATGGTTAAATTTGTAAAATATTTTGAGCTCTAGTAATAAAGAAGTTGTGGAGGCAAAAATATATAATCTGTTCTTAAAATCAGAGATAAAATTAAAGACAGAAAAATGGACGATAGTAAATATCATACTTGCAAAATATCTTTAAAAAAGATACTGTGTGTGATCCTGGGACTGACAGACAAGTAAGCTTTACTTCAGTTCTAGGTACTTTGGTAAAAGTTACTAAAAAGAGAAAGCACAATCTGACAGATACAAATCAGCTCACCTTCTGTAAAGGAAAATCATGCTTCTCTATCTAATAGACGTTTTGTGTGCATGTGGATAGAATAATAGATAAAGGAGAACTTAATTAATAGTACACTTAAAATAAAAGTGATCATGTCACTCACAGGAGTCTGCAAAGCAAACTGAATTGTTAGAATTAAGCCTCTGTCAAAGATTATGAGGTAAAAGAGAAATCTATGATAAAAAAATAAATGGTCAGTTTTCAGTACAGAAGAATAAATTAATGGTAGGAGATGATAGAGATCTGTGTTTTCCAAAATATTTTTTACTGATCTGAAAAAGAAAGCAAGCAGAGATGTGGCAAAACTTACAGACGACATTCATAGTCAAGAAGAGAGAAAAATATGAGGAATTAGGCTATTAAACAATATGGTAAATGAATTTCATTTGAGGCAAGTGCAAGGTAATTGAAAGGAGCAATTTGGACCATATATACATACTATGATCTCTAAATCAGCTGAAACCACTAAGGAGAAAAATCTAACTGTTCAACTAAAATAATTTTACTTAACAAGGTAGGAGCTAAAGCAGCAAATAAAATGTTAGGCTTCATACTGTCAGGTATCCAGGTGGTAGCTGTATTGGTCTAGAGGCAAAAGGGATCAGAACTCATGGTAGGAGTTTTATTAGACCAACTAGATATTTGCATTAAAAAATTCTTTATTTTCAAGCTTTTGAGTACTGGCACCTTTCTTCAGGTATAGGAGAAAAGATTGTAGAAGTTCTTCTAGGTAGAAATGAAAGTTCATATTTCATGGTATTGAAAGTGTGGCAACATCTGTTTGGAACAGTTTCATACAATTCATAAAGTTTGGAACAGTTTCATAAAGTTCATAAAGTTTCATAAAGACTTCATACTGAAGGACATTGAAAATAATGAAAATAATATGATGACATCATATAAATCAATGGTATAATGGCATTCAGTTCATATTGAACACTATTATTATAGAACCAGTAATTAAAACAGCTTAGTTTTCAAAAATATTTTACAGTCCGTTTATGCTGAAAAATTCTCAAGACTCAAACCTTCAGTGCTGAGCTGAACAGAGTACAATTTAAATATTCTTATTTTACTTTTGAAATTAAATAGATTCAAAATTCACTTTAAAACCAAACTTTTTAAAGAAGTTCTGTGATCTACAAATACAGCTTCTGAAAACTGCAGTGTAATATGAGAGATATTTTGATGTATTTCTTAAATCAAGCACAAATTTCCCACTGATTTCAGTAGATGCAAGATCATGACCACTGTAAGTGCAATGAAAATCAAGGATTACATCATTGAGGGACATCCCTTTAACCCATAATTTAATAGCACGTTCTTTATTTTGTGGATGATTCTCTGCCATCTAATGTACAATATCAATAAATAAACGCATTTTGATATTTTACACATAATCATGCAAATGATCATGCACTGTGATCAAGATAAAACAAACCACTTTCCTATGTTTTTCATACAATGTCATAGATTTTAGAAGAGAGAGATTTTTGCCCATTTGTAGACAACACTTATTATTGGATTTAAAGTGGGTTAAATGCCTTGTGCACTGCTTTAATGGCATTGCTGTTTGCACATTCAGCAGGGTATTGCACGTTAATTCTAGCTGCTGTAGCACATTTGGCAGTAATGCACCTTAAATGACTTTGGGATGCAGCAAATGACTTTGGGAGGAGTTTTAGTTTCCTACCCTACAGCTGTGAAGGGAAGCACTGGGCTCCATGTGACTCAGGGGCTGTGCAGGCAGACCGTGCAGGCAGCCAGGAAGCAGCCCGGGAAGGCAGGCTTCACAGAAGGAAAAAAACAAGTGGTGAGCCTCATCTTTTTTTTTCCCCCTGAAGCCTGCCTGTCTGCCTGAACTGCATAGGGGGCCCAGTGCTTCTCTCCACGGCTGCAGTGCCCCCCAGGACTGCCCAATCTGGGTGCCTGTGGGCAGGTGCCGGCTGGGGAGGGCCACTGCTGCTGCGCAGGGGAGTACCAGCCCCCCTCGTCCCCTGCTTCAGCACAGGGAATGCTCTGCCCACCAGCAGCTCGCTCTCCCCTCCCCACCGCTGGAGAGTCAGATAAGGATTGGGCTCCAACATGGGTGTACACAACATGGGGGTTTTCTTCACCCTAAATTGAAGTGGTGTTTTTCAAAAAGCGCTGCTTCAATTTAGGGAGAATTAAACCCCTGTGTCATCTACAAAAGCCCTTTATGATTATCTAGTCTGATCTCCTGCACAAAATGAGGCATCAATTTCTTTAAAACATAGATTTTCTCATCTGTTCTTTCACTGAAACTTTGACGGCTGGCCAAAGACAAATGACCAACTGTTGGACTTCCTTCTGGTATGAGCAGTCCTTACTCCCAAAACAAAGATGTCAAAGGACTGAACTAAAGTCATAAAAAATATAAGCATATGAAATAAAATAAAACAATACTTATTCAAGCAGGAGGCTCTCACTTTGACAGCCTCATAAAGCAAATATGAATGGAGAAAATTCATGCTCCATTAACAGTCACAGAGGAGCTGTTTTAAGGACAATTCTCCTATCATATTTTAATTAAGACCATACGAATATAAGAAGTGCCATACTGGGTCAGGCTTTTGGTCCATCTAGCCCAGTAGCCTGTCTCTGACAGTAGCAAGAATGGATGCTTTAAAGGGAGAGCACTGAACCAGGTATATCTATAGAGGTCATTCTCAACCTTTTAAATACAGAGTACTCCTTCACAACTTTCCAGAATGGGCAACATCCCTGGTTGGGAACCACTGAACTATTACTTCAAGACTTCTCTCTGACTAAAGTTCTGATTTTTAATCACTTGGCACATAGCAGCATTGAAGAGTTAAAAGCACTGTTCAGTCTTTTACATTTCTGAAAACTGCTACAGTGACTTTGACCAGATTTTTAAAAAAATCCTTATGAATCTGGGATACTGTTTCTCTACCTCCGCCTGTTTAAACAGTGAACTAAGTGTATCTGTTTGGGGAATTAATTAATACAGACTTATTTTAATGTCCTGTGATTAATTTCTGTATGAATCTCCTTTCATTATACTGCATAGCTTTTGTCTTTTGAAATCTGCTACCTCAACTTATCACAGTGGCTCTCAGCTGGGGTTCTGCTGCTGTCACCAGAACCTGGTAAGTCGCCTTGCCCATCTGCCACACTGTCTGTCTGAGAAAGGACGCAGCACACATTCTTCTGCCTGCATTAAGGATCTCTGATTAGCCTAAAGCAGACAGGGGAGCCAGCTGGGTCTGCAGCCCTTCCCAGCCTGACCCTGCATGGCATCTCCCAGAAACAGAGGTGAGGGTACTGTCCCATGCACCTCTGTTTCCAGAAGTGTGGTGGGGACGCATCGGGAACCGCTGTAGCACAAATCAGTTCTCTTGCCCACTTTAGACTTATCAGAGAGGACTAATGCAGGCAGGAGAGTGCACACATGCCACAGGCCCTTAGGACACTTTTAGCTGGCCACAGTAGCAGCAGTGGCACTAGCATTGGGACACCCCTGAAGGGTTCTCTTGGGGTGCCTGGTTGAGAACCACTGATCTAGACCAGTGGTTCTCAACCTTTTTGTACTAGGACCCCTAAAATAGTAGCAGTATTCTCTTAAAATCTTTTAAGAGTTCCTTTTTAATTTGGGAGAGACAGGAGACAGCAGAGACACGTGCACACTCCCTCCCACACACACACATGTGTTTGTGTGTGTTTACATAAATTTTTGTATGTCTTATCTGGTAAATATTTATTTACCTCCCTATTGCTAAACAGTAATTTTCCTTTACATTTTGGATAATGTCAGCATTCCAAGATACTGTGGTTGAAATGCACTGAAGCTGTCAGATTTTATTATAGCATAGGATTAAGTATGTCTAAAAGTTTCACTTAACGGATGGCTACTTCAGGACATTTATCAAGATACAAGGGGAAAAAAAAACTTCTACCTTTCTCTTAAGTAAAAATAATGTTAACTTAATTAGCATTTACACTAAAAGCCTATTTCCAGCTGGCAAAAGGCTGGTTGAAGTCAAATCTGCTTGTTAAAATAAAGCAGTTGGATTAATATACCTGTACCGTATGAATGAATGTCATAAGGGAAACATTTGAAAAGCAGACTGTTCTGCATAACAGCAGATTCACCTGCTTGGGTGCTGTGTCTGTATGCAAATTGCTTTCCCTTATGAGGAGTTGTGCTTGCTAGGGATAGATTCATCGTGGCAATGATAGGCAGGATCAGTCTGTCTCTGCGTAATTTCTTTGACGGAAAGTTTACAATCTGTCTGTAATCTGCATGCAGTAAATTGCCACTGAACTAGAATAGCTCACAACCATTGGGGGCAGAATAGATGCAGTGGAATGGCCCATCCTAACTGTATGGCCACATTGGACTCTAACAGAATCGAGGGTAAAGACTGAAGATATTTTGTAGCCTCCATGTCTGAAGTCCTCCATTTTTGGAAGACTTTGTGATGTCAAAAGTTCACAGCTTGAACTGGTGGAATCTATTAAAGGACTCTGGAATATTCTGTGTAGAACTGATTCTTAGATGTTTATCATTTGATGTATGTGCTTACTCAGTCTACCTCAATTGCTCAATACCTTTGTTCCTTCGTTCCCATTAGAGAAAGATGCCACTGCTGAAAATAATCAATAGGAGAGAGTGTTTGTGGAAATGTTGACTTAGCTCAGTAGAGTAGCGGCAAACTATTTTAGGTACTTAAAATTTCATATCCGTTTCATTTCTTGAAGAAGCCTATCCTTCTTTCATTGAAACTCTGACTTTTAATAAGTGGATGTTAATGTTATATTATAATGGATCTCCTACCCAGGTATTTATATGTATTCAATCACTCAAAAATAAACAGCAGCATGACTAATACAATTGTAAAGGATAAGAAAGTAAATGAAAAGGATTACTAAAAATATCATCATCATACAAATTATGTTTAGAATAACAACTGCAAACAACAGCAAACTGGGAACATCTTTCACAAACGCAGTGTCCTGTATGAAATCCAAGCAGAACAAAGTTATTGTAACCAGTTTTGCTAATGTAGAACCAGATTTAAAAATGTATAATATATGGATAAGAAAGATACAGGAAGCCGGCACTTTCAGAAGGATCCATAGTTCTGGATACCTTGATGCCCACATGATCATTGACTTCTCCCTCCATCCTTCACCAATTTCTAGCTTCCAAGCCATGTGTTCCTTCTTCAGGCCAAAAATGGAAAGCATGGCTTATGCTCTTAAATCCATACACCCAACTCACATTCCTTTAAGCTTCCTTCCCCTCTCCATGTCTTATCCATACCCCTTCCTGGACCCCCTGGGATAAAGTGGTTAGCTTTCATTTAGCATACAATAATAGTATGCACATGGGCAGCTGCTTGCACCCCCCTGAATTCCCAACATCTGACTCATCTTGGTAGCTGAAGTCAGAAAAGGACTGGCTGTTATTTGTAAATATTACAGTATTTCTTTATTCTCCTAGAAAAAAGTCTTTATTAGGCTTATGAGTACTGCCATTAATCTTCCTCAAAATATTAACTGATGCTTCTTCTTAGTAAGGCCTACAAAGTTTTTAGGCTAAGCCATTTTAAAGATACGATGAAACAAAAACAGACAACACCTCTCTCCCACATACACACACACAGTTGGCCACATTTGAATGACTTAAAGCAAACTACACCTACAATGGGGCTCTTCAGCCTGGAAAAGCGCAGGCTCAGGGGTGATCTGATGGCCACCTATAATTTATCAGGGGTGCTCATCAGGATCTGGGGGAACGTCTGTTCACCAGAGTGCCCCAAGGGATGACAAGATTGAATGGTCACAAACTCCGCCACGACCGATTCAGGCTGAACATAAGAAAGAACTTCTTCACTGTCCCAGCCCCCAAGTTTTGGTATAGACTGCCTCCACAGATGGTTCAAGCATCTACTTTGAATGCCTTCAAGACACATTTAGATGCTTATCTTGCTGGAATCCTATGATTCCTGCTGACTTCCTGCCCCTGGGGCAGGGGGCTGGACTCGATGATCCTCCGGGGTCCCTTCCAGCCCTAATGTCTATGAAATCTATGAAATTTTAAAGACAAAGGATGAAATTCAGTAGCAGAACTCCCATTGACTTCAACAGAGCAAAAATGTTATGTTACCATTTTATACCAAAACCCTGAGAAAAAAATACCATAGGATGAGATGCAACGTAAAAAAATTCAGGATTTTTTTTCCTGGGGAAGTTAGGATTGGGGAATTGAAAACTGGATGCATAATAAAGAGCTAGCTTCTGCCTTAGCTATTAAGCTACTAATACTGGCATCACGGGAATAATCTAACTTCTCTTTCAGCTATCAATAAGCTGTAACACTATAAAATTAGTTACAATATACTTCACATCAAAAAAATAAAGGCTACATGTCATTATATTTTGAAGAGCACATATTTTAATTTGTTTAATTAATGATAATGAGAATGCTTTAAAATAAAAATGGCATGTAAACACTCTAGATTATTATTTCTATTACCATATTGATTTTTTTTTGGAAGATCAAATGAATCACTTTATCTGATACAGCTTATTCAGGGGACCAGTAGTGATTGCAGCTATCGGTTTATTTGGTTGTTTATATCTGATCTTTAAAATTAAATTAACATGTTGGTAGCTACATGTTCCTAAACCTGGCTCTCTCATCTTCCATCAGACATCTTCCTTCCTTAGCCCTCAATTCTGGAAATTGTAATTTCCAATTACAATTGGAATTGAAATTGGAATGAGTTTTCAATAAAGTGTCCAATAAATATTATTGAACTCAGTGGCACTTAAGTACATGCTTTAGGTAAGCATATGCTTACTTTTAATTTAACTAGAAATGGATGAGAAACACGTGTTTAAGTGCTTGTATGAATCATGGCCTTAATTAGCTATGCTTACTTGTAGTGCCTTAAGTCCTGATCCTGCACTTAATCTATGTGGGAAGAGCCAAGGGCTCCAGTAGAATTTTGCTCAGGCAGAAGGATCAGAGACCTTAAGTTAGGCTATAAATTTGTTGTGACATAGACCAGATTACATCCTGGCCATGATGAAATGAATGGAAGTTTTACTTCTGGTTATGCCTGTGCTGCCTCCCTGATGAGCTTGGAACCATCTCTGAGAAACAAACCCCACAGACTTGCTCCTATTATGTGTATATGTCTAAGCCCAGCACCTAGACAGCACAGCCAGCTTAAAGGGGTCCTGAGCGTATGTCTAAGCGGAGCCTGAGAATAGTGCTGGGTACTAGTGTTGAGAACAATGCTCAGGACCCCTCTAAGCTGGCTCTGATTTCTAATAGCTGAGAACACACCAGGGTTGCCAACTGTTCCATAAATTTATGGACACTCCATAAAGAATCAGGCTAAAAACCCCTATCTGTAAATTTATAAAAAAATTGGGCAGTCTGTAAATCATGAAGCAAAATCAGCTCTGTAAAGGCATAGAGATACTGAAGCTATGTGGTCAGAAAACAAGCTGAATGCACTTTTAAAGCACAAAAGGCATAACAGCACCACCTGGTACACAAATGGGAATACAGCACCTTGAAAGTAGCTTTTCTCAGGGCTTTCTGGATCCTTCCCCAACTCCCGCAGCCATGTGCTGGTGCTAATCCTGATGCTATCTGCCTGTAACACTGCTGGGTGGCAGGTAGGCAGATAGTTGTACTTCTCTGGGGATCCATGCTGGAACAGGGGCAGTGGGGCTGGTGTAGAATCATTGCTGCAATCAAGTAGTTACCAATCCCAGAATATATATTTTTTACTGATAATCTCCAACCTTTTTTACTGTAGTTTGAAACCAGCCCTTGTCCATGGTCTGGCAGAAGGGTTATATTTACATTATGTAGAACATATGTCAGTAAAAAAGTTCCATCATCAGTAAAAAACTGAAGATTGTCTATAAAAAATAAAATTTATTTTGGGTTGACAACCCCTGGTATATACAGAATTGTAGCAAGTGGGCAGGGCTTATTCTTCAGAAGCAGTCAGCTCAGCAGGGAGGGAGTAGGGAAATAAGCACTGACTCCAATAGGACCTTTATTTCATCCACTATGTTTCCATATATTTGTACAGCACCAGTCTCAGTCAGATGTGAATCCCAAGTAAAGCACCTATATACTATCCTAAAGTAAATGTTGAGTGACACAACATTCCTATCACTAAATTTGCCCCACTTCTGCGTCTAATTGTGGTCTTTTGTCATTTGTTAGAACTGCAAAGGCCTGTAGAATTTTATAGACATGAAGCTGAAAGGATGTATAGAACTTAAGAAGGATTCTATATGATTCTAACAATGTTTACAGGTTAATAGGTTATAACCCTATACAATAAGTTGGTTACAAATAGTAGAAAATGGGCTAAACCATAAGATACAATACTTGCCAAATGTAGGGAATGGAGTTATTAGTATCGATAAATGCTCACTCTTAAACATGGAGAAATACAAGAAAGTGCCCTACTGATCCAAGATACAATAAAGCAGATAGTTTCAACTAAACTTCTCTGTCTACATGACTAAGTCACTGGCAACCAATCTATAGCACTGATTTCTGTATGTAAAGCGTGCCCTTATGATATTCTTGAAAAGTCAAGTAGGTCACTTTTATTTGAAGGATGCTGAAAAGAAGATGAATCATGATGAAATTATACTAAAGCTTCTGCTTTTTTCTTAAGAATTCTAGTTCATTGCCCATTGTTTCCTAGGAGACAGCCGGACCAGGGATGGCCCTAACAGAAATGCATTGGGACAATAAAAGAGGAATAAGACATCCTCTCCACGTTGTGGCTCAGATTCCTGACATCTTAAGTTGTCTCAATAGGGCTGATGCATGTTGATGGATAGATAGTGCAAGAAATCCAGGAAGGAATTGTAATTGAAGCACAGAATCTTCCTTTGGGCTAGCAACATGCCACCCTTATGCAGAGTAAGAAATTATGCCTCAGTGTAGTCCAAAGTAAGAGAACAGCCAAATAAGTCATACAATTCAAATACGGTCATGATCCATGTAAGCTATGATCTACCAGACTACAATAAAGTTAAAACCATGAAAAGGTCTGATTACTGTCCAGACTGTAATTTCAACTTTCAAATCTCAACTATATTTAGCTGTCTTATTAGATACCAATATATATGCATATGTATTAGTATGTTATATATGAACTTATATATAATATCTATGAACATAAATAAGCACACACACACACACACACACACACACACACACACTAACAAAGAACCATCTAACACATAGAGGTCAATTTGAAAATCCAAGTGACGTATCAGACAAAGGTTACAGACCCTACTTTATGACATACAAGGCACATCTACGCGAGACGCATTAATGTGATTTAATCTAGTTTACTGCGCAGTAAAAATGGCTAATCACAACTAAATTTGATACCTGCAAATGCAAGTATCAAATTTAGTCATGATTAGTTAATGCACAGTAACACACGTGTAGACGCAACCCAGCGCTAACTTTAGTGCCAGGTCTGCCCTGCTACTAGGGTGCCAGCCAGAGCCCAGCACCAGGGTTCCTGGCTGGAAGCCTTCCTGCCCTAAGGCTGGGCTGTTCTCTGGGGCCATTTCGTGCCTTGGGGCACACTGCACAGAAGCCTGGTGAGTCCTGTGCAATCCCCAAAACCAGTGCAGGCCTTGTATGCCCTGCTGAACAGAACACAGGCTACTTCTGCCTGGCCTGTCCCCTCTACAGAGTTGCTGCTTGGCCACAGTGAGTGTTACAAAGGGCTGCAGCTTGCTGCACCCCTTGCCCAGCCCTGAGATCCTCCCAGGGCTGCTGGTTGGCTGCATCTGGCAGCAGGGCCAGCACCTGCTCCCTTCTCACCCCCAGCAGTGTCTCCTGTCCTTGCAGGTCCTGTGGTGAAGTGCCTCTGCCATGCGGCTCCCAGTCCCAGGCCATGCCCCTGCACTGCACACTGCTAGCAGCTGTCCGGAGCTGGAGTCACAGGGACAGCTGAGCAGGGGGCCAGAGAGCCAGCATGGGACATTATGTCCCCTTTATCCTCCGTGTCAAGCCCCAGCCCTGCCTGCATGTACATGCCTATGCTGACCACCTGGGTCCCCAGCTGGACTCAGGAAGTGGTTGGCAACCTCATGACACTCTGGGGTGGTGCTGAGGTGTTGAGGCAGTTTGAGTAGGGTGGACGCTTGAATGCCCACATTTATGAGGCCCTGTAATGCAACATACAGGAGTGAGGGCCCTCCTGGTCAGCATTGCAGTGCTGCATTAAGGTCAAGGCCTTGTGGGCACAGTGGATGGCCAGGACCAACTACAATTGTCAGTCCAGTTGTGGACTGGTCTTTATGTGGGAAATGACCCAGATTTTGGTGCCCACTACATACTGCAGGTTGTGGATACTGGGCGCAGCCAGTCACTCTTACCAATGGGGAGGCCTGTGCCAAGCCACCAGCTTCACCAGCTCCAGACATGTGGTGAATCCTTCACTGGGGAGAGAGTCCATCCAGCCCCCACTCCTACCCCTGTCTCCAGTCCCAGCCCCTGCCTCTGGCCCTGGTCCTTGCCCCAACTCCCTGCCTGGCCCACCCACACTCCCCTGTAGCAGGTTCCTGCTACAGTACACAGAGAGGCAGGACACAGGTCAGAACTTTATTCAGCAGCCTGTGTCCCTGCAGCTAGGCAGGCATGGGTCCCTCAGATGCTGAGGAAGGCTTTGATGCTGGCAGTGATATCCTCCTCAGCAGTGGGGGGCAGGGACTTGTAGCACTGCCATTGATAGCCCTCCATGCAGTGGTGGAGGCTGCGGGACAGCCCAGGCTTGCCCCCTATGCTGTCATAGCTCAGGGCCCCAAACCAGGAGTGCAGGTGTGCCCAGGGCACCAGGATGATCAGCAGCAGCAGGGCGCAGTGGCTCAGGCACCCATCAGCCAGCACAAACAGCTCATCATGCATGCTCAGATCATAGTGGCAGTGTGTGCGTGGGGGTGACCCCATGGCACCTTGCCAGAGAGGCCCTGACTGGGGAGGGCTGGGGCATGGCCACCCCTTCCTCCAGTTGTCTGGGAACCCCACACACCTCAGCCTGGGTGCCATGGGCTGGGCAGTAGTGCAGCAAAGTGGGTGGCCTGCAGGGGCAGAAGGGTCTTGAGCTATGGGATCAGGTGCTGCCAGCAGCCTGGCCTGTCCTGCCCTGGGAAGAGGTCAGGGTAGGCAGGCTGCCTGAGACCAGCATACAGTGGGCCACTGGCCCCAGGGGAGCAAGCAGGGATGGGCCCCAGGACAGCAAGTGGGGGTGGAGGACTTGACTGGTGGCTGCCTGAGGCCAGGCCTGCCTAGTCAATCTGGGCCCATACCTGCCTGGCATGGTCCCTGGGCACCTGTATATGGCTGACCCCTAATCTGAGGCTGGGCAGTACACAGTTCCTAGACCAGAGCTTCTTCTCTCTGAAATGTTGCAAACTCTGACAAAAGTCTTCTGTCTGTTCCCTCTTCAGGGCCAACACCTGGATGCAGGACAGAACCCACCAGCCTCAGTGGGGATGCAGGCTCCAGGTCACCACCACCCAGCACTGGAGCCATCCAGATGCACCAACGGCTCACACTGGCTGGTGGTGGCTGCAGAGGAGCGGGAGGTGCAGGAGAAGGGTAGAGGATATCACCAGGAGACCACCTGGGAAGAGGAGTGGGACTGGGCACAGGGGAAGCACCAGGCATGGATGGATGCCCTGAAGTGAGAGTGCATTGAGCTGTTCCAGCAGCAGGTAGCCCTCCAGACCCATACGGTGGAGGCTGAGGATGCTGGATACTAGATCCTGGACACTGTCCTGGTCATGACAGTCGCATCCATGCTCCCCCACTGCCCGGCCCCGTCCATGGCCCTGCAAGGCCCCAGGGTCCTGCCCGCCACCCTGCAGCAGGCCCCTGCCTGGGCCTGGCAGGTGGTCCTCTACTACGTCTTGCCCACAGAAGCCCCTGACCCAGCCCCCACCCTGGACCTACTACCATGTGCCTGGGCCCAGGCCTGCCACTCTCCCCCATGCCATATGCCCAAGGACCTGTACATGCCTCACAGGGATGCGGGGGCTGCACTGGGGCAGCTGAAGGGAGAGCTTTCCACTGTCTGGGAGCACCATCCCAAGTGGCCACAGCACAAGGCCACCACCCACTGGATTTGATGCAGCCCCCAGACCCATGGGGAAACAGCCTGAGGCTGGGGTGCTGGGCCCTAGGCCCTCCCACCTCATGGCCCCCAACTCTGGGAGAGACAAACAGAGACATTGTAAATAGTTTTGACATAAAGCAGGTCTTTTATTGTTGGTGGGTGGGGTGGGCGGTGGAGGGGCTCTGTATGTTGAGTAGGGAGGGAGGAAGGGGCTGTTTGTTGGAAAGCTGGGGAGGGATGGGGGTGGGTGTTGTGAGAGAAATAAAGCTAGTTTCAAACATGTGCCTGGCCTGAGAGTGATTCTGCGGATGGGCAGGGGGCAGGGGATGAGTGGGCAGTGGGGCAAGCAGGCTGGAATGGAGAGTACAGGAGAAGGGGGTTGGCCAGGGCCTTCAGCACCCAGTGCCCTGGTCCCCACTGGCAGTTGTGCAGCTATCCTGGGGCTCAGAAGGGGGGTGCTGCTTTACCCAGCAGGGCCAGCACCATCGCCAGCAGGAGCACAGGGCACTGGTCATCATTGCCAGGGGCAGGGCTAGAGCAGCGGGGCACTGGGCGTTGCTGGCAGAGGCAGGTTCTGGAGTAGCCATGGCGCAGGGAGGCAGGGCAAGCAAAGAAGGAGCTGCCACATGCTGCCCCTGCACTGGGCACATGATTCCTGGGTAGGGAAGTGGCTAGCCAGGGATCAAAAGGTGAGGCTGTGTTTGCAAGTGGGTTGTCAAGTGCTGGCAGCAGGTTCTGGCTTCTAAAGATAGCTGCCAAGTACTGGCAGTTAGGGCCAGACCCTGGAGCTCCCCCTGGTGGCCACAGAGGCACATGGCAGGGCTGGTGGGACTTGGCACTAAATTTGTAGACACCTGCCAAAACCCACTTACTGTGCATTAGCTTAATGCACAGTAAATTTTATTCGTGACTAACTGCATGTGTAGACATTCCCAAAGATTTTATTATCCTTGTGGATTTGTGTGCTATAATTTTCAGAAAGGAAATATGAGGAAATATTTCAATTTGAAACAATAATTAAGCAATGTAGTTCAAACCAAAAAAAAAAAAAATTAAGTCTTACAGATCTTTGTTTTAACTACTACGGAGAGGGGCACATACATTTTCAAAAACTGTTAATACACTATCTCTATAAATTTCAAATGGTATGGACAGATGAAACAATTATAGCAGTATATATGAAGCTAAATCACTGAGCCTTTAAATTTTTTTTCAGGGTTAAAATTGCTGTGGTATAGAAACAGACAGAAAAAAAACCAATTCTGTCAGCTTAGCTGATGCACATTTGCAAAATAAGTCCCTGTGACAGGAGTACCACTATCGGAGCCTCTCCAGGTGTGGCTCCACCCTCCTGTAATGGGCCAACCGCCTGCTTACTTGTCTGCCACGCCTTGATCTTATTTGATTAATAGATTGTTGTAATCAGCAGGAGGCTGCCCATTTCTACGTGCCCCGATGACAGGGGGCGCTACCTGCGGTTCCTTTTCCTCCCCTACACCGAAGCCCAAGCCTCGCAGATAGTGCTGATGTGATCTGACTGCGGCCCTGTTATGTCTTGGCCCCCCTTTTTGCTACTGGGGCTCCTCGCTGCCCCCTCTCTCTCTCGGGGCTCCTCGCTGCCCCCTTCACTCTAGGGCTGGGGCCAATGCAACCCCAAGATGCTGTGCCCTCTCAGGCATCAGGACCCCCACACTACCGTGGAGTCCCCATGAGACCTCCTCCAACCCCTAATAGCCTCACCCGGTCCTCCAGTAAACAGTAAACACAAAGCACAAAGCCCCTGGGCTATAACGTAAAACTAAACCGTCCGGTCAAACAACATTTGATCCCTACCAGGAAAACTACTCCAGCCCATGGCAGCAACCAGCAGATACTCATGCAGTCAATCCTTGCCCTTTTCCCCGCACTGGCTGAGCTCCCCACTCCTTGGCTGCCAGAGGGGAACTGCCACCCTGGCCTCCTGCCTGGGTTTAAGACGGGCTAAGCCCTGCCCCTTCCTGTCAGCAGGTTTTGCTGGTTGCCCCAGCAACCAGCACCTGTGCTGCCTTGGCTACTGGCAGCTGCGCCTCCCCCTTCTCACCGCTAGGGGCCTCTCTTGAGCCGTCCCTGTTCTCAGGCGCAGGGCACCTAAGTGCTCTTCGACAGTCCCAAATCTCTTTTAAAATGGTATAATATAATCTCTATTCACAGTTAACATATAGAAATTAAATCTAAAGTTGAGCCTTGATCCTGAGTAAGACAAATCACATCTTGAACATGCTTAGCACTATTGACTGCCCCTACTTAAATTCACCAAGAGATCTGTACACTTATCACCAAGCACAAGATGCTAGAACCTTGCAGGGTAGGACCCTAAATATCTAAAAATGACAGTGTAAAAATCATTCAGACCAGGTGATGAAAGTGAGGGATAAGGAAATTGGTTCCTGACACCTTATCCTATTAGTAGTTGATAAATAAATAGAGATAAACACTTACCACAGATTTGTCTGAGTTTTCAAGTCTAATTAAGATACAGTCCTCATTTAAACTGAACACCTAAACTGGTTGTCTTCTTAGCCATACCAAATTGTGCTGTTAAAGTCTTCTTAAGTCAAATTATGTGCATTAAAAATCTTGATATTTTATTGAAAAGTGCTTGGACCAAGTTATAATGAGACAATTTTATCCTTTTCGAATAGTTTTCTTTTTTCTCTCTGATTGCATAATCATTAAAAGATATCATTTTCGGTCACTTCATCTATTTTTTCCTTGCATTAGAAAGATTGGACAAATATTGCTCTTTTATCTATTGTACTTATATGGCCTCCAATACTGTTATATCAGAGTTTATAAGAACACCTCTTTGGGGTATGAAAGTACTAATATCTTAATTTCACAGTTTCAGATGGTTTAAACCAGAGCTGTCCAGCTGGTGGCCCTCAGGACATATGTGGATCACAAGCGCTTAACATATGGCCCCCAAGCTCTCACCTGGCCACCAATGCCCCTATTACTCCAGCTGCAATGGTAGGCAGGGTCTCAGGACCCCACCTTTCTCCCTCAGTTTCTGCTGCATGCCCCCAGACCAGGGGGCAGGGCAGCATGGTACAGCCTGTGATGCTGGGGAGCCAGCAGCCCAGAGTGCCCATGCAGCACACCACCAAAGGGGAGCCCCTAGGGAGCAGAAGGTGAGGCATGGTGCCACACAGGAGGAGCACCTGCCCATGCATGTACAGTGCAGCAGGGTAGGAAAGCACCTGAGCATGTGCACGGCACAGCAGGGGGGTGCCTACCTGCACATGGGTGCAGGGCATGCAGCCTGGGAATCCATGGCCCTTGCTAGTGCAGGCTTCACTGGTATGGCCCATGAAGCATGTAGCCTCTGGCAACTTTGATGTTGGACAGCCCTGGTTTAAGCCATTATATCTTTTATTTTAAACACCTGTGTATCATAGACAGTTAAGTTTCACCCAGTTACCCCTGTATTGAGCCCAACAGTAGTGTTCAGCTAAAACAGATCTTCTAGAAAGACAACCAGTCTTGATTTGAACACATCAAGAGATGGAGAACAGATGGACTCATTGGCTTCCCAAGATTCTATAGGAAATCTAATGGTAGATGTCACCGAGTTGCTGCTGACCTCCCAAGGTAGGCTAAGAGTGTCTCGGTGACTGGAGATAGTCTAAATTTTGACAAGGTGGTACTGAGATATTCCCTCCCCAGGGTGAGGCTGTTCCAGTCCTTGCTTGGTTTCACCTGCCATGACTTTGATGGAAAAATTATAAGAGGTGATGTTCAGCTTAGGAACAGTCGTAATCCATGGAGGGAAAAGAAGCAGAGACCACCAGTCCCTTATACAACTGTGACCCTCTGGATAAATTAGCAGGCCTTAGGGGCCTAAATGGAAGCTCTTCCAACTCCTACACTCTCACCTTGAACCTCCAGTGTAGTATTCAATGTCAATATTTAAAATCTTATTTTGTGCCCAGTGTCATAGCTGAAGGTGCCGGGTCTGGCTCCTGGAATCCATTTTGAATAAGAATAACAAAAGGCGAGCAGCTCAGCTGCTCCTCACCCGTCTGGTGCTCCACTCACTCTGGTGTCCGCTTGCCACTGTGCCTCAGTTCCAGGGTCTTTTTGGGGTTTCCCACTGGTTATTCGCTCCAATCAGGAGCTGCTTCCACACAGCTGGGGCTGGTAATCCCTGTGAAGGAAATGTCCAGGCTTTGATTAGCCAGCCAGCTACCTGCTAGCAGAGCTGATGCAGGGCTCTGGTCCTGCCCCAATCAGAAAGCCTGCTCATGCGGTGCATGCCTCTGCCATTGGCACCCAATCTCACCGGTCTTTCCGGCATGGCCAGGAGTGAGGGATGGCCCCGGTCCCATTCTCCCAGCTCCTGGAGGGTCTCACCATCCAGGTGAATCCCAAGTGCACCGCAGGTAAGGGAGGGCATCTGAACAGGCCCCTTTTTTCCCCTTTTCCCTGCTGGCTCTGCCACAGTAGAATGCAGAATTAAGTCTGGGTCTTCCAAATTTCATACTATGCATTCTAATCTTTGAATCATTCTTCTTCATTTGACAGCAAGATAGTTTCATATAGACTAAGAGACAACCTCGCCAAAGAGATTTAAAAAATAAACAAACATTAGAGATGATTTGATGTCAATAGAACACCAGACTAGTACATTTGAAAATTTAAGCCAACATTTTGTAACTAATGTTTCCAGACACAAGCAGCTTCACTTCCACAGGTGCTGAACTCATATGATTCTCACCAACTAATTTTAAATTATAGATTAAATTCGGTGAAAGCTGTGCATGTTTGGTAACTTCTGATAAATAGGCTAATATTATTGAGGAGTCTAATGCTAGACAACCAGGTTTGTAATTTTGTCCTTTTGTCCTCTAATAATCCACAAAACAGTTATGTAGAGCCCAACTTCATTACATACCTAGAAGAACCACTTCTGAAAGTGCAAAAATAGTTATGTTTTCATGCTCCTATGCATGACTTACATGCCCATGTGAGAGCAAAGGATGTCAGTTACATTCTTGAGGACCAGGGGAGCTTTAACTGTGGCCATCTTTTGTTAAATACATAACAATGTATAAACTCATAAATCCGGCGTTCTTGGGACCGCAGAAATTTGAAAATTCCAGATTTTTAAAATCTGAATGGCGGCCAGTCATGGGGGGGCGTCCTTCTGTGCTGTTGCCAGTCTGACTTATATATCCACAACAAATGCATATCTGATGAAAGGGAAGTGCTGAGAAAAGTGGCATTTGCTAGTTCCATGAATCTCAGGTCCTTAAGAGCACAAATGCCATTGACACAGGTTCTTCTGAAAATCTCATGCTTAGTCTCTTTCAAAGCAAATAGCAGAGTCACTTGGCTTGCAGTACTGTGACTCTGTAATCGTTCTTCTTTTCTGTTTTTCTAAAGCCAAAATGTTTTCTGAGTCCAGCAGACAAATACAGCTAGACAATAAGGAAGAACAAAAAATCCTCTGTTAGTGGCTCTTCTCCGGCCTAAAGGTCCTAGCACTCCCTTGCACCAGAGTAAAGGGTGGAATAAAGTCAAGAATTCACTTAGAAGCAGACCTACACCTCTGTTTTCTCCCCCTGCTCACAAAGTCGCTGAGGTTCCCTGTGAAGATGGACTCCAGCTTATGCAGTATTTGTGCTCCTATTGTTTGGTTACCTCAAATGGTGCTCCTGCCTGCCCTCTGCTCCTGATATGTAAGCACTAGTTAGAGTTCCATAGTTTGCCCTCTACAAACATCTGTAGAAAGGATTTTGTGTTCTACAATATTGTGGTGTTTGGGGGAGAGTGACTCACGTTAGATTGCCTTGTTCTGTTTTCTTATGTTTTTTTAAACAAATCCACATTTATCATTCTTACCAACAAAGCACAATAGGATTCTGGGCAGTTAGCATTATAGCATGTATCCACATGGCATCTATTTTTATCTGGCTTTGAAACTCCTGGGACAAAGCTTCCTTCACAGGCAAAGGCAAATTTTTGCTGTATGGGGGCCAAATTGCTTTGGAGTTTCATTTTATGCACAAATGCAGTTTCACAGCTCAGTGCCTCAGACAGTGCAATCTGTCATAGTGGAGATCAGTAAAGTCATTCCGTACAGGTAGAAATGCATCCATTAGCAATTCCATAGGTGCAGAGCAGCAAAAGGATTCATTGTCTGAACAGGGGTGCCATATTTCACTCTAGGGAATGCTCCAGGTATGTACATGTCAGGTGTCACGATTTCATTAAGGGAAACAGGAATGTTTTCTACAATTGAATCCAAATATGTGTTCAGGATCACGACACTGTACCCTTTACTATCATTGCAAGGTACTAGATTCAGGGAGATTTAAAATAGCTGAGCTGGTATCTAGAATCACTTCAGTAGTCTGTGGTTTTACTTCAGAGATTCAAATGTCAATTAAACAATGCAATTTAGAAGGAGTGTGAAGTGATCTGCCATTACCTATGTTCAGGACAATAACAGTGGACAGAAGGTCTGATTTTTCTCTTACATACACTGATTTCATGCCAGTGTGGCTCCATTGATTTCATTGGGATCGTTTCTAATTTCAACCAGTATGTGTGAGAATCAGAGCCATGGATTGTAAGTACCTAAAAACTGTGATGCTATCTAATAAAATACCTTGTTCTTCCATACTGATAACAATGGGCACATTTTGCAAAACATTATATGTAGGGACCTACCAAATGTGTGATCACATAATTTTCACACAAGCCACAAATTTGGGCGGGCTCCATGAAAAACAGTGGGCTTCATGATTTTGGCAGGCTTGCTGCAAAAAAAAAAACTATTGAAAATAAAATGCTGTCTCCCCAGAGGAAGCCAGCAGTCTTCATGCTGCTGCAGCCTGGTGGCACAGCCCACATTGGGGAGGAGAGAGGGAGAATGCCAGCACAAAGGGATGCTACCAAGTTGGTTGTCACCCCCACCCCTCACTGCTGATTGGCTGAGAGGGCTGCCTGTCATGGGTGGGGCCACATAACGGACAACTCTTGCAACCAATCAGCAGTAAAGGGTGGGGGTTGAATGATGAACAGCCCTCGCAACCAATCAGTGGTGAGGGGCAGAGCTACTGAGGTCCCTCAGCCAATCAGAGGCATTGGGGAGGGGGGACCAAGCTCAGCTCATGAAAATGGTGGCTGGACCCAGGATCTGCCCATAAAATTGGCCAGCCACCTCGTTGAGTTAGGTAGATCCCTAATCATATGTAACTGGCTATATGCGTTATGGATTCTCATGTTTGTTGTGATGCAAGATGCTGAGATGTACTGTGCTCATTAGATACACAGGCTGTATTCCGTATGTCGCCACTTTGTCTTCCACCACCTGTGCCAGCCTGGAGATTTCAGGTATACCTGCTGCTAAGTCTCTTACTTCAGGGCTACCGTCTAGTTTGCTTCCGCAACACATTCAAGATTCTTCAGTCAGAGCAGCCACACTTTAACCTAATTTAGTGTTTCAGTCTAGGAGCCCTGGGCAGCTGTGATCTGGGCGAGTCCCTGTGAAACCAAGCCCAAGGAGCTGAAGGAATCTATATTCTCAGAAAAAAGACCATGGATTTCTACAGATCTGCCAGATTTCGGGATGAACCTCATGGCCTACTCAGAGCAGGTCCCCCTGGAAAAACAAGAAAGACCCTTTGTGAGAATATCCTCATGGAGATTTCCTCTCCTAGCATTCTCTACGATGGGTGCAGGTAAAGCTTTTTCTTCATAACAGAAACTACTGTTGTTTTCAGTAGAACTGTTTCTGAAATATTGTGGTCTTTCTTCAGTGAAGTCTGACATGGTAAAGTTCATCCTCACTTGTAAGAATTACTCCTTAGTATACCAGAACGGTTCATGAATGCATCTATTAAAGCATTTCTATCTGCTCCCGTGAGTACACTAATTTTTTGTGCTGTTAAAATCTCAGTTAATTTTTCAAGGAGATTAGAAATGAGCCCTAGGAACGATACATGCTACTTAAAATAATGGGAGAAAATTAAGAAGACAGCCCTATCACAATATATCTACCCTCCCTATTTTGCTAGGATTTGGTTATATTGAAGGATACTTTTTTGTGGATAAGAATAACAAGTCATCAGCTTTTTCAAATTATATGAAAGCATAATAGCTTCATTCTTCTCAGTCTCTTCTGAGTATCTGTGTTTCATTTTCTTCCAAATGAGCTTCTTGTAAAAATGTCACATCACAGTGCTGTTCAACGGCTACTTAATATTCTTCTTTTCTTAAAAGAGCTATGTATTCCCTGACATCTGAAGTTTCTTTAATCAGCTTTGATGATAGCCTGTCTCCCATATTGTTTTGCTTACTAAATTAAAACGAAATGTGCAGAAAGGGTAATCTGTAAATTTCTCATCTAACTATAGGAAATAACAGGTTGAGTAACAACATTAATGAACAAGATTTTTTGCCTTTTCAAAAAATATTTTCTAAGGATGAAGTAATGGGACTGCTCACATATAGAAAAAATATTCACAAAACTAAATGATTTGTCAGAATTGGGCCTACCAATGATAAAAGCCAAAGAAAAACAATTATTATCTATAAGCACATTTTCTAGTTTCTTTCTCGTTTGACATCATGGTTTTGCAAAAGGAAAATAAGTTAATTATTTGTATTTTAGTCTTACTACAGAACTAACAAGGCAAGATGCATTTGGTTATGGACTACCTCTTAATCATGTACACCAGTTCCAGGCTTGCTAATCCCCAGACAAGTGAAAGAGAGCTAGAATTTCCATTGTGATTAACTCCGATCTTTGAAATGTGTTTTCATTCTAAATCAGAACAAAATGCAAAGATTTGTTGCAAAACAAAAATGTAGGACTGTGATTCTAAGTGCAGGAGTGGAAGGTACCAAGATCTGCAACCTTGCTGGGGAAACTGAGGGAAGAAGAATTGGTCATGTCAGCTAGGAAATAAACCACAGCATCATGGTAATAGAGTTGGAGTGGAGCATGAATCTGAATACTAGACTTTGGTTTTGTAGCATGGAAAATGTTGAAACACTTTGAAGGTGTTTTGCATTTACAGTCATGCTTGTACAACAATTCATGCTTGCACAACAATTCACATCTAAAGAGACAGAAGCGCACCTCCTCCAGAGGGTGAACTCTACTTCTTGAAGGAAGACTTGCACAAAACTCTCTCCTGCAGAAAACAACCCTGGGAGTGGCAGTAAAGGGAAAACAAAAGGGTGGAACTGGCAGAAGGCAAAGCAGCTGCCAGGTACATAACCATGTCAACTCTTATCAGCTATTTGATATGCCTCAGTGTCAGGCCTCTCAATATATCTGAGAGCCAGTAGTATCCTAACATGACATTTACAAAACCCTGACCTGTCTTAGGTCCCAACTCCATATCGTTCAGTTTAATCAGAGCTTACTTTTAGTGAGAATAGACCTATAGGCTGCTTATAGGTGTGCTCATTCACTTTCTAATTAGAATGCTCCAGCATTGCCTCACTGTCACATGTATTAAACCCCTTGACATTTCAAAATGGCCGTGGGGCGCTTTAACTAAACCTTGTTAAATGAGCTTAAGTTAAAGTGCCCCCAGAGCCATTTAAAACATGGGGGGTAGGGGGGCGTTAATACATGTGACAGTGAGCCAATTTATTTAGAGCTGCTGTTTGGGAACCACTTTAATTAAAATGCACCCCACCGTCTCCAAACGTGTACAGGCAGCCATAATGGAACTATCATTTCTGAGGAGGGCTTTATGAACAATTTCATGTTGCAAAATACACCAAAAATAATGCACCAAATTACACAGAAATATATTGTAGAACCAGACACAGATATCTACTTCTCCTTGTTGATTAATCAAATCACATTACCCTGAGTTCTTGTTTACACTAAAGCCCCTTGGCACCAATAGCAGTATAAAAAAGCTTTAGCATTGTTTAGAACACATCATTTTCCTATTTAAATATGTTTATTCTCAACAAAGTAACACTGCAAAAATGGCACTATTTTATCTCAACTTTGTACTCCCTACACTCAGACTCATCTTAGCTTATCACTGCCATCATATCAGTCAGATATTGTCTGTTTTATGCATCATCAGTTTAGCTGCCAAATTCTGGATGTTTGAGATCTTTATGCTGTCTTGATGTAAGTTGTTGTTGGTGTCTGAAACAGGTGAGCACGTTTGGATATTCAGATGCAAAGTAACATTTTCTGTGTTAATTCATTTGGTTACTTTGCCCTTACAAATTTGATGCATAATAAATGTGAAATCCCACAATGTCATTTTTACCAAGTAACTTTTGTCAGTATAGCCACATTCTAAGGGCCAGAACAAGGTTGGTCATCTAGATACCTCAACAGGACTACTGTGGAACTTAGCACCTAACTCACCAGAAGCAAACTAAATCAACCCTGTTCCAGTAGCCACAAAACTGTTTAGGTGCCTCAGGCATCTAAATTCATTAGATTTATCCATTTTGGCCAAAAAGCTTCCTAGATCAGGTGTCAGCAATAGGCTGGATTCTGTCCATGGAGCCATCAGATTTGGCCCATGGAACTGGGCGACTGTGGCAGCATTGCAGCGGCAGGGAGCTTCAGCAGCATTGCAGTGGTGGGAGGCTTTGCCTATGCCGTGGCCAGGAGACTTTACAGCAGGGTTCCAGGGAGCTTTGTTTGCGCTGCAGTCAGGAAGAGGTGGCAGCCCACCTCCAACCAAACCAAGTTGTTCTGGTCTGCTGCTTAAAAATATTGCTGACCTCTACCTAGACTTAGGCTTCTGAGCAGATTCAAAAGCAATTCAGTTTAAGCACTAGGCTCCTAACGCCTGCCTAAATTCTATTGAAATCCTGATCAGAACTATGGCAGCTCCTAAATCCCACTTAAAATCCCTCCCAGGGACATCTCCGTTAGATGTGCACAGAACATCTCTAATTTACTGAGACACTGAGTTCAACAGAAACTGCAGCACCCATGGTCACTTTCCCTTGGAAATACTGTGGTGCTCACGTTTTGCATAATAATCTAGGGATAGACTCATCCCCTCATCTAGAAAGTGGGAGACCTGAATTTTAGGCCTATCATAGCCTCCAGCATTCAAAGCCACATCTCCATCCCCCAAGAGAGGGTACTAACCAGCAGTTTATAGAATAGGCTTGGTTTGGGAACCTTTTGCCTCTTCTGTCAAGATAGAGCCACTGTACAGAACTTAATACCAGATTCACAAGATCAGGAAGACAGCAAGCAAGGATTAGTATGAGTCTATAGCCTAGTGATGACTGACTGTGCTAGCTGGGAGTAAACCTGAGGTCTGGACGCTATTCCCTGAGTTATTTCTGTATCAAATCCAATGACTGTCTAATGCAAAATGGATCCACAGTGCTGGGAGCAGGGACCAGAATCCAAGTGAGCAGCCTTGTCACTAAACCAGTCATACTTCTTCTTCCTTGTTCTCTTTTCCTCTCTCTAGCCCCATGATTCTTGCATGGGAAGGGGGTTGACCCTTCAGCACTATTCTATAGCCTGGCAGTTAGGAAAGTCCCCTGGGAAGTGGAAAAGCTGGTTTTGAATCTCCTCAGACTTAGGAAGGCCTGTAACTCAGGTCTCCTGTTTCCTGGCCAAGTGCTCTATCTTCTTGGCTGTTGAGCAAAAAGAGGCACCCCAACCCTTATACTGTAACTAGGTGCTAGTACTCTGGATCTTTAGTTAACAAAGCTGCCTAATGTGCAACCTTAGTCAAGTGCTTAGGCTCTGAAGAAAAGTGTGAGTTCATACATATCCCTGTGCCAACCATTGCCTATTGGTTAACTTTAAGTGCTTCCCTGTCCAGCACCTATATGGTATGTCCTTGGGAAACACCTCTCTCCCCCATATGACTGCCTGGGGATCTTTGGCTCCTGTCCCGTCAATTTGACCCGTTCCTTGGATTGCTTATTTTTTTCAAGCATGCTGAATCTCAAACGGAGGTGCTTACAAGAATGATTTGGATTTCAACTAAGTCTGATTTTCATTTCAAGTCTCACCATTATAGAATTTTCTCTGGACAGAGGGAGGCTCATATAACTTTAAGCCTCGCATATAAAAAAAATTATTAATCATTTCTGTGCCAATACCAAATATTTGTATTGCATTCATGTGACTCCCTCTGGTGGCTAGTTTAACATTTCCAAATGTGGTGCAGGTTTTATGAAATATTACGAGCATTTTGGTGGCTAGGTTAATGGGCTCTCATGTATCCTTCTGGCAGTTCAGATCTTGCTGAGGTGATTGTTTTCATTTTTATAATGTTTTTTCCCCACTTAGTTTGATACAGCCATTTTCATGAATGATTTTACGTGAAAAAGCCAGAAACGTATGTTCCATCTGATCTGCTTAACAATAAACAATAAACAACATAATGTCCAAGAAATATCTGGTTCATTATTTACAAAAAAGAACACAGCCCTCTAGATATTTATTTATGCCATCCTTAACACCATAGTATATCAATGTCTTGCAAACATCCTTGAATTTATCCTTTTAATACACAGGGAAGTGTAATCCTGATATAAAGATAAAAAGCAGATGCCATCAGATGGTAAGTGACTTCTTAAATGTTAAACAGGCAATCTACAACAGCTGCAGACAGAGTGATTCCCACACACATTAAGGCTACTTTACATCCTTCAGCGCATGTAAAAATGCCTTACAGCAAGTGTAATAATTTACTTTCACTTTAAAGCAAAGCCAAATTGGGAGAATTGGGCTCTGAATGCATATTTCTTTGGACATCATCCAGAGCCTTGACCACAAGACCTTTCTCTTTCTATAAATTGCTAAGGCATTTAAGGACCGAATTGTACAATTCCCATACATTCAAACCTTGCAACTTTAGTGGGAGTTTGAGAGGGCAAGGCCTGCAGGATCAAGCAGTGGGAAGAGCCAACTTTATGTGAATCCAGTCTGCAATAATGGGGCTTTTTATAACTTAGCAATTGTAATGAATGGCTAAAACCTTTTATAACAGTCGCATCTTTTTTCAGGTGAACTTTTCCTTTTATAACTTGCCCTGTCTTATACATGTCTGATTTCTTTCACCGAATAAAGGCAATCATAACTGAAACACTGAAGAAGAAAGCTTTAAAACTATCATCAAACCTGCTGTGTGAGAGGGACAGGAAGATATTTCTATTTGTAACTCCTGCTGCTGCCATCAGTTTAGCTCTGTGAGTTATTTATTCACTAATCCATGTATAGAGTGCCAATTTTCTCACACAAATAATTCATCCATCTCAATAGATGCTCCTCACTATGAGCCGTGTTCTGCACTCTGTCAGACCATGCAGCTAACATCCCTGTCTAAAGAGAGTTCAGTGCATGTAGCAGAGACTGAATAAGCATGCCCCCATGTGCAAAAATTCTAAACCCAGGACAAAATACAGAAAAAGTATTATTAGATGTCTACGGAGGTCTCATGCTGCCTTTCACTAAATGAAGTATTATTATTTTAATTCCAGTTTGAAAATGAAGGGGTGGGGGGGCGTTCCTTTTCTGTCTCTTTTTCACATATACATACATGCAGATACGTTTTATATAATTTTTAATTGATTTGCACGGGAACTCTGAGATCACAACATCTTTTACTAGTTGTGGTATATTGGCTGTTTCTTACTCCCATGGAAACCAAAGACAGATCTCAGTGACTTTACTGAGAACAGGGCTGAGACTTCTAGTTTTAATCTCACAAATACTTTGGCCTGTGCTTAACTTTATGCACAGAGTAGCTGCTTTGATTTCCAAGTAGAATGTGATGTATGCCTCCCAGTCTAAATTAGCTATTTTCCCATTTTGTTGGGCCTCGGTGTCTTTACAAGCAATTGTTTGTGGCATTTGGGTAAGATCTGCGGGATATAATATTTTAAGTTTATTTGTGTGCTTTTTGTGTAAGCAAAACACCAAGGTCAATTCAAAATGAAATTTCAGGAGGCTCAAAATAAGAGAGTGATAATTGTATAACATTTTCTGAATATGGAGAGACCTGAGAGCTTAAGTGAAAAACCTTGAACTGCTTAGACTGGCCACTGATATTAAATGTGACAATTTGATTTCAACCTCTGAGCAAACTGTAATCAGCCATTTAGGGGCAGGAAAACTTACTAGATCAACAAAGAGAACTAAGAAGTATACTGATGGTGTTGCTTTACTATTTAAAGGAAGAATACATATTTAGACTTTTTTATAAATACAATAACTATTTCATAAAGGAAGCATTACAGAAGAGTGTACAGTTATACTCAATATGCAGCTTCAAGGTCTCATTAAGTTGATACTCATTATTCTTATAAAAATATGAATGTTGGTTTTCATTAGTTTTGTACATGAATCATACGTATTGTGGATCCTGTTAAATGGAGGAAGATCACCCTGGCTGGCAATGAGTCACAATAATGACACAAATTAAATATAAACATATGGGGTACTTCTGTTGTCTGATATAGAAGGCTCCAACTATAGCTGCTCCCACTGTTCTCTGTTTCTGTTGTTGTTGCTTGCCCTGCATTGCACCTCCGGGCCAGGTACAGACATTACACTTTTACCAGTATAAGTTATTAGAAACCAGTCTATAACTGTAACAGAACAGAGGTTTGGCACATATAGACTGGTTTAAAAATGGTGGACCCTTGTCTAAGATTCCCTTCCCCCCCACCAAAGGGCGAGCATGCATTCTGTTCACTACCAATCTAAACTATGCCACTTACAGAAAACTGCAAACCTCAGGCTTTTTGAATGTCTGTACCTAGCCCCTGTTTCTTCACACTGTGAACTGACAAAAGCATGCACAAGCAGCTTTGTATGTAAATCAGGATACTCTTTAATGAAACACCATCTTGCCACAACCATGCGCCAAGTCAGATTTGATTTACAACTAATAAAGTATAATATGGTCTATTGTCCCTTACCATGCATGCATTGATTTGTCCTGTGCACAGCTTTGATCTGGGAGCTCAGGCACTGGCACAGAATTTGGCATGTCCTTGGTAGCTTGATTTCAAAACTAGTATGCCAACAGTTTTAAGCTTACAAGTGAGCACAGCAGCATCCACTCAGGTCTCACTGGCACATGGCAGCACCTGAGCATACAACATTTGGGAGGGGCTAACCTAACAATAACAATGAACTTTTAGCTGGTATATGTTGATAAAGCTCCATCAAAGCCTGTAAAGTCACTAGAGCTCCCAAGTTATGTGCCAGATATGAATGTAGCCCATTGGTTCCCACAAGTCTGTGGAATAATCTTGTGGCTATGTATTCTAATGAACTAGATGTATGGCTAATGAAAGAGATGTGTATCTCCTGGGCTAGGGACAGACATTCAAAAAGCCTGAGTCTGAATTGATTCAATCTTTGCAGGTTAGTCTAACCTTGCTAGGCTAAATTGGTTTGTAACTGCACAGACATCCCAGACATGCAAGCACATGTCGGCAGTGGCTTAGGCTAGAAGCCGGGGGGTTCTAGAGCAGCCCTCCCCTTGGACAGTGCTGAGCTGGGGGGGCATGGCCAGGCCCCAGCAGGATGCTTTCATTAGGGAGGGCTGCCTGCACTGTCCAAGGCTTTTCCTCGCTTGCTGCTCGAGGGGCAGGGGTGTTGCCAGCCCCCAGCCCTGGGCTAGCAGTCTGAGGCTCGGGGGGGGGGGAGCTGCAATACATGCATCTGATGATGATACGGAGCTTTTCAATCTCCTTCTCTCTGCTTCTTTATACTATCTTCAGCAAACTGACAGGCAAGCAAGCCAGCAGGAGGCTGATAGTGTTTATCACCCCATCAGCAAAACAATAGCCTTAAAAAGCTTTTTCCAAGGAAGGAAGGAGGGACCTAACCAGCTGACCTGCTGTTTAGTTCCAAAAAGCCCTAAGTAGACACTGCCCTGTCTGTCCCACTG
>NW_017729022.1:5030501-5031443 GCF_001723915.1 Gavialis gangeticus
GGCTCGGGGGGGGGGGGGCTGCAATACATGCATCTGATGATGATACGGAGCTTTTCAATCTCCTTCTCTCTGCTTCTTTATACTATCTTCAGCAAACTGACAGGCAAGCAAGCCAGCAGGAGGCTGATAGTGTTTATCACCCCATCAGCAAAACAATAGCCTTAAAAAGCTTTTTCCAAGGAAGGAAGGAGGGACCTAACCAGCTGACCTGCTGTTTAGTTCCAAAAAGCCCTAAGTAGACACTGCCCTGTCTGTCCCACTGGAATTGGAGACACACAGACACCTCTTGGCATTAGCTAGCACACCACATGCCTAGGGTCCATGGGGCTCCGGGCTGTGCTGTGGGAGATTGGAGGAAGAGAGGGGGAGATCCCTCCTTAAGCAGTGATAGGGGGTAGGGCAGGGGGAAGCCAGACAGATCCTGCTGTGTCTGCAGCCTCTGCCAGAGCTCTGGCCAGGGAGCAGAGGGGAGAGGACAGCTCTGCTGTGGAGGAGAGAGCTATGCTGAGATGCTGGGGGAGTCTGGTTTAACTTAAAACAGCAAGGGGTCTGGGACATACATTGCATAAACCAGTTTCATAGATTTCATAGACATTAGGGCTGGAAGGGACCCTGGAAGATCATCGAGTCCAGCCCCCCGCCCGAAGGGCAGGAAGTCAGCTGAGGTCATAGGATCCGAGCAAGATAAGCATCCAATTTGCTCTTGAAGGAGTTCAATGTAGGTGCTTGAACCACCTCCGATAGCAGGCTGTTCCAGACCTCGGGGGCTCGGACAGTAAAGAAATTCTTCTTTATGTCCAGCCTGAAATGGTCTTGCAGAAGTTTATGACCGTTTGACTTAGTCATCCCTTAGGGCGCTCTGGTGAACAAACGTTCCCCCAGATACTGGTGGTCACCCCTGATAAACTTATAGGTGGCCGTCAGATCACCCCTGAGCCTGCG
>NW_017729022.1:5031454-5039268 GCF_001723915.1 Gavialis gangeticus
CATGGCTCTCAGCCTGTCATTGTAAGGTCTGTTTTCCTGACCTCTGATCATGAACATGACTCATCTTTGGATTCTCTCAAGCTTCTCCACATCCTCTGTGAATTGTGGAGCCCAAAACTGGATGCAGTACTCCAGCTGCAGCCTCACCAATGCTGAATACAAGGGGAGAATGACGCCCCGCGATTTGCTTGGGAAGTATCTATGGATGCAAGCCAGAATTTGGGTCACTTTACTAGCTGCAGCATTGCATTGAAGGCTCACGTTCATCTTGTGGTCAATGATGACCCCCAAGTCTCTTTCTTTCGTAGTGCTACCCAGCGTAGCACTACCAAGCCTATAAGGATGCTTCAAGTTTTTCCTCCCAAGGTAGAAAACCTTGCATTTTTCAGCATTAAACACCATAAGGTTCTCATCTGCCCATTTGCTGAGCCTGTCCAGATCAGCCTGGATCACCCTCCTGTCTTTAGGTGTGGATGCTTTGCCCCAAAGTTTGGTGTCATCGGTGAACCTGGCCAGTCTGCTTCTGACTCCAATGTCCAATCATTAATGAAGATGTTGAAAAATATGGGTCCAAGGCCAGAGCCTTGGGGGACCCCACTGGTCACAGGACACCATGAGTGACTTTCATCAATTACTACCCTCTGGGTCCAACCACGGAGCCAATTTCCCAGCCAGCAGATCATGGTGGACCCAAGGCCACATTTGGCTAGTTTCCCCAAGAGGTGATCATAGGATACCAGATTGGAGTCTTTTTTGAAGTCAAGATATATGACATCAATCTCTTCTCCCTTGTCCAGGTGATAGGTCACCTGGTCGTAGAAGGAAATGAGATTGTTCAAGCAAGATCTACCCGCAACAAACCCGTGCTGGCTATCCCTTAGGATGTTGGTGTCAGCCAGTCCATTAAGGATGGCCCCTTTAATAAACTTTTCTAAGATCTTCCCCAGGATAGAAGTCAGGCTGATGGGCCTATAGTTAGCTGGATCCACTTTCCTCCCCTTCGTGAAGATAGGCACCACATTGGCCTTCTTCCAGTGCATTAAGGGTACCTTATAAGACCCATAAAATATCACTTGTATGGAGTGAACAGTTTTATTCAACCACAGAATCTCATATGGAACATACTTTATTAACATCTTTTTCCCCCATCTATGTTCTTACAGAACCCATGCAGAATTTTAACTGCTATCATATGTAACCCAGGTGGTACTCAGATGAAGTAGTCCCTCTCCAATTGAAGGGATTTAGCAAGTGCTAGTGCAGTATGGGAGGGGTAGTCTTTCCCTTCCTATCCCCTATAAACTAGAGCTAAAACCAATTGGAACTTAACCATATATGAGTTTAACAGGAAAAAAACAGGGTTAGAGTATAACACATACGTGGGGAGGGCAATGGGACCCTGGAGATAATAGTAACCCCCTCCAGGCACCTGGGAGGGGGGAAACCAGGGGAGCAGAGGGGAGCCAAAAGGGTCTAGGTAAACATACACACATAACAGAGGCAAATCAACAACAAGCTTGAGGCACAGGGTTTCCCAAAATATGAGGTGCAGAACCCACAAAATTTGATATGCAGGCACCTTGATGGGGCAGGGGTAAAAGAGGTGAGGAGAACCATCCTCCCCAGTGGGAATTCCTTCCTCCCAGAAACTCATCCCCTCTGAGACCTTGGCTGGGGATCAAACCTATATCTCCTATGTGGCAAGTGAGAACTCTACAACTTAGCTATCAACACATAGGCTACTGGCGGAAGGTCCAGGGCTCTAGTCCCTCCAGATTCCTCTGTGTGCTGTCTGCACTCTGGACCAGCTGCCCAGCCTCACACCAGAGATAGGAAATATGAGCCCAAGCTGTCACCCACAGCTCAGGGCTTCAGTTCCTTGCAGTCCTCTCTTGAGGGCCCCACTGTGGGCCCTCCAGGGCTCTCTCCCACTCCAGAGAGCCCCTGCCTTCTGCCAGAGATGTTGGGGGCTCAGGTAGCCTAGTGCAGGCTCAGGATCCTCTGTATACCGACCTGTGAACCAATGTGGGCCACATGTCAGGGAGGGGAGGATGATGGTCACATCGTAACCTCGCTGCCTGGGATCCCTGTAGCTGGGGACTCCCTACGTACCACTCGGCACACTGAGGGGAGCTGTCCTCTGTAGCTCCAGTCGGAGTTCCAGCTGGGGATTCCCTATACACTGCCCTGCGCACCAAGAGGAGCTGCCTGAAGTCCCAGCTAGGGATTCTCTGCATACTGCCCTGCGTGCAGAGCCTGGGGATTCCCCGGTCAGATATCCAGGTTGTAGCCATATTGGTCTAGAGGAAAAGGCAATCAGGACTCATAGTAGAGATGATATCTTTTATTAGACCAACAAGACTGTTGAAAAAAAAAAATTACTTAAATTGCATGCTTTCATGCACAAACACCCTTCACCAGGCATTGGACACTGGCTCCTGGGCTCTTCTGGGGCAACTGCTCAGACCCCGCTGGTCAGCTCATACCAGCTCTTCTTGAAGCCCCTTCTGAGTCTCACGTTGGACTTGCTTCTTCCCTGATGCCAGGCATGCTGCCTTTTTATCATTTGGAGGCCCCACACCCTGATTTCAAATGAACCAATCTTCACCCAGGTCCAGTTCTTCACCTCGCCCTTGTATAGAGGCAGGGCAAGCCTTCTCCCTACCATCCCCTGATTGGTGGGGAGAGGAAAGTCGCCACCAATTACTCTGTCCCTGGCAAGTCAGCTGGGGGGGGGGGGGGGGGGGGGGCAGCTGCTGGTCAGCCTCTCACACGTTTAGCAAAGTGTGACAGTGTCCAAAAAGAAAATGAAATACAGATTCTCTTCCTGCAGAAGATCCCACTGCTTTGCCTAAGCAGTATTGTAGAATACAAGATGGAAAATGCAGGGTGTGCTTTTATTAAAATGAAACAAATGACTGACTCACATAACAAATAAATGCACATATAAATAATTTAAAGAAAGTAATTCAAATGCACAAAAGGATAAAAGAACCAGAGGGTGAAACAGAGCCCAAGTTACATATTGCAGCCATTATTGTTACATGTTGGAGGACCCAACCTGCGAAGTGTTCAGTGCACACATCCTATCAAATCAGGACCCAGACATATAATTTTTTTGTTTTCATTAACTGTTTCCCTTAGTTGCACAACAGGCTAGCAATGGGCTGCTGGTTTCATGCTCTTGGTTGCTTTGCACTCATTTCAATCCAAAATTTCAGATTGCTTTGACCCAAATTGTGTACTCAAATATACAGCTGCAAGTCGCATTCTCTTCCATAAGTGATACCAAGACATCCTTCATCAGGTCTCTGATCATAGGAAGCCAGGCACTGTGTTGGGCCTGATTTCTTGTAATCGGAGACCTAGCGAAGAATGTCTTAAATTCAAAAGCTTGGCTTACTTTATCCAAACTACATAGTTGGTCCAATAAAATATATCACTCTAAGAAATCCTCACCTCACATAATTTTGGGGTCATCACAGTTACAATATCACTCTTGCCCTATCATAAGTGATAACCATAGGTACACATCTGTCCAGCAGTAGAATCTGGCTTTTCTCAAGAAAGCCCCTGAATGTGGTCATTCTTACTATTGGATGTTGCAGTATTTTTTGAGTACTTTGAAGGAAGATTTATTCACACAGGTTGACCTATTATAGTGTTTGTATTTTTAATATGGTTATACAAAATAGCTGCAGGCAGTATTTCCACGCTTATAAATTTGCTATTACAGCTGTTCTCAGCCCAGGTGTAATGAACAACATACATTATTAATAACTGTTTCCTGCAATATTCTTACAGAACCCATGCAAAACCGCATGGGCTCTGGGGAGATGACTTCAACTATTGTCTCTTCCTGGCTACTCAGCAGGCGAGTAGGATTCAAAGTGGTTTTCTGTTCTCTAGTAGAGATAAGAGCATGAAAAAACATTAAGAACTACAATAGAACTATATAGGTTCATTCTGTGAGTGGTATTTACTTACTGTCATGGTCAGAAACAGCCTGTACTTTCTCAATTAGGTTGTGTTCTCATGGTTTTTCTGCATGGGGGGCAGTCACCTTCATGGATGCTGGTGCAGAGAGTGCAGTCAGAGCCAGCCGTAGGGGTGTGTGATGTGGATGACCACCCAGGATGCTGTGGTCAGGGGATGCCACACACACACACACACACACACAACACTTGAGCAGCCCGCACTCACAACAGTGCTTTCCCCACCCCAGCCCTGTCTCACTCCACCCTAGCTGATCCCTGCCTCAGGCAGGAGGAGCAGAGCAGAGCCCAGCCCAGCCCAGCCCACCCCCTGCCTCCAGCTGCTGCTTAGGAGGAGCCAGACCAGGCCATGCATTACAGGCAGCAGCAGCAGTGCCTACCCACCCATCTGCATGGCACACAACAGTGCTCTGCCTCCCTGCCAGACAGTGCCTCATGCTCCTGCCTGCCTCCCTCTGCCTGGAGCAGTGCCACTGATTGGGGTGGGGGCAAAGGCCAAAATACAACTTTGCCCAGGGAACCATTTTCTTTAAGGCTGGCTGTGATTGCAGTTACCCACTGTCAGGTGTAAGGCTGGCAGCAGCTTTGACAAGCACCTGTGACTCTATGAACTACACTTGTTGTGCTGAAAGACCATAGGCACTTTGAGCAGCTTGTGGGGAACTTGCATTACCAGTGAGGACTGCAGTGGCCAAGCAGCTGCACTGATGGCTTGAAAGCTGTTCACTTCCTTCTTTCCTCATTTGTGCACTTGTCATTCATTGAAAAAAAAAAAAAAAAAAGGCTCATAAGAGTGTTGGGAAAGCCATGTATTCTTCTTTGTGATACCTAGTGCCTTATCTCAAGGTCTGGGTATGAGCCAGGCAGAGAATGGAGGGTCTCTAACTGTGGGCCAGCTAGTGCTGTGCAAGGTGTGAGGCTGCTTGAACTCCTAACTGAGTGATTATCTTAATCGGTCTTCAATGCGTCAAACTGAGAGGACCCACAGTATAATTTCAGACACACCTCCATAAAATAGAAGGGGACCTTAATTGCCCAATTTGTTGTGCCTGGAAATGTAGGCTGTGTTCACTACATTCTGGCACATCACCATGTCATTCATCACAAAAACATGGGCTAGTTCCTCATATTAGGGCCATGTTACCCTGTATGCCTGACACATGGTTGGCATCCTATGCCCTCACACTGCCTCAGTACCTTGCACTTGGAATGACATTGGGCCCAGTCCTGGTCTGTCTATGGGCCAGCATTTCTGCAGCTGTCCATTTGAAGACCTCCGCGTGCAGGTAGCTTGAAAAAGAGTACCTGCTAGTTCTCCAACTCTCCCCCCATGACAATAAGATGCACTACCTCCTCCCTAATTCAGTTGGTGGCTCATTTGTACATGTTTCTGGATATGTTCAGAGGGGTGGATGAATGAAGGCAGGTGGGTAGATAGATAGACCTTGGCTCTGCAGGTGCTGGATGGCTCCAAGGATGTCCTTGACAGACAGATGTGTCCATGATTGTTCAGGAGGATGCAGGTTCTGATGCTAACCTCAAATGGCTAGTGCACAAAGAATGGTTGGCAAGTCATCATGCACAGCAATTAATAGGTGGGCAAAACCACCTATACCCTGTCATTTCCAGGCAGTAGACTTTTGCCACCAAAGCTAAAAGTTCAAGAGGGGTCAATATTGGGGCAAAAATTATTCACTCTCATATTCCTTGAGGGCCAACAGGGCCACTTGTCTCAGGATAATGTTCTGAGACAACAATTCAGATGCACTTCACAATGTCCTGGGAAAAACTGATGCTTATGTATTTTCTTGCATACAGTATGCTCCCAGATGTAATACACACCTTATTTTTCAAAGCCAGAATGAAGACATGACTTGGCTCCATGAGCTGGATCTACCCCAGGAGCTGAATCATTGTAGCCGACCTGTTCTTACCCTCTTTCTAACATGCAATGGGCACTCAAATTATACCTTTTCCTTCAAAATCAGTAGATGTGTATGAGAGAAAATACAGTACCTTTTCTCCTGTACATATTTGAAGGCTTGACCCTGGGACACCGGAAATGGACACCTGAATGACCATACTTTGTCCTGGGAAAAAACAGTTTCCACCAGGGAAAATGCAACATTCATAGCCTGTATGCAATTCTATTCATAGCCTGTATGCATTCCTTAGGATGACTATTTTATTCTGGTTTTCCCAAGCAGTTGTATAACTTGTTTTCCAGGCTTATCTATTGAAATATTTTTTTTCTGCATATTTTGAATTCTTTTTTTTTCCCCCATAAGCTTTTTGCTGGTTTAACACAGTCCATTTTTTTTATTCTTTTCCAAAATCTTGACCTAAAACATTTTTCCTACCAATCCTTTGAAGTTTTGCTTTAGGTGGATGTTGCTTAGATGGCTATTCTTAAATGGTATCCTCTGCTGCTTTCAGCAACTATATCTTAAAAACTTTGTAAGGGCAGCAAAATCTATTAGTTGCCTTTAGTGTCATCCTGCTTAAGACATCAAAGCGATGTTTGTCAGTTTCTCTTCACAGAGATAATGAAAAGCATGTCCTATAACCATCAGATGACTTACTTGCATGTTAGTTTTTATGTTCACATATCATTATTTTCAAATACTAACCTGTATGTCACACAGAATTCATCTAATTTATTTAGGAATCAGCTCAGTGAGGCTAGTTCTAACCTGAACAGGATCTCTCACTACGTTTGTAGCATCTGGTTTACACTATTCTGAACATCTCTACATAACGTGGAAAGATATCTTTTTGATTTCTTACCTGGTAACTGATATTCTGCTGTTAATTTAGCTCTTCAGTAGCCTACCACATAATGAGTTGTGCTGGATAAGAGTGTCCCTGAGCAGCAGATTTTATTATTCCACATGCAGCACTGTGATAATGCAGTAGCTACAGTCCTGGTTCTGAGCCTGCCATGCACAAAGCTAGCACAGCACAGCCTCAGACTATAAAGACATTCCATTAATCATGCTTGTTAATAAACATTTCCATTATAAGCACAGTTCAAACAGGCCTCTCAAATAATCAAGCAGGCCTTTTTAATATTTTATGACTTTTCTTCTCTGTAGTGAGATCTCTGATTTTTTGAGCAATCAGTACATCAAATAATTCAAATTAGAACTTTACTAGGATGCCCAAGCATGTTTATACTGTATATAGTTCTCAGTATTCCAATACCACATTAAATTAGCCGTGCTGTTTCAGACTTCAAGAGTTATTCTGGAATAGTCTTCACCCCAGGGTAGTACTTCCCAACAGTTCAACCTCCAGAAACCATAGAAAGGTCAGATTGCAGAATAATAGAAAATTAGGGTTGGAAAGGACCTCAGGAGGTCATCTACTCCAACCCTCTGCTCAAAGCAGGACCATCCTCAACTAGATCATCCCAGCCAAGACTTTGCCTAGCCAGGTCTTAAAAACCTCCAAGAATGGAGAGTCCACAACCTCTTTGGGATCCTATGACCCCAGCTGACCTCCTGCCCTTTGGGCGAGGGGCTGGACTCGATCTTCCAAGGTCCCTTCCAGCCCTAATGTCTATGAAATCTCTCTGGGTAACCTGTTTGAGTATTTTACTACCCCCCAGTGAAAAAAAAATCTTCCTAATATCTAACCTAAACTCCCCTTCCTGCATCTTGTGACCATTGCTCCTTGTTCTGCCATCTGCCACCACTGAGAACAGTTTGGCTCCATCCTCTTCCAAACCTCCCTTCAGGTAGTTGAAGGCAGCTATTAAATCCCCTCTCAGTCTTCTTTTCTCTAGACTAAAGCCCAGGTCCCCCAGCCTCTCCTCAG
>NW_017729022.1:5039431-5055797 GCF_001723915.1 Gavialis gangeticus
AGGAAATAAATCCACTTCCCTTGACCTGCTGGCAACACACCTACCAATGGAGCCCAATATGCCATTAGCCTTCTTTGCAACAAGGTTACATTATTGGCTCATACTCATCTTATTGCCCACTGTGACCCCCAGATCCTTTTCTGCAAAGCTGCTGACCAGCCAGTCAGACCTCAGCTTGTTCTGGTGCATGGGATTGTTTTGTCCTAAGTGCAGGACGTTGCACTTGTCCTTATTGAACCTCATGAGATTTCTTTTGGTCCAATCCTCCAATTTGTCTAGGTCACTGTGAATCCTAGCCCTACCTTCCAGTGTATCTACTACTCATCCTAGCTTGGTGTCATCTGCAAATTTGCTGAGGGTGCATTCTATGCCATCTTCCAGGTCATTGATGAAGATATTGAACAAAACTGGCCCTAGGACCAAGCCCTGGGGCACTGCACTTGATACCAGCTGCCAACTAGACATTGAGCCATTGATTACTACACTCTGAGCCCAATATTCCAGCCAGTTTTTCATCCACCTTACAGTCCATTCATCCAGCCCATACTTCCTTAGCTTGCCTGCAAGAATGTTGTGGGAGGCCATATCAAAAGCCTTGCTAAAAATCAAGGAATACCACAGGCACTTGTCTCCCCAAAGCCACAGAGCCAGTCATCTCATCATAGAAAGCAATCAGGTTGTCCAGGCATGACTTGCCTTGGATGAATCCATGCTGACTGTTCCTAATCACCATCTCCTCTGAATGCTTAGAAATGGATTCCTTGAGGATCTTTTTCCACAGACTGAAGTGAGGCCTACTGGCCTGTAGTTCCCTGGGATCCTCCTTTTTCCCTTTCTTAAATATGGGCACTATGTTTGCCTTCTTCCAATCATCTAGGACCTCTCTAGATCACCACGAGTTTTCAAAGATGATGGCCAGTGGCTCTTCAATCACATCAGCCAACTCCCTCAGCACTCTTGGATGCATCCTGTCCAGCCCCATGGACGTGTATATGTCCAGCTTTTCTAAATAGTCCCTAACCTGTTCTTTCACCACGGTTGGTTGCTCACCTCCTCCCCAAACTGTGCTGTCAGGTACAGTAGTCTGGGAGCTGACCTTGCCTGTGAAGACTGAGGTGAAAAAGACATTGAGTCTTTCAGCCTTTCCTGCATCTTCTGTCAGTAGGTTGATTCCCTCATTCAGTAAGGGACCTACACTTTCCCTGACCTTCCCCTTCTTACTGATATATTTGTAGAAATCCTTCTTGTTGCCCTTCACATTCCTTGCTAGCTGCAACTCCAACTGCACTTTGACCTCCTTGATTTCATCCTTGCATGCCTGAGCAATACTCTTATGCTTCTCCCTAGTTGTTTGTCCAAGTTTCCACCTCTTATAAGCTTCTTTTTTTGTGATTTAGTTTACTGAAGAGTTCTCTACTAAGCCAAGCTGATCCTTTGCCATACTTGCTAGTCTTCTTGCACGTTGGCACAGTTTGTTCCTGCACTATCAGTAAGGCTTATTTAAGTTACAGCCAGCTCTCTTGCACCCCTGTCCTCCTCAAACTGGCTTTCCAGGGGATCCTGCCCATTAGTTCCCTGAGTGAGTCAAAGTCTGCTTTTCTGATGTCCAGACTCCTTACTCTGCTGCTCTCCATCCTTCCTTTCTTGAGGATTCTGAACTCAATTATCTCATGGTCACTGCTGCCCAAGTTGCCTTCTAGTACATTCCCCACCAATTCTTCTCTGGTAGTGAGCAGCAAAAGAGCACAGACCCTAGTTGGCTGCTCCAGCACTTGCACCAGGAAGTTGTCCCCAGTACTCTCCAAAAACTTCCTGGATTGCCTGTGTACTGGCTAGATTGCCTTTCCACCCTCCCAGCAGATGTCAGGGTGTCCCCCATGAGAACCAAAGCCTGTGATCAGGAAACTTCCGCTAGCTGTTTGAAGAAAGCCTCTTCCACCACTTCCTCCTATCCTGGTGATCTCAACATCACCCTTGTCGCTCCACCACAACATCACCCTTGTCCCAGTTTTGTATATGGGTTTTCTATCTATGAAAGCACATCGTGCATAATTGCCCAGTGTGGTGCATGTCATAGTGCACATATTTGCTTTATGAAAAAAAATGTTCTACATACTTAGAATGCGTTTATTAGCAATCACAAGAAATCATGGCCCATCCCTTAGAATTGGCTGTAATAGGAGTCTTAACAAATTGGTGTAGTTATAATTAAATACGTGTCCTTCAAGAACCTAAAAGGAAAAGCATTCAATATTTCTGTCTCTAATTTTAGCATGATCTGATTTTACTCTGGTTGCCTTTCCAAACACCTGAGGCCAGCCATATGAGTAAATTAGACTGTGCTAAAATGCATATTAATGAAGCTCAAGCAATGCTTCCCCAAAGGGACAGGGGAAAAAAAAACTATATATAGCTCCTTTTTTACCCTCTTGGTCAATATGACTTTCAATACATTTAGATCCTACTAACAAGCTTTAGTTCTAGAATGGTAAAGAAAATAATGGGAAATAGTTTTTAAAAAAAAAGTAATAGCAGCTTGAATATTTTAAAGTGTGCAAATGATTACCTTGCAATGGAACTGCATTTTATGTTGTGTTATTTCTTGCTAAAAATGGACTTGCCCTACATGGGATTATTGAATATCTACACTCTAGGGATAAGGGATGAAACATGATGTCCCCAAATCCTTTTCACTGATCTCTATATAGTCCCACTCAAAAATAATAACTATTAATCATAATTAGTTATTAATAATAATATGCTAGTATACTAGATGTTCTGAATAAAGGCTGCCATTAAGAGTATAAACTGTTGTCATGTTTTATTACCCTTTTCTAACTTTTAGAAAACGTTGGCTTTGAGATGAAATTTTCCACACTTGCTTAAAGAGAAGTAGGGAGACTCAGCTCCTATTCCACTGGCCTACTGGTGATCTTGAGCAAGTCATTTCTCTGTGCCTCAGGGTGTAGGCACATAACAATTCAACTGTTCCCAGATGTCAATGGATGTCTATACACGAGCAGGGGAGTCTGCTCTGATGCACTGGAATTCCAAAATGCTGGTGCATAAATCAAGTCTGCTGGAGCATGGCAATTACCTTGCTCCAGCAGCTACTATGTCTTGTGTATCAGCATCCCTGCACTTCAAAATAGCAGCGGGGGTGCTTTATCTAAAGCTCATTAAACAAGCTTTAAATAAAGAATCCCTGCCACCATTTTAAAAAGTGCAAGGACGCTGATACACAAGACACTCCATGGACTTTAACTGGAGTGGTTTTCAGAGCCGCTCTAATTAAAATACCCCCACCCCAACTCCCAGTGCATGTGTATAAACACCCAATGATTGGGAACTTATTCACAATTTTGTGAAGTTCTGTGGCTCTGACACCAAGGTGTGGGAGGGAGTACCCATCCCAGTATTCCTCTTAGTGGGTGAATTGTGGGGGGGAAAGTTTGCACACTTCTTGGTTCCCAGGGCCTGGGGGAACATGATGAATGGCTGTGGTTGGAAAGGGAGTGAGGATGCAACTAGTTCTTAGAAAGAGAGCTGTTACTGAACAAGCAATGCAAGGCTACACATTGAAAAAAAGTGCCAGAAAAGGGAAAAAGGGCAGGGAAGCTGTAGAATTTGGGCTGCATATCAGAGCAGTCAGTTACAGCAGTGTAGGTAGGGGTGTGAAGAGCAATGTAGTAAAGGGCTGACCAGACTCATGTCACAGAATGCTTGGCATCCACACATAATACTGAAATAGTTCACAATGAACCAGTTTAAATTAGTACTTGATGTTCCAGGTAGTCTTTTAAACCATTCCAGGCAGATTTAAACCAATTTTATAGGTTAGTATGTTGGTCTGCTTTAGGTTTAATCTAGATTTAAATTAGTCTAAGGGCACACCTTCATGTCATCATATGGTGACATTGCTATGGCACCATGCTTTAGTACTTCCTTTTGGAAATACTAAAGCATGGTGCAATACGGGTGTTTACTGAGCCATGTGTGCAATGCTTAAGTAGACTTTGCTGCTATGTTGCCATACCAGCACGCTATGCCCAGGGAGTGTGCCACTATGGTGACATAGCTAGTGGTCATGTGTAGGCACATGTGATCACTACATCACCGTTGTGCACTGTACAGCAACACAGTGCATTGCTACTTCACCGTAGGTCACGGTGTAAATGCGCCCAAAGTGTTGTGTCTATGTCCTTAATGTCTCTCTTTATTACCCAGGGTTAATTACATTTACCTCTTAGTTTAGGGGTTTAATTTTTTTTTTCTTTAAAAGGTAGGAACAAGAAAGAGAAGACAGAGTTGGTAGTTGAGGCTGTGCTGATACAGACCTGAGGAACTGCAGGGAAATCAAAGATGACTGGATGCAGAAGCTGCAGGATATATATTATCATTTAGTGGGTTTTTAAGAGGAGCTACTTACACTGGAAGTGTTGCTGACACAGAGAATGAAAGCAAAGATTTAAGTCAAGGTGGAGAAAATAATGGAGTTCAGGTAGGGATATGAGGACATGATGGGGCAGAAGAGAGGGAAGGCTTCATGTATAACAACTCAAGGTTTGCAGATAGATATCTTGTAACCAAAGTGACCTTGAGGGCAGACTACTAGATAAAGGAGTGAGACTTATTGAAACATGTGACTGAGGAGAAGGCTGAAAGAGAAAGAGCTGAGAAACAGGTTTGCTGCACTGGAAAATAAGGAGAAACAGGAAGAAAGAAAATGGCGTTGTAAGGAAGAAAAGAGAAGCTAGCACCACAAGACAAAAAGGTAAGAGCATGGAGCTAGCTAGGGACTGAAGGAATAAGAACAATTACAGGAGACAGAGAAAAAGCTAAAGACAGGGTGACCTGCAGAGTGAAAAGGATGGACTGGAGACTGAGCACAACATTAGCAAGAGGCAGGTCTGAGTGGAACTCCTTGTTAAGAAAAAAAAAAAACCAACAGGCTTGTCATCAATTTAGATCTAGAGAGCAGAAGAGTGTACTTGCAGCCAGAATGTGCAGTTAGATCCTGCTGGGAGCAAGAGCTACCTTCATTCCCAAGACAGAAAAGCACTATGTAACAGCTAGGTATCATCATCAGACAAAACTTATACGAGTCAAATCACATCATAAAAAAAGCTGAGCACATATTAAAGTGGGCACCAGTGCCTTGGCCACAACAGACTACAAGCACTGACAGCCTTGACTCTGAAAATATTATTCTATTTATGTGCAGTAGAAGTTGCACAGTCTGTAAGTAAAATGTGGGCAGGCACCAGTATATCCTTACATTGAGATGTAGTCCATGTGGTTCTCAGCCAGTCCCAGGTTCTCTCCCAGCTCCCTTAGCTCATGTGTCCTCCCCACTCCCAGATGTTCTTTCCGCAGTCAGGCCACTGGAGTAAAGACTTGACCTGCACATCTCTGCCTAATAGGAACATTAATCCATAGCTCTCACTTCAGTTTCCAGGAACCTATAACACCATTCTATAGGTCTCATCATGAGATGGTTCAATTTGGCCCCGAATAAAATCAAAATGTTACAAATGTGTATCATTAGCATGCCATTAAAAACTAAAGAATTGAAAACACTAAGAATGTGACATTTTTACAGCAACATTATTTTGACTCCAATTGTTTGTTTGTTTTTTTATAAATGTAATCCTGGAGTATCATACAATTTAAAATTTTAAGCATGAAATATACTGGATAGCCAAGTAAAAGTTACTACAAAAACCTCAAACTTCACATCTTTTGCATATTAATTGGGAAGTGCTTGATTGTGAAAAGTTAATCTGTTGATGCATGTTCTGTGCATTTAATTTTACAGTCGTTAAGTCACTTACACAATTTTAAAACCACACATATTGTATAGCAAGCATTGCTTCCATCAGCATGGCAGGACACTACCATTAAATGCCTTATAACTTCCATTGAAAATGACTAATCTAAGTATTGTTTCAATAAATTATTGTATGATGTTTTAGGAAATGTAAAATCTATACAGAATACTTGTTTACTGAACATATATAATATGCCTCACTTAATATTCATACAACAGGACTGCTCAAATTTAGTTAGGTTTGCCCAGCAGCATGTTCAAATGAAAAGAGAGATGCCCCAAAATGTTCAAAACTGAATGAGTTAAAAAAGCAGCTCAGAACTAAATGCCTTCATTATAAAACCACTCCCTACATATGATCCAAGGAAAGAATAAAATGAGATTGCACATTTCATTTAAGCCCTGAGACCTGCAATATGTAGCTGTTTAAGATTTTTATTAAAGGCATTACTGAATGGCCTTTCAGAGTATGAGTTGGGGTTTCCGAGGTGAGCAGTTCTTCACAGTGTATCAAGGTACAGCAAACCAGTACTACTTGTACAGTTTGGTTTCTCTATTGATGACAGCATCATAATTGGTTTTTGAATTACATAGGGCCCAAGTAGTCTGAGGTGTGATGCTCAAGACAGTGTACTGACAATGTAGCTCTGAGGGTAGGATTTCTAATAGACAGCAATCTTACTTAATGGGATAACACTACTTAGGTTGCAGAAATTTCAGACCAATGAACTAGTGTTAATAAATTAAAAGTCTAAAGCAGTGATTTGTTTGATGGTGTTAACCAGCTGCAAGTTATCATAGAACAAGATGAAATTGGTCAGGCAAGACCTACCTGCGACAAACCCGTGCTGGCTATCCCTCAGAATGTTGTCCTCAGCCAGCTTATCCAGAAGGAAAGGTCTCCTTGATAATTTTCTCAAGAATCTTACCAGGATTGAGGTCAAGCTGATTGGCCTGTAATTCCCGAGATCTACTTTCCATCCTTTCTTGAAGATGGGTACCACATTGGCCTTCTTCCAGTCTTCAGGTACTTCTCCTGAGCGCCATGAGTTTGAATAATTTTTGCCAATGGTTGGGCTAGGATGCCTGCCAGCTCCTTGAGTATCCTAGGGTGTAATCTGTCAGGACCAGCTGACTTGAAGGTGTCCAGCCTCTCAAGGTGATCCTTTACTAGATCAACACCAACGCTGGGTATAAGTATGCCCTCACCCTGGCCATCCTCCATCTTGCTAGGCAGGGCAGTCCCATTGGACTGATAAAAAAACTGAAGCAAAGTACCCATTAAGTAGGTTGGCCTTTTCCTGGGTGCTGGTTATCAGCTGTCCCATTTGGTTCAGCAGGGGTCCAATGTTACCCTTGTTTCCCCCCCACCCCGCCCAACTCCCTACATATCTGAAAAAGGACTTTGCTATCTTTGATATGTGAAGCCAGATGGAGTTCAGCTGCAGCCTTGGCCTCCCTGATCTGCTCCCTGCAGGTACAGACCAGTGCCAAGTAATCCTCCTTGGCAGCAATTCTAACCTTCCATCCTTTATAAGTCTCTCTTCTGAGGCATAGGAGGTCCTCAAGTTCCTTGCTAAGCCAAGGGGGTTGCTGCACCCTTTTGCTACCCTTCCTCCGAGATGGGATGGCCATCCCTTGTGCTGTCAGGATCGCTCCCTTGAGGAGCAACCACTTCTCTTGGACTCCTATTCCTGTCAAGTCATGGTCCCTTAGGGCCTCAACAATGAGCCTCCTGAGCTTGTCAGAGTCAGCTTTCCTGAAGTCAAGGACTTCAGCATTGCTGACTGACTTGCCAGCTTTGCAATGGACAGTAAATGTAATCAGCTCGTGGTCACTATTACCCAGCTTCCCATTAGTTCTTAGGTCACTGACTATGTCATCCCCTTTGGCCAGTACCAGGTCCAACGCTTTACCTCTCGTTGGCCCATAGACTTCTTGAATCAGGTAGAGCTCATCCACGCATGTGAGGAAGCTTTGCGACCAATCAGATTTGGCCAAGTGCTCTTCCCATGAGAGGTCTGTGTAGTTGAAGCCTCCCGTGACAACCATGCACTGAAAGCGTGCAGCCTCAACCAGTTCTCTGGCGAATTCCTGGTCCAGCTCTTGTTTCTGATTAGAAGGTCTGTAGTAGACTCCTACCATGATGTCCCCTGAGCCACATTCCCTATGTATTTGGACCCAGAGAGACTCCAGTCATTTCTCCTGGGTGCCAATGTCAATTTGGAGGGATGTGTAGCTGTCCTTGACATAACAGGCTACACCCCCACCCCTTTTATCTGCACAATCATGCCTGTACAGGGTATAGCCATCTATACCTGTGGCCCAGTCATAGGTGGAGTCCCACCAGGTCTCCATTATCCCCACGAGGTCGTACGGGTAAGATTTAATCTATTTGCAAAGCAGGACATAATAAAGTTTTTAAAAAGTTGAAAAAAAGAACCATTAGTGTTCAGGTACTCTGATGAGATGCACTTTTAAGACAGATAAATGATTCCAGGTGCACTTTGTCTTGTAACCATCTCTTTCAAAGAGCTCTGGTGTTTGCTGTAATTGCAGTTTGGCACATGGAAAATGTATTAATTTAACAGATTACTTCCTCACATCAATTATTACAGGGTTTTTTTGTGTTGCACTGGAAACTCATTAAAATAGGAAGGAACCCCTGTATTTCTGCTTAGATTTGAATTGGAAGTACTCAAACATATATGTGCTCTACTATGCTTAATTCATTGTCTCTGCCTAGAATTAGACAGAGAAACCAGGAATAAGCAGTCAATAGAGGAAACAGTTGCAAGAAATCAAAGAAGGGAATCTGTGAAGACTTCACGTTCTCCATGTCTCATATGTCACTGCAATCCATTGGGTCTGGCTCAGATTGAAGAAGTTCCAGAATACTAAAAAAAATGGATGGGAGCCAAAAAGAAGACTGTAGATTCACAGGGATAAAGGAGGAATTAGCAATGGTAATATATTATACACAGCTGCACTTGCCATCATGAAACAGTGGAGATAATAAAATGATGCGAGGATAATTACTGAAAAGTATGCTGTAATCTTCAATAGAAAAAAAATAGATATTTTACAAAGAATTCCCACTAGAAATCTTGTAGCTCTTGCAATATTTATTGCTAAATGTTTTTATTTTTTGATTTCTTCTATGTGTTCAAATACTTTATGTACTTAAGATGCAATTGATATTTAAATTTTCTTCAATGCTTTAAGAAGCTCTGAGGACACAAGCAATTTAATAGCATATAAAGGCAGATGAGAAAAGGCAGCAAGGGAGTGCCTCTCCATTCCTGTGTGCAGAAGCAATTAATACTCACAAATGTCTATTAAATGAAGCAATGTTTTATTGCTATAATAGTGCTGCCATATGCCTGTTTGCTATAATCAGTTTGATGCTAGAGTGCATTGTCACGAAGAATAGGAGACACAACCTGAAATTCACTGACATGGGACAGGAAAACACCACCACCACCTATTTGCTTGGAAAATAATCCATTATCATATAAAACGTTTCTAATTTCTTTAAAAAACACTTGGAAGTGTTTGTATCAACATGAAACTATAACCTATGAGACAGCCAGTTTCAGATTTGAAAAATAAAGAACATTTGTGAACAGATTGTTATTAGTCAGATGTACAGTTCTTCTGAACTTGATTTTTCTGCTAAAATAAAATATATATTTTATAGTGAAAGATCAAACAAATAACTGCACAACCCTTACTGCAATAAATAACACAGGGATGGCAGTGACAGGATAGAAGCTGGGCAAGTAAACTGACATATTAGATATGCATGATAACTGACGCTGTAAATAAACAGAGCGTTTTGAAAATGGAATATTCTATTACAATGAATAGTAGTAAAATGCTGCCTTCTGTTTCATGCCACAAAAATGGATAAGGCAAAATACCTGTGCAAACCAAAGTTTTCTTTGGATAGGAACAGTGGGTCTTCAGTCAGAATGCCTCCAAACTGTAGCTTCCAACACCCCTCTAGTATTGTAAGCATACATTGGGGCTCAGAAGGAAGGGTACTGCTTCCAGTCAGGGTCACATTTGTGGATAATAAGCAAGCAGCTTAAAGACAGACAGAAATTTTGCAAGGGAGAAGACAAGAGCAATAGACCTAAGGAACCAGGAGTCTGGAGGGTGAACCGAGCAAAGCATCCACATACAAGACCATCTGGGATTTTTCACCACAGGCCTGAGGAAAGGGGCAGGGTGTAGGGAAGGTGGAGCCCTGCAGAAGCAGCAGGACCCCACCACACAGACTTTTGCCTGAAAAGTCATCCAATCTCCCTAAAAGAATCAAAACCATCAAGGCATGGCAGCTAAGTGGGAGAGTGTGACAAAGGTCAGTAGCATTACAGCACAGCAGTGGTTTCATAATACACACATGCTCATTTAAATGAAGTATTAAGAAAAAAGTCCTCTATTTAGATGCACTATGATAATATTGGGTTGAACCATGATTTTTCCATGGCTTCAAGCTTTGTGCAACAACCAAGCCATAAATCCAGCCTTTTTGATACCAGTTTTCATCCTTCCACCCCAGGCAGATAGTGTACTGTATTTACACTGTGTTCAAACATGATGCTAATCAGTTACTGTGTGAAAGGAATGCCACAGTTTGCAGAGATGGATTCTAATACTACTTTTATCATCTAACCTATGAGGCCAGCTGAGGACTTATTACAATACAATTTATCTACATGGTCATAAACTGCATCTGACTGGAGGACTTGGTTGCAACATGGTGGGGCTACTCATGGTGGGGTAGTTCCTATAAAATACCACAATGTTGCAACCTCCAGAGAAAGGCAAGAATAGGGCACCTCAAAACCCTAGCCCTCACTGCCTTGTGGGTACTCCTTGGTTGGAGAAAGAATAAGGGACATTACCTTGACAGAAACATTCCTTTGCTAAGGTGTTAGGCAGTCAGTAACAGTTCTTATATGTTGCTCTGGCAGAAACTACAACCACTGAGACACAATGTCTAGACTCAGTCTGGCCTCAGTGGTCTAAAGAGAGGATGGTAGGTCTTGGGCAGCTTCCATTCCTCCATACTCTTTCACAGACATGTGTGTCAAGCATCTTGGTATGAAAGTCACAGGACTCCTTACGAGCAAAATTAATCAAGCACCTCACTAGACCTGTTGTACATACACCATGACTAGGGATCTACCCAACTCAAGGAGTTAGCTGGCCAATTTTGCAGGGAGATTGTTGGACTGGCCACCATTTTTATAAGCTGATCATAGCAGGCACCCTCCCCATGCCTCTGATTCGCCAAAAGGCCCTGGTGGCCTGACCCCCTACCACCAATTTGCCCCCTCATTGCTATCAATTGGTGGAGGGGGGCAGGCAGCCATCTCAGTCAATCAGCAGCAAGGAAGGGGGCGGGGGCAGCAGTCATCTTGGGCTCCTGTTTATCTCAGCAGCCCTTCTTCCCACTCCCCCCCCCCCACAGGCTGCATGGGGAGCAAGCATTTTATTTTCAGTAAGATTTGTTTTCTTTCAGATTTTACAGGCATTGTGCAATTTCATAGGCAATGCCTGATTGCACAATCTCTGAAATTTGTCTACTTTTAAATAAGTAGGTAGAGACACATAAGCTCTGGGAAAGGCACCAGATGAACTTTGTTACACTGGTACAGACTTTTCACCATGTGGTCGCTGAAAAATTGAGATCCAATACTAAAAAAAAAAAAAAAAAAAAAAAAAAAATCAGTACTCCCTTTTCTCAGAGGCCACCCACTTTTGATCATATGATTCCACCTGTTCTGTGGAATCAGATGAAGTCTCAAGTGACTGAGTTAACAGGAAGCAGGAGGAAAAAAAAATGAGCAATGTACCTGGCCCTCAGAGGGATGAAGAAATTCACGTTGGTTTTGATCCTAATGAACAAAGCACTATTAATGGGATTCATGAGCATGTAGAGCCTCTTTCATTGATTTAAGAAAGGAAGATTGCTGAATTATGATGCAGTAGAAGTGAGGGATGGTGATCCTCAAGGAATCTGCTACATAATCCCAAAATAATTCCTCCATACTATCCACTGGATACAAAAAATCATGGACTAAATATAGACATTGGATTTATGGCACATTATAACCTGCCTGCCATCTGATAGCCCCAGATAACATTTCTACATTTTACCAGCTACATTCTATCACCAGGTCAACATTCTCCCCTTCCCACCTACCCAATTCGCACCTATTGTCTCCCATCACCTCTGATCCTCACTGCCATGCATTTGCATTTTTATAGTCCTGCATTTTGAATATTGGTTTCTATCCCAACACCTGAAAAAGGGATGTTTGTGCCTGAATGCTTGCAAAGAACATTTTCCAACTATCTAGGTAGACTAATAAAAGATATTATGTTTACCCAAATAACCTTATCCACGCTATCCAAACATTCCTAAGTAAACTAAATCTGACTGCTAAGACCTGTAGTGCTTTAGAATTTATTTTACTAGATCAGTGTCTGGGCTGTGGTTTTAGAACATTTTAATTATGGTGGGAGAGCTGAATTACAGATCTAGGTTTTATTGGTCAATCCAACAGACATCTACCACTGGAGGGGACCAGACTGTCAAGTTTCTGGAATAAAGCAACCTCTACTTTATCTATAGTAAAAGATGCTGCAATGGGAATCAAAAGATACATGGTGCGAACTATGTAGTAAAAAACAAAGACAGTTTTAATGTGGTGAGAAGAGACATTAGTTGCATCTGACAGTTTAATAACTGACATAAAAATGAGAAAGGAGAACCTGACATCTGTAAGACAGGCAAGGTAATATAAGGAAGCATATATCTGATTCTCACCATGTAATGACACCTTGCAAAGAGGACAGAAGGACTGAAAATGCAGATCCTATTGAACTGAAGAACCCAGCAAAGTTTCACTTAAGTTAACTAGATACTGCAGATGGTGTAAACTACATGCCATAGTGATAATCTTGAACTGAATAAAATTGCTGAAATGCAGATATGCATTAAAGTTGGGATGCGAGAGAAACTTCAGAAAAACTGTAATACAGAAATCTAGAGAACTTGCTGAAGAGGCAGGTGACATTCTGTAATGCAAGGTTGGCACTGCATACAAAGGAGGCACTGCTCTCTCACAGAAATCAAGACTTATCATGTAAAGTTTTGCATATTGAATAACATTAAAACTTTGGTTAAGAGGATTATTTCTTTTATCAAAAATTCAAGTCAAGAATTTCTGCACAATCTACTCCTAGATGCATATCATAGTTTCATTACTCATTAATTTGAATTAAAGCATTCTTTTAATTGCACTTACTGAAATTCTCTGACAAAAAATATTGAATAGACTCTGTTCAGCTCAAGTGTACAAGTTTTAACAATGTAATGCTCTTCAAAATCATGTGTTTGGACAAAAAACCCAACTTTTATAAAGGTCCTTCCAGAAGATGACAGGACAGCTCTGATAAATCTGTTATCTCTTTCTTATACTATGATTCTGAGCTGTCTAGGATACAGACTGTTTTGGGATTTATTTTGTTCAATATTTAGACAACACCTATAACAAGGGCATTCCAGTCAATGAGTAGAACTAATTATAATCTAATATAATAATACAAATAAGTACTACTAACGCATGGACATTTGGATGACAATCAAAAACAGCCATTTTCAAAATAGCTGAACTGAACTGGTAAAGTTTCCTGAGAGTTAAAGAAACACTAGATTAATTAAAGGCTGCAGACTTTCAAGAAGTATACAATACTCTGAAGAGTGATGTGATTAACAACCACCACATTTAGAACACACTTTATAAATGGGAGGTAAATTTGATGTTATACTGTGACCATATGTTACAAATCCACATGATATTTTATGTGCTTTTAGGCAAATCAGGATAAAATTTATATATGTTTGGTTAATCATGACTTTGTCTGAGAAAGGCAATACAACTTAATTTTTTTATCACTTTATATCAAAATTCTTCCCAAAAACCCTCATGTGCACCACTCACACAGATCTGTTTTGGAACTTTTTAAGGAACTATTATAACTTATACCAAATCTGAAGAGTTATGGGATCAAACATGTACTGCATTTTTACACTTTTTAGGAAGAGAATCATCTGATACACTTGTATTATAGCAGATATGGTAGACACTTTGTATTATATTTTTATGCATTTTTAAAACTAAAAATAAATTCAACTGTATTAAAATAGCAATGGAACATATTGATAGTTTGAGGGCAAAAAGATGAAAGCAAGGGTGGAGGCAAAAGATGAAAGATACGCATTTGAGAACTTGTGCATTCATTGCTGTACAAAGAGATATACTAGCCTGAACCTCTGCATCCACTGATGTCTGCACTAAAATATCCAAACTTTTGCTGCACAGGACCTTAGGGTGACCATAGGTCCTGGACAAACTGGGACAGTCCTAGCTTCTGTAGTCCACCTGGCTGAAATTGGTCAAAAGTTCCAGAGTGAAGTCCAGCAGGGTTGTGGAGCAGCATGGTGCACCAGGCGGGTCACCCCACTCCAGTCCGCCTGCCTCACTCCCACATAGCAGCAGTGGTGTGCAGGGCCTGGGGCATATCAGCCTGTGTGGGGCCAGGAGGTGGGGATGGCGACCACCCACAAGAGCTGGCACCAGCGTTGGCAACAAAAGGGGGGGGAGGGGCTGGTGACTGCCCACAGAAGCTGGCAGTGGCATCAGCAGCAAGTGGGGGGGGGCAACCACCCACAGAAGCCAGCAGTGGGGCCTGTACAGCATGGTCCATAGGGCCCCCCAAAACACAGGGCCTGGGGCAGTCACCCCAATTTGCCCCCCCTAGGGACAGCCCTGCTGATCAGCATGGTAGGAGATTTCCATTGCATCAGACTTTTTTTTTAAACCAGCTGAAGTGTCTGAATGCTTGTACACAAAGCATTTCAACAACTGAAACTGAAATTCTACCAGTTGAAATGTAATGCTTATTATACGTTTAAAAAGGTCACAGAAAAGTGAATTAAAGGACTGATTCTGTTCCCCATTGGAGTCAACTACAAAAATTTTAAATGATGAATTCTTGTTTATTCTAAAGTTATTTTTCTTCACAAGCTAAGAAAGAGAGAGTCATAAATCATTACATTGCCTTGAATCAACCATTCAGTCTTATTAGGGCATGGAGTAATTTAGTTAATAGGATGAAAATTGGCTGGGATATAATACAGTGAAGAGCCAATTAAGACAGAAAGCAATTGAATTTATTGAACTTTCTATAAAAGTCTCAATAACAAATTACAAAAACCTCTGAAAATTCAAATAGTTTTTTTTTTTTTTTTTTGCTTTTAGTACATCATGAAAGCTGCCCTTTCCCCACCCCTTCACCCCCTGATATGAGCCACTGAAGGCTCTGTCTCATGCCCCACCCCAGCTGGGCAGCACCTGTTGGTGCTTCTTCGCTTTGGCACCAGGGGTGGTCACACTGGTGTGGCCCCCCCCACTCTTGACATCACTTAATCCACCATAGGATAGCACGCATGTCAGGCAGTACTATCTTATGGTGGAGCCGAGTAGTTTATTCTGGTCTAATGGGGTGTATAGGTAGACACTGACACTTTACTGCAGAAATAATTAGTCAACTCCATAGTGTCTTGTGTAGATGCACCCTGTACGTCTTAAACCCAGACCTGTGGAGAGGCAACCATCTCTGACCAACTCTTCTGGAGGTTTGTAAATCCCAGTCTTCTACTTGCATGGTATAATTAAACTAATGAATTGCCCATCAAGAATGAGGGGGGGCACGATGGAATGCTGCCACCCACCACCCTGTGCTGCTGCTGCCTCCCAGGAGTGGTGAGGGGTGGGGCAGAGGGAAGCTTGCATGAGGCAGCTGCTGCTGCCACCCATCATCCTGTGCATCTGGCTGCCCCCGGCCCTCCACCCCCCTCCCGCTTTGCCTCCAGCTTCCACTCTGGGAGGCAGCAGGGGCACAGGGTGGTGGGTGGTGATGATCTGTCCCTGCCTGCCCTGCCCATCATTCTTGATGGGCAATCTTGATGCAGCACTGGCTGGAGCCCAGTCCTGCCCCACCGGGAGCCATTCCCCCCAAGAGTGTTATGGACAGATGCACAGACAGATGGACTAAACCCATATATATATATACACACACACACACACACACACACACACACACACACACACACACACCTGTGTGTCTGTCCATAACACACTCACTCACGAGTATCTCTCTCTCAAATTATATTTAAGAAATGGGAAGATACTCATGAGGGAGGGAGTCTTTATCCTCTGAGGTTACAGCATTTGCCTGGAATGTAAAGAGGGTTAGGCCCAACTCCTTTTTCCAAATTGAGAATTGTGGGGACTTGCAAAGTAGTCTCCCAAGCCCCAGGTACCACATTTACTGGAATACAAGATGAGTTTTTTTGCCCATTCTACACTGGGGGGGAGGGGGGAAGGCCCCTCATCTTGGATTCAAGGAGAAGGTGGAATGTGGGGGGGGGGGGTATGTAGCTGCTGCAGCTCT